>NW_026892829.1:0-320000 GCF_033815535.1 Pezoporus flaviventris
TGCTTCTACTCCCACAGCAGAAGAGCAAGGATTGAAAGCTGGTGCTGGACCTGTTCAGCACACAATCACCTTTACATTGGGTGCCTCCATTGTTGCTTTCACTGCTCACTTTCATACAGGAAAAGCATTTGAATAGAAAGAGTGCAGAGCCTGCTCCCTGCTAGCAGCAACACAGCGCAGAATGAACAGTGGCATCTGCTCACACGGCAGAAGGACCAGCAGGGAAAGCTAGTGCTGGGCCTCTTCAGCACACAAGCAGATTTGCAACGGTGTCACCATCATTGCAGTCTCTCCTCGGTTTCATACCTAAAAGTCCATTTGAATCCGAATTCTCAGCTGGTCTCAGCTGCCCAGCAGCACAGTGAGTACAGCACGAACGTTTGGCCTCTGCTCCCACAGCAGAAGAGCAAGGATTGAAAGCTGGTGCTGGACCTGTTCAGCACAATATCCCCTTTACATTGATGCCTCCATCGTTGCTTTCACTGCTCACTTTCATACAGGAAAAGCATTTGAATGGAATCAGTCCAGAGCCTGCTCTCTGCCTCGCAGCAACACAGTCAGCACAGAATGAACAGTGGATACTGCTCGCACAGCAGAAGGACCAGCAGGGAAAGCTAATCCTGGGCTTCCTCAGCACACAAGCAGCTTTGCAACGGGGTCACCATCATTGCAGTCTCTGCTCGGTTTCATACCTAAAAGTCCATTTGAATCCGAATTCTCAGCTGGTCTCAGCTGCCCAGCAGCACAGTGAGTACAGCACGAACGTTTGGCCTCTGCTCCCACAGCAGAAGAGCAAGGATTGAAAGCTGGTGCTGGACCTGTTCAGCACACAATCCCCTTTACATTGGTGCCTCCATCGTTGCTTTCACTGCTAACACTCATACAGGGAAAGCATTTGAATGGAATCAGTCCAGAGCCTGCTCCCTGCTGGCAGCAACACAGCACAGAATGAACAGTGGCATCTGCTCGCACAGCAGATGGATCATCAGCAGGGAAGCTAGTGCTGGGCTTCTTCAGCACACAAGCAGCTTTGCAACGGGGTCACCATCATTGCAGTCTCTCCTCGGTTTCATTCCTAAAAGTCCATTTGAATCCAAATTCTCAGTTGGCCCCTCTCAGCTGCCCAGCAGCACAGTGAGTATAGCACGAACGTTTGGCATCTGCTCCCACAGCAGAAGAGCAAGGATTGAAAGCTGGTGCTGGACCTGTTCAGCACACAATCACCTTTACATTGGTGCCTCCATCGTTGCTTTCCCTGCTCACTTTCATACAGGAAAAGCATTTGAATGGAATCAGTCCAGAGCCTGCTCTCTGCTGCTCAGCAACACAGTCAGCACAGAATGAACAGTGGATCCTGCTCGCACGGCAGAAGGACCAGCAGGGAAAGCTAGTGCTGGGCTTCTTCAGCACACAAGCAGCTTTGCAACGGGGTCACCATCATTGCAGTCTCTCCTCGGTTTCATACCTAAAAGTCCATTTGAATACAAATTCTCAGTTGGCCCCTCTCAGCTGCCCATAGGCACAGTGAGCACAGCACGAACGTTTGGCATCTGCTCCCACAGCAGAAGAGCAAGGATTGAAAGCTGGTGCTGGACCTGTTCAGCACACAATCACCTTTACATTGGTGCCTTCATCGTTGCTTTCACTGCTCACTTTCATACAGGAAAAACATTTGAATGGAATCAGTAAAGAGCCTGCTCTCTGCTGCGCAGCAACACAGTCAGCACAGAATGAACAGTGGATTCTGCTCGCACAGCAGAAGGACCAGCAGGGAAAGCTAGTGCTCTGATTCTTCAGCACACAAGCAGCTTTGCAACGGGGTCACCATCATTGCAGTCTCTCCTCGGTTTCATACCTAAAAGTCCATTTGAATCCAAATTCTCAGGTTGTGTCTCTCAGCTGCCCAGCAGCACAGTGAGTACAGCACGAACGTTTGGCCTCTGCTCCCACAGCAGAAGAGCCAGGATTGAAAGCTGGTGCTGGACCTCTTCAGCACACAATCCCCTTTACATTGGTGCCTCCATCGCTGCTTTCACTGCTAACACTCATACAGGAAAAGCATTTGAATGGAATCAGTCCAGAGCCTGCTCCCTGCTGGCAGCAACACAGCACAGAATGAACAGTGGCATCTGCTCGCACGGCAGATGGATCATCAGCAGGGAAGCTAGTGCTGGGCTTCTTCAGCACAAAAGCAGCTTTGCAACGGGGTCACCATCATTGCAGTCTCTCCTCGGTTTCCTACCTAAAAGTCCATTTGAATACAAATTCTCAGGTGGTCTCAGCTGCCCAGCAGCACAGTGAGTACAGCACGAATGTTTGGCATCTGCTCCCACAGCCGAAGAGCAAGGATTGAAAGCTGGTGCTGGACCTGTTCAGCACACAATCACCTTTACATTGGTGCCTCCATCCTTGCTTTCACTGCTCACTTTCATACAGGAAAAGCATTTGAATGGAATCAGTCCAGAGCCTGCTCTCTGCTGCGCAGCAACACAGTCAGCACAGAATGAACAGTGGATCCTGCTCGCAAGGCAGAAGGACCAGCAGGGAAAGCTAGTGCTGGGCTTCTTCAGCACACAAGCAGCTTTGCAACGGGGTCACCATCATTGCAGTCTCTCCTCGGTTTCATACCTAAAAGTCCATTTGAATACAAATTCTCAGTTGGCCCCTCTCAGCTGCCCAGCAGCACAGTGAGTACAGCACGAACGTTTGGCATCTGCTCCCACAGCAGAAGAGCAAGGATTGAAAGCTGGTGCTGGACCTGTTCAGCACACAATCACCTTTACATTGGTGCCTCCATCGTTGCTTTCACTGCTCACTTTCATACAGGAAAAGCATTTGAATGGAATCAGTCCAGAGGCTGCTCTCTGCTTCGCAGCAACACAGTCAGCACAGAATGAACAGTGGATTCTGCTCGCACAGCAGAAGGACCAGCAGGGAAAGCTAGTCCTGGGCTTCCTCAGCACACAAGCAGCTTTGCAACGGGGTCACCATCATTGCAGTCTCTCCTCGGTTTCATACCTAAAAGTCCATTTGAATCCGAATTCTCAGCTGGTCTCAGCTGCCCAGCAGCACAGTGAGTACAGCACGAACGTTTCGCCTCTGCTCCCACAGCAGAAGAGCAAGGATTGAAAGCTGGTGCTGGACCTGTTCAGCACACAATCCCCTTTACATTGGTGCCTCCATCGTTGCTTTCACTGCTAACACTCATACAGGGAAAGCATTTGAATGGAATCAGTCCAGAGCCTGCTCCCTGCTGGCAGCAACACAGCACAGAATGAACAGTGGCATCTGCTCACACGGCAGAAGGACCAGCAGGGAAAGCTAGTGCTGGGCCTCTTCAGCACACAAGCAGATTTGCAACGGTGTCACCATCATTGCAGTCTCTCCTCGGTTTCATACCTAAAAGTCCATTTGAATCCGAATTCTCAGCTGGTCTCAGCTGCCCAGCAGCACAGTGAGTACAGCACGAACGTTTGGCCTCTGCTCCCACAGCAGAAGAGCAAGGATTGAAAGCTGGTGCTGGACCTGTTCAGCACAATATCCCCTTTACATTGATGCCTCCATCGTTGCTTTCACTGCTCACTTTCATACAGGAAAAGCATTTGAATGGAATCAGTCCAGAGCCTGCTCTCTGCCTCGCAGCAACACAGTCAGCACAGAATGAACAGTGGATACTGCTCGCACAGCAGAAGGACCAGCAGGGAAAGCTAATCCTGGGGCTTCCTCAGCACACAAGCAGCTTTGCAACGGGGTCACCATCATTGCAGTCTCTGCTCGGTTTCATACCTAAAAGTCCATTTGAATCTGAATTCTCAGCTGGTCTCAGCTGCCCAGCAGCACAGTGAGTACAGCACGAACGTTTGGCCTCTGCTCCCACAGCAGAAGAGCAAGGATTGAAAGCTGGTGCTGGACCTGTTCAGCACACAATCCCCTTTACATTGGTGCCTCCATCGTTGCTTTCACTGCTAACACTCATACAGGGAAAGCATTTGAATGGAATCAGTCCAGAGCCTGCTCCCTGCTGGCAGCAACACAGCACAGAATGAACAGTGGCATCTGCTCACACGGCAGAAGGACCAGCAGGGAAAGCTAGTGCTGGGCCTCTTCAGCACACAAGCAGCTTTGCAACGGTGTCACCATCATTGCAGTCTCTCCTCGGTTTCATACCTAAAAGTCCATTTGAATCCGAATTCTCAGGTGGTGTCGCTCAGCTGCCCAGCAGCACAGTGAGTACAGCACGAACATTTGGCATCTGCTCTCACAGAAGAAGAGCCAGGATTGAAAGCTGGTGCTGGACCTGTTCAGCACACAATCCCCTTTACATTGGTGCCTCCATCGTTGCTTTCACTGCTCACTTTCATACAGGAAAAGCATTTGAATGGAATCAGTCCAGACCCTGCTCTCTGCTGCGCAGCAACACCGTCAGCACAGAATGAACAGTGGCATCTGCTCACACGGCAGAAGGACCAGCAGGGAAAGCTAGTCCTGGGCTTCTTCAGCACACAAGCAGCTTTGCAACGGGGTCACCATCATTGCAGTCTCTCCTCGGTTTCATTCCTAAAAGTCCATTTGAATCCAAATTCTCAGTTGGCCCCTCTCAGCTGCCCAGCAGCACAGTGAGTACAGCACGAACGTTTGGCATCTGCTCCCACAGCAGAAGAGCAAGGATTGAAAGCTGGTGCTGGACCTGTTCAGCACACAATCACCTTTACATTGGTGCCTCCATCGTTGCTTTCCCTGCTCACTTTCATACAGGAAAAGCATTTGAATGGAATCAGTCCAGAGCCTGCTCTCTGCTGCTCAGCAACACAGTCAGCACAGAATGAACAGTGGATCCTGCTCGCACGGCAGAAGGACCAGCAGGGAAAGCTAGTGCTGGGCTTCTTCAGCACACAAGCAGCTTTGCAACGGGGTCACCATCATTGCAGTCTCTCCTCGGTTTCATACCTAAAAGTCCATTTGAATACAAATTCTCAGTTGGCCCCTCTCAGCTGCCCATAGGCACAGTGAGCACAGCACGAACGTTTGGCATCTGCTCCCACAGCAGAAGAGCAAGGATTGAAAGCTGGTGCTGGACCTGTTCAGCACACAATCACCTTTACATTGGTGCCTTCATCGTTGCTTTCACTGCTCACTTTCATACAGGAAAAACATTTGAATGGGATCAGTAAAGAGCCTGCTCTCTGCTGCGCAGCAACACAGTCAGCACAGAATGAACAGTGGATTCTGCTCGCACAGCAGAAGGACCAGCAGGGAAAGCTAGTGCTCTGATTCTTCAGCACACAAGCAGCTTTGCAACGGGGTCACCATCATTGCAGTCTCTCCTCGGTTTCATACCTAAAAGTCCATTTGAATCCAAATTCTCAGGTTGTGTCTCTCAGCTGCCCAGCAGCACAGTGAGTACAGCACGAACGTTTGGCCTCTGCTCCCACAGCAGAAGAGCCAGGATTGAAAGCTGGTGCTGGACCTCTTCAGCACACAATCCCCTTTACATTGGTGCCTCCATCGCTGCTTTCACTGCTAACACTCATACAGGAAAAGCATTTGAATGGAATCAGTCCAGAGCCTGCTCCCTGCTGGCAGCAACACAGCACAGAATGAACAGTGGCATCTGCTCGCACGGCAGATGGATCATCAGCAGGGAAGCTAGTGCTGGGCTTCTTCAGCACAAAAGCAGCTTTGCAACGGGGTCACCATCATTGCAGTCTCTCCTCGGTTTCCTACCTAAAAGTCCATTTGAATACAAATTCTCAGGTGGTCTCAGCTGCCCAGCAGCACAGTGAGTACAGCACGAATGTTTGGCATCTGCTCCCACAGCCGAAGAGCAAGGATTGAAAGCTGGTGCTGGACCTGTTCAGCACACAATCACCTTTACATTGGTGCCTCCATCCTTGCTTTCACTGCTCACTTTCATACAGGAAAAGCATTTGAATGGAATCAGTCCAGAGCCTGCTCTCTGCTGCGCAGCAACACAGTCAGCACAGAATGAACAGTGGATCCTGCTCGCAAGGCAGAAGGACCAGCAGGGAAAGCTAGTGCTGGGCTTCTTCAGCACACAAGCAGCTTTGCAACGGGGTCACCATCATTGCAGTCTCTCCTCGGTTTCATACCTAAAAGTCCATTTGAATACAAATTCTCAGTTGGCCCCTCTCAGCTGCCCAGCAGCACAGTGAGTACAGCACGAACGTTTGGCATCTGCTCCCACAGCAGAAGAGCAAGGATTGAAAGCTGGTGCTGGACCTGTTCAGCACACAATCACCTTTACATTGGTGCCTCCATCGTTGCTTTCACTGCTCACTTTCATACAGGAAAAGCATTTGAATGGAATCAGTCCAGAGGCTGCTCTCTGCTTCGCAGCAACACAGTCAGCACAGAATGAACAGTGGATTCTGCTCGCACAGCAGAAGGACCAGCAGGGAAAGCTAGTGCTGGGCCTCTTCAGCACACAAGCAGCTTTGCAACGGGGTCACCATCATTGCAGTCTCTCCTCGGTTTCATACCTAAAAGTCCATTTGAATCCAACTTCTCAGGTGGTCTCTCTCAGCTGCCCAGCAGCACAGTGAGTACAGCACGAACGTTTGGCCTCTGCTCCCACAGCAGAAGAGCAAGGATTGAAAGCTGGTGCTGGACCTGTTCAGCACACAATCCACTTTACATTGGTGCCTCCATCCTTGCTTTCACTGCTCACTTTCATACAGGAAAAGCATTTGAATGGAATCAGTCCAGAGCCTGCTCCCTGCTGGCAGCAACACAGCACAGAATGAACAGTGGCATCTGCTCACACGGCAGAAGGACCAGCAGGGAAAGCTAGTCCTGGGCCTCTTCAGCACACAAGCAGATTTGCAACGGTGTCACCATCATTGCAGTCTCTCCTCGGTTTCATACCTAAAAGTCCATTTGAATCCGAATTCTCAGGTGGTGTTGCTCAGCTGCCCAGCAGCACAGTGAGTACAGCACGAACATTTGGCCTCTGCTCCCACAGAAGAAGAGCCAGGATTGAAAGCTGGTGCGGGACCTTTTCAGCACACAATCCCCTTTACATTGGTGCCTCCATCGTTGCTTTCACTGCTCACTTTCATACAGGAAAAGCATTTGAATGGAATCAGTCCAGAGCCTGCTCTCTCCTGCGCAGCAACACAGCACAGAATGAACAGTGGATCCTGCTCGCACGGCAGAAGGACCAGCAGGGAAAGCTAGTGCTGGGCTTCTTCAGCCCACAAGCAGCTTTGCAACGGGGTCACCATCATTGCAGTCTCTCCTCGGTTTCATACCTAAAATTCCATTTGAATACAAATGCTCAGGTGGTGTCTCTCAGCTGCCCAGCAGCACAGTGAGTACAGCACGAACGTTTGGCATCTGCTCCCACAGCAGAACAGCAAGGATTGAAAGCTGGTGCTGGACCTGTTCAGCACACAATCCCCTTTACATTGGTGCCTCCGTCGTTGCTTTCACTGCTAACACTCATACAGGGAAAGCATTTGAATGGAATCAGTCCAGAGCCTGCTCCCTGCTGGCAGCAACACAGCACAGAATGAACAGTGGCATCTGCTCACACGGCAGAAGGACCAGCAGGGAAAGCTAGTGCTGGGCCTCTTCAGCACACAAGCAGATTTGCAACGGTGTCACCATCATTGCAGTCTCTCCTCGGTTTCATACCTAAAAGTCCATTTGAATCCGAATTCTCAGGTGGTGTCGCTCAGCTGCCCAGCAGCACAGTGAGTACAGCATGAACATTTGGCCTCTGCTCCCACAGCAGAAGAGCAAGGATTGAAAGCTGGTGCTGGACCTCTTCAGCACACAATCCCCTTTACATTGGTGCCTCCATCGTTGCTTTCACTGCTAACACTCATACAGGAAAAGCATTTGAATGGAATCAGTCCAGAGCCTGCTCTCTGCTGCGCAGCAACACAGTCAGCACAGAATGAACAGTGGATTCTGCTCGCACAGCAGAAGGACCAGCAGGGAAAGCTAGGGCTGTGTCTCTTCAGCACACAAGCAGCTTTGCAACGGTGACACCATCATTGCAGTCTCTCCTCGGTTTCATACCTAAAAGTCCATTTGAATCCAAATTCTCAGGTGGTGTCTCTCAGCTGCCCAGCAGCACAGTGAGTACACCACGCAAGTTTGGCTTCTGCTCCCACAGCAGAAGAGCCAGGATTGAAAGCTGGTGCGGGACCTGTTCAGCACACAATCCCCTTTACATTGGTGCCTCCATCCTTGCTTTCACTGCTCACTTTCATACAGGAAAAGCATTTGAATGGAATCAGTCCAGAGCCTGCTCTCTGCTGCGCAGCAACACAGTCAGCACAGAATGAACAGTGGATTCTGCTCGCACAGCAGAAGGACCAGCAGGGAAAGCTAGTGCTCTGATTCTTCAGCACACAAGCAGCTTTGCAACGGGGTCACCATCATTGCAGTCTCTCCTCGGTTTCATACCTAAAAGTCCATTTGAATCCAAATTCTCAGGTTGTGTCTCTCAGCTGCCCAGCAGCACAGTGAGTACAGCACGAACGTTTGGCCTCTGCTCCCACAGCAGAAGAGCAAGGATTGAAAGCTGGTGCTGGACCTGTTCAGCACACAATCCCCTTTACATTGGTGCCTCCATCGTTGCTTTCACTGCTAACACTCATACAGGGAAAGCATTTGAATGGAATCAGTCCAGAGCCTGCTCCCTGCTGGCAGCAACACAGCACAGAATGAACAGTGGCATCTGCTCACACGGCAGAAGGACCAGCAGGGAAAGCTAGTCCTGGGCCTCTTCAGCACACAAGCAGATTTGCAACGGTGTCACCATCATTGCAGTCTCTCCTCGGTTTCATACCTAAAAGTCCATTTGAATCCGAATTCTCAGGTGGTGTCGCTCAGCTGCCCAGCAGCACAGTGAGTACAGCACGAACATTTGGCCTCTGCTCCCACAGAAGAAGAGCCAGGATTGAAAGCTGGTGCTGGACCTGTTCAGCACACAATCCCCTTTACATTGGTGCCTCCATCGTTGCTTTCACTGCTCACTTTCATACAGGAAAAGCATTTGAATGGAATCAGTCCAGAGCCTGCTCTCTGCTGCGCAGCAACACAGTCAGCACAGAATGAACAGTGGATTCTGCTCGCACAGCAGAAGGACCAGCAGGGAAAGCTAGTGCTGGGCTTTTTCAGCACACAAGCAGCTTTGCAACGGGGTCACCATCATTGCAGTCTCTCCTCGGTTTCATACCTAAAAGTCCATTTGAATCCAAATTCTCAGGTTGTGTCTCTCAGCTGCCCAGCAGCACAGTGAGTACAGCACAAGCGTTTGGCCTCTGCTCCCACAGCAGAAGAGCCAGGATTAAAAGCTGGTGCTGGACCTGTTCAGCACACAATCACCTTTACATTGGTGCCTCCATCGTTGCTTTCACTGCTAACACTCATACAGGGAACGCATTTGAATGGAATCAGTCCAGAGCCTGCTCCCTGCTGGCAGCAACACAGCACAGAATGAACAGTGGCATCTGCTCCTGCGGCAGAAGGACCAGCAGGGAAAGCTAGGGCTGTGTCTCTTCAGCACACAAGCAGCTTTGCAACGGTGACACCATCATTGCAGTCTCTCCTCGGTTTCATACCTAAAAGTCCATTTGAATCCAAATTCTCAGGTGGTTTCTCTCACCTGCCCAGCAGCACAGTGAGTACACCACGAAAGTTTGGCCTCTGCTCCCACAGCAGAAGAGCCAGGATTGAAAGCTGGTGCGGGACCTGTTCAGCACACAATCCCCTTTACATTGGTGCCTCCATCCTTGCTTTCACTGCTCACTTTCGTACAGGAAAAGCATTTGAATGGAATCAGTCCAGAGCCTGCTCTCTGCTTCGCAGCAACACAGTCAGCACAGAATGAACAGTGGATTCTGCTCGCACAGCAGAAGGACCAGCAGGGAAAGCTAGTGCTCTGATTCTTCAGCACACAAGCAGCTTTGCAACGGGGTCACCATCATTGCAGTCTCTCCTCGGTTTCATACCTAAAAGTCCATTTGAATCCAAATTCTCAGGTGGTCTCTCTCAGCTGCCCAGCAGCACAGTGAGTACAGCACGAACGTTTGGCCTCTGCTCCCACAGCAGAAGAGCAAGGATTGAAAGCTGGTGCTGGACCTGTTCAGCACACAATCCCCTTTACATTGGTGCCTCCATCGTTGCTTTCACTGCTCACTTTCATACAGGAAAAGCATTTGAATGGAATCAGTCCAGAGCCTGCTCTCTGCTGCGCAGCAACACAGTCAGCACAGAATGAACAGTGGCATCTGCTCACACGGCAGAAGGACCAGCAGGGAAAGCTAGTGCTCTGCTTCTTCAGCACACAAGCAGCTTTGCAACGGGGTCACCATCATTGCAGTCTCTCCTCGGTTTCATACCTAAAAGTCCATTTGAATACAAATTCTCAGTTGGCCCCTCTCAGCTGCCCAGCAGCACAGTGAGTACAGCACGAACGTTTGGCATCTGCTCCCACAGCAGAAGAGCAAGGATTGAAAGCTGGGGCTGAACCTGTTCAGCACACAATCACCTTTACATTGGTGCCTTCATCGTTGCTTTCACTGCTCACTTTCATACAGGAAAAACATTTGAATGGAATCAGTCCAGAGCCTGCTCTCTGCTGCGCAGCAACACAGTCAGCACAGAATGAACAGTGGATTCTGCTCGCACAGCAGAAGGACCAGCAGGGAAAGCTAGTGCTGGGCTTTTTCAGCACACAAGCAGCTTTGCAACGGTGTCACCATCATTCCAGTCTCTCCTCGGTTTCATACCTAAAAGTCCATTTGAATCCGAATTCTCAGGTGGTGTCGCTCAGCTGCCCAGCAGCACAGTGAGTACAGCACGAACATTTGGCCTCTGCTCCCACAGAAGAAGAGCCAGGATTGAAAGCTGGTGCTGGACCTCTTCAGCACACAATCACCTTTACATTGGTGCCTCCATCGCTGCTTTCACTGCTAACACTCATACAGGAAAAGCATTTGAATGGAATCAGTCCAGAGCCTGCTCCCTGCTGGCAGCAACACAGCACAGAATGAACAGTGGCATCAGCTCACACGGCAGATGGGTCATCAGGGAAAGGTAGTGCTGGGCCTCTTCAGCACAAAAGCAGCTTTGCAACGGGGTCACCATCATTGCAGTCTCTTCTCGGTTTCATACCTAAAAGTCCATTTGAATACAAATTCTCAGGTGGTCTCAGCTGCCCAGCAGCACAGTGAGTACAGCACGAATCTTTGGCATCTGCTCCCACAGCAGAAGAGCCAGGATTGAAAGCTGGTGCTGGACCTGTTCAGCACACAATCACCTTTACATTGGTGCCTCCATCGATGCTTTCACTGCTAACACTCATACAGGAAAAGCATTTGAATGGAATCAGCCCAGAGCCTGCTCCCTGCTGGCAGCAACACAGTCAGCACAGAATGAACAGTGGCATCTGCTCACACGGCAGATGGATCATCAGGGAAAGCTAGGTCTGGGCTTATTCAGCACACAAGCAGCTTTGCAACGGCGTCACCATCATTGCAGTCTCTCCTCGGTTTCATACCTAAAAGTCCATTTGAATCCAAATTCTCAGGTGGTCTCTCTCAGCTGCCCAGCAGCACAGTGAGTACAGCACGAACGTTTGCCCTCTGCTCCCACAGCAGAAGAGCAAGGATTGAAAGCTGGTGCTGGACCTGTTCAGCACACAATCCCCTTTACATTGGTGCCTCCGTCGTTGCTTTCACTGCTAACACTCTTAAAGGGAAAGCATTTGAATGGAATCAGGCCAGAGCCTGCTCCCTGCTGGCAGCAACACAGCACAGAATGAACAGTGGCATCTGCTCCTACGGCAGAAAGACCAGCAGGGAAAGCTAGGGCTGTGTCTCTTCAGCACACAAGCAGCTTTGCAACGGTGTCACCATCATTCCAGTCTCTCCTCGGGTTCATACCTAAAAGTCCATTTGAATCCGAATTCTCAGGTGGTGTCACTCAGCTGCCCAGCAGCACAGTGAGTTCAGCACGAACATTTGGCCTCTGCTCCCACAGAAGAAGAGCCAGGATTGAAAGCTGGTGCTGGACCTGTTCAGCACACAATCACCTTTACATTGGTGCCTCCATCGTTGCTTTCACTGCTAACACTCATACAGGAAAAGCATTTGAATGGAATCAGTCCAGAGGCTGCTATCTGCTGCGCAGCAACACAGACAGCACAGAATGAACAGTGGCATCTGCTCACACGGCAGAAGGACCAGCAGGGAAAGCTAGTGCTCTGATTCTTCAGCACACAAGCAGCTTTGCAACGGGGTCACCATCATTCCAGTCTCTCCTCGGTTTCATATCTAAAAGTCCATTTGAATCCGAATTCTCAGGTGGTGTCGCTCAGCTGCCCAGCAGCACAGTGAGTACAGCACGAACGTTTGGCTTCTGCTCCCACAGCAGAAGAGCCAGGATTGAAAGCTGGTGCTGGACCTGTTCAGCACACTATCCCCTTTACATTGGTGCCTCCATCGTTGCTTTCACTGCTCACTTTCATACAGGAAAAGCATTTGAATAGAAACAGTGCAGAGCCTGCTCCCTGCTAGCAGCAACACAGCGCAGAATGAACAGTGGCATCTGCTCCTACGGCAGAAGGACCAGCAGGGAAACCTCGTGCTATGTCTCTTCAGCACACAAGCAGCTTTGCAACGGGGTCACCATCATTGCAGTCTCTCCTCGGTTTCATACCTAAAAGTCCATTTGAATCCAAATTCTCAGGTGGTGTCTCTCAGCTGCCCAGCAGCACAGTGAGTACAGCACGAACGTTTGGCCTCTGCTCCCACAGCAGAAGAGCCAGGATTGAAAGCTGGTGCTGGACCTGTTCAGCACACAATCCCCTTTACATTGGTGCCTCCATCGTTGCTTTCACTGCTCACTTTCATACAGGAAAAGCATTTGAATGGAATCAGTCCAGAGCCTGCTCTCTGCTGCGCAGCAACACAGTCAGCACAGAATGAACAGTGGATCCTGCTCGCACGGCAGAAGGACCAGCAGGGAAAGCTAGTGCTGGGCTGCTTCAGCCCACAAGCAGCTTTGCAACGGGGTCACCATCATTGCAGTCTCTCCTCGGTTTCATACCTAAAATTCCATTTGAATACAAATGCTCAGGTGGTGTCTCTCAGCTGCCCAGCAGCACAGTGAGTACAGCACGAACGTTTGGCATCTGCTCCCACAGCAGAACAGCAAGGATTGAAAGCTGGTGCTGGACCTGTTCAGCACACAATCCCCTTTACATTGGTGCCTCCATCGTTGCTTTCACTGCTCACTTTCATACAGGAAAAGCATTTGAATGGAATCAGTCCAGAGCCTGCTCTCTGCGTCGGAGCAACACAGTCAGCACAGAATGAACAGTGGATTCTGCTCGCACAGCAGAAGGACCAGCAGGGAAAGCTAATCCTGGGCTTCCTCAGCACAAAAGCAGCTTTGCAACAGGGTCACCATCATTGCAGTCTCTGCTCGGTTTCATACCTAAAAGTCCATTTGAATCCGAATTCTCAGCTGGTCTCAGCTGCCCAGCAGCACAGTGAGTACAGCACGAACGTTTGGCCTCTGCTCCCACAGCAGAAGAGCAAGGATTGAAAGCTGGTGCTGGACCTGTTCAGCACACAATCCCCTTTACATTGGTGCCTCCATCGTTTCTTTCACTGCTAACACTCATACAGGGGAAGCATTTGAATGGAATCAGTCCAGAGCCTGCTCCCTGCTGGCAGCAACACAGCACAGAATGAACAGTGGCATCTGCTCACACGGCAGAAGGACCAGCAGGGAAAGCTAGTCCTGGGCCTCTTCAGCACACAAGCAGCTTTGCAACGGTGTCACCATCATTGCAGTCTCTCCTCGGTTTCATACCTAAAAGTCCATTTGAATACAAATTCTCAGTTGGCCCCTCTCAGCTGCCCAGCAGCACAGTGAGTACAGCATGAACGTTTGGCATCTGCTCCCACAGCAGAAGAGCAAGGATTGAAAGCTGGTGCTGGACCTGTTCAGCACACAATCACCTTTACATTGGTGCCTCCATCGTTGCTTTCACTGCTCACTTTCATACAGGAAAAACATTTGAATGGAATCAGTCCAGAGCCTGCTCTCTGCTGCGCAGCAACACAGTCAGCACAGAATGAACAGTGGATTCTGCTCGCACAGCAGAAGGACCAGCAGGGAAAGCTAGTGCTTGGCTTTTTCAGCACACAAGCAGCTTTGCAACGGGGTCACCATCATTGCAGTCTCACCTCGGTTTCATACCTAAAAGTCCATTTGAATCCAAATTCTCAGGTTGTGTATCTCAGCTGCCCAGCAGCACAGTGAGTACAGCACGAATGTTTGTCATCTGATCCCACAGCAGAAGAGCCAGGATTGAAAGCTGGTGCTGGACCTGTTCAGCACACAATCACCTTTACATTGGTGCCTTCATCGCTGCTTTCACTGCTAACACTCATACAGGGAAAGCATTTGAATGGAATCAGTCCAGAGCCTGCTCCCTGCTGGCAGCAACTCAGCACAGAATGAACAGTGGCATCTGCTCACACGGCAGATGGATCATCAGGGAAAGCTAGTGCTGGGCTTCTTCAGCACAAAAGCAGCTTTGCAACGGGGTCACCATCATTGCAGTCTCTTCTCGGTTTCATACCTAAAAGTCCATTTGAATCCGAATTATCAGGTGGTGTCTCTCAGCTGCCCAGCAGCACAGTGAGTACAGCACGAACATTTGGCCTCTGCTCCCACAGAAGAAGAGCAAGGATTGAAAGCTGGTGCTGGACCTGTTCAGCACACAATCCCCTTTACATTGGTGCCTCCATCATTGCTTTCACTACTAACACTCATACAGGGAAAGCATTTGAATGGAATCAGTCCAGAGGCTGCTATCTGCTGCGCAGCAACACAGACAGCACAGAATGAACAGTGGCATCTGCTCACACGGCAGAAGGATCATCAGGGAAAGCTAGTGCTGGGCTTCTTCAGCACACAAGCAGCTTTGCAACGGGGTCACCATCATTGCAGTCTCTCCTCGGTTTCATACCTAAAAGTCCATTTGAATACAAATGCTCAGGTGGTGTCTCTCAGCTGCCCAGCAGCACAGTGAGTACAGCACGAACGTTTGGCATCTGCTCCCACAGCAGAACAGCAAGGATTGAAAGCTGGTGCTGGACCTGTTCAGCACACAATCCCCTTTACATTGGTGCCTCCATCGTTGCTTTCACTGCTCACTTTCATACAGGAAAAGCATTTGAATGGAATCAGTCCAGAGCCTGCTCTCTGCTTCGCAGCAACACAGTCAGCACAGAATGAACAGTGGATTCTGCTCGCACAGCAGAAGGACCAGCAGGGAAAGCTAGTCCTGGGCCTCTTCAGCACACAAGCAGCTTTGCAACGGGGTCACCATCATTGCAGTCTCTCCTCGGTTTCATACCTAAAAGTCCATTTGAATCCGAATTCTCAGCTGGTCTCACCTGCCCAGCAGCACAGTGAGTACAGCACGAACATTTGGCCTCTGCTCCCACAGAAGAAGAGCCAGGATTGAAAGCTGGTGCTGGACCTGTTCAGCACACAATCCCCTTTACATTGGTGCCTCCATCGTTGATTTCACTGCTCACTTTCATACAGGAAAAGCATTTGAATGGAATCAGTCCAGAGCCTGCTCTCTGCTGCGCAGCAACACAGTCAGCACAGAATGAACAGTGGCATCTGCTCACACGGCAGAAGGACCAGCAGGGAAAGCTAGTGCTCTGATTCTTCAGCACACAAGCAGCTTTGCAACGGGGTCACCATCATTGCAGTCTCTCCTCGGTTTCATACCTAAAAGTCCATTTGAATCCAAATTCTCAGGTGGTGTCTCTCAGCTGCCCAGCAGCACAGTGAGTACAGCACGAACGTTTGGCCTCTGCTCCCACAGCAGAAGAGCAAGGATTGAAAGCTGGTGCTGGACCTCTTCAGCACACAATCACCATTACATTGGTGCCTCCATCGCTGCTTTCACTGCTAACACTCATACAGGAAAAGCATTTGAATGGAATCAGTCCAGAGCCTGCTCCCTGCTGGCAGCAACACAGCACAGAATGAACAGTGGCATCTGCTCACACGGCAGAAGGACCAGCAGGGAAAGCTAGGGCTGTGTCTCTTCAGCACACAAGCAGCTTTGCAACGGGGTCACCGTCATTGCAGTCTCTCCTCGGTTTCATACCTAAAATTCCATTTGAATACAAATGCTCAGGTGGTGTCTCTCAGCTGCCCAGCAGCACAGTGAGTAAGGAAAGAACGTTTGGCATCTGCTCCCACAGCAGAAGAGCAAGGATTGAAAGCTGGTGCTGGACCTGTTCAGCACACAATCACCTTTAAATTGGTGCCTCCATCGTTGCTTTCACTGCTCACTTTCATACAGGAAAAGCATTTGAATGGAATCAGTCCAGAGCCTGCTCTCTGCTTCGCAGCAACACAGTCAGCACAGAATGAACAGTGGATTCTGCTCGCACAGCAGAAGGACCAGCAGGGAAAGCTAGTCCTGGGCTTCTTCAGCACACAAGCAGCTTTGCAACGGGGTCACCATCATTGCAGTCTCTCCTCGGTTTCATACCTAAATGTCCATTTGAATCCGAATTCTCAGCTGGTCTCAGCTGCCCAGCAGCACAGTGAGTACAGCACGAACGTTTGGCCTCTGCTCCCACAGCAGAAGAGCAAGGATTGAAAGCTGGTGCTGGACCTGTTCAGCACACAATCCCCTTTACATTGGTGCCTCCATCGCTGCTTTCACTGCTAACACTCATACAGGGAAAGCATTTGAATGGAATCAGTCCAGAGCCTGCTCCCTGCTGGCAGCAACACAGCACAGAATGAACAGTGGCATCTGCTCACACGGCAGAAGGATCAGCAGGGAAAGCTAGTGCTGGGCCTCTACAGCACACAAGCAGATTTGCAACGGGGTCACCATCATTGCAGTCTCTCCTCGGTTTCATACCTAAAAGTCCATTTGAATCCGAATTCTCAGCTGGTCTCAGCTGCCCAGCAGCACAGTGAGTACAGCACGAACATTTGGCCTCTGCTCCCACAGAAGAAGAGCCAGGATTGAAAGCTGGTGCGGGACCTGTTCAGCACACAATCCCCTTTACATTGGTGCCTCCATCCTTGCTTTCACTGCTCACTTTCATACAGGAAAAGCATTTGAATTGAATCAGTCCAGAGCCTGCTCTCTGCTGCGCAGCAACACAGTTAGCACAGAATGAACAGTGGATCCTGCTCGCACGGCAGAAGGACCAGCAGGGAAAGCTAGTGCTGGGCTTCTTCAGCACACAATCAGCTTTGCAACGGGGTCACCATCATTGCAGTCTCTCCTCGGTTTCATACCTAAAATTCCATTTGAATACAAATTCTCAGTTGGCCCCTCTCAGCTGCCCAGCAGCACAGTGAGTACAGCACGAACGTTTGGCATGTGCTCCCACAGCAGAAGAGCAAGGATTGAAAGCTGGTGCTGAACCTGTTCAGCACACAATCACCTTTACATTGGTGCCTTCATCGTTGCTTTCACTGCTCAATTTCATACAGGAAAAACATTTGAATGGAATCAGTCGGGAGCCTGCTCTCTGCTGCGCAGCGACACAGTCAGAACAGAATGAACAGTGGATTCTGCTCGCACAGCAGAAGGACCAGCAGGGAAAGCTAGTGCTGGGCTTTTTCAGCACACAAGCAGCTTTGCAACGGGGTCACCATCATTGCAGTCTCTCCTCGGTTTCATACCTAAAAGTCCATTTGAATCCAAATACTCAGGTTGTGTCTCTCAGCTGCCCAGCAGCACAGTGAGTACAGCACGAACGTTTGGCCTCTGCTCCCACAGCAGAAGAGCCAGGATTGAAAGCTGGTGCTGGACCTGTTCAGCACACAATCACCTTTACATTGGTGCCTCCATCGTTGCTTTCACTGCTAACACTCATACAGGAAAAGCATTTGAATGGAATCAGTCCAGAGCCTGCTCTCTGCTTCGCAGCAACACAATCAGCACAGAATGAACAGTGGCATCTGCTCACACGGCAGAAGGACCAGCAGGGAAAGCTAGTGCTGGGCCTCTTCAGCACCCAAGCAGCTTTGCAACGGGGTCACCATCATTGCAGTCTCTCCTCGGTTTCATACCTAAAAGTCCATTTGAATCCAAATTCTCAGGTGGTGTCGCTCAGCTGCCCAGGAGCACAGTGAGTACAGCACGAACGTTTGGCTTCTGCTCCCACAGCAGAAGAGCCAAGATTGAAAGCTGGTGCTGGACCTGTTCAGCACACAATCACCTTTACATTGGTGCCTCCATCGTTGCTTTCACTGCTCACTTTCATACAGGAAAAACATTTGAATAGAAACAGTGCAGAGCCTGCTCCCTGCTAGCAGCAACACAGCGCAGAATGAACAGTGGCATCTGCTCCTACGGCAGAAGGACCAGCAGGGAAAGCTAGGGCTGTGTCTCTTCAGCACACAAGCAGCTTTGCAAACGGGGTCACCATCATTGCAGTCTCTCCTCGGTTTCATACCTAAAAGTCCATTTGAATCCAAATCTCAGGTGGTGTCTCTCAGCTGCCCAGCAGCACAGTGAGTACATCACGAAAGTTTGGCCTCTGCTCCCACAGCAGAAGAGCCAGGATTGAAAGCTGGTGCGGGACCTGTTCAGCACACAATCCCCTTCACATTGGTGCCTCCATCCTTGCTTTCACTGCTCACTTTCATACAGGAAAAGCATTTGAATGGAATCAGTGCAGAGGCTGCTGTCTGCTGCGCAGCAACACAGTCAGCACAGAATGAACAGTGGATTCTGCTCGCACAGCAGAAGGACCAGCAGGGAAAGCTAGTCCCGAGCTTCTTCAGCACACAAGCAGCTTTGCAACGGGGTCACCATCATTCCAGTCTCTCCTCGGTTTCATACCTAAAAGTCCATTTGAATCCAAATGCTCAGGTGGTGTCTCTCAGCTGCCCAGCAGCACAGTGAGTACAGCACGAACGTTTGGCATCTGCTCCCACAGCAGAAGAGCAAGGATTGAAAGCTGGTGCTGGACCTGTTCAGCACACAATCACCTTTACATTGGTGCCTCCATCGTTGCTTTCACTGCTCACTTTCATACAGGAAAAGCATTTGAATAGAAACAGTGCAGAGCCTGCTCCCTGCTAGCAGCAACACAGCGCAGAATGAACAGTGGCATCTGCTCCTACGGCAGAAGGACCAGCAGGGAAATCTAGTGCTGGGCCTCTTCAGCACACAAGCAGCTTTGCAACAGGGTTACCATCATTGCAGTCTCTCCTCGGTTTCATACCTAAAAGTCCATTTGAATCCATATTCTCAGGTGGTGTCTCTCAGCATCCCAGCAGCACAGTGAGTACATCACAAAATTTTGGCCTCTCCCCCACAGCAGAAGAGCCAGGATTGAAAGCTGGTGCGGGACCTGTTCGGCACACAATCCCCTTTACATTGGTGCCTCCATCCTTGCTTTCACTGCTCACTTTCATACAGGAAAAGCATTTGAATGGAATCAGTCCAGAGCCTGCTCTCTGCTGCGCAGCAACACAGTCAGCACAGAATGAAAAGTGGATCCTGCTCGCACGGCAGAAGGACCAGCAGGGAAAGCTAGTGCTGGGCTTCTTCAGCACACAAGCAGCTTTGCAACGGGGTCACCATCATTGCAGTCTCTCCTCGGTTTCATACCTAAAATTCCATTTGAATACAAATGCTCAGGTGGTGTCTCTCAGCTGCCCAGCAGCACAGTGAGTACAGCACGAACGTTTGGCATCCGCTCCCACTGCAGAAGAGCAAGGATTGAAAGCTGGTGCTGGACCTGTTCAGCACACAATCACCTTTAAATTGGTGCCTCCATCGTTGCTTTCACTGCTCACTTTCATACAGGAAAAGCATTTGAATGGAATCAGTCCAGAGCCTGCTCTCTGCTTCGCAGCAACACAGTCAGCACAGAATGAACAGTGGATTCTGCTCGCACAGCAGAAGGACCAGCACTGAAAGCTAGTCCTGGGCCTCTTCAGCACACAAGCAGCTTTGCAACGGGGTCACCATCATTGCAGTCTCTCCTCGGTTTCATACATAAAAGTCCATTTGAATCCGAATTCTCAGCTGGTCTCAGCTGCCCATCAGCACAGTGAGTACAGCACGAACGTTTGGCCTCTGCTCCCACAGCAGAAGAGCAAGGATTGAAAGCTGGTGCTGGACCTCTTCAGCACACAATCACCATTACATTGGTGCCTCCATCGCTGCTTTCACTGCTAACACTCATACAGGGAAAGCATTTGAATGGAATCAGTCCAGAGCCTGCTCCCTGCTGGCAGCAACACAGCGCAGTATGAACAGTGGCATCTGCTCACACGGCAGAAGGACCAGCAGGGAAAGCTAGTGCTCTGCTTCTTCAGCACACAAGCAGCTTTGCAACGGGGTCACCATCATTGAAGTCTCTCCTCGGTTTCATACCTAAAAGTCCATTTGAATCCAAATTCTCAGGTGGTCTCTCTCAGCTGCCCAGCAGCACAGTGAGTACAGCACGAACGTTTGGCCTCTGCTCCCACAGCAGAAGAGCAAGGATTGAAAGCTGGTGCTGGACATGTTCAGCACACAATCACCTTTAAATTGGTGCCTCCATCGTTGCTTTCACTGCTCACTTTCATACAGGAAAAGCATTTGAATAGAAACAGTGCAGAGCCTGCTCCCTGCTGGCAGCAACACAGCGCAGGATGAACCGTGGCATCTGCTCCTACGGCTGAAGGACCAGCAGGGAAAGCTAGGGCTGTGTCTCTTCAGCACACAAGCAGCTTTGCAACAGGGTTACCATCATTGCATGTCTCTCCTCGGTTTCATACCTAAAATTCCATTTGAATACAAATGCTCAGGTGGTGTCTCTCAGCTGCCCAGCAGCACAGTGAGTACAGCACGAACGTTTGGCATCTGCTCCCACTGCAGAAGAGCAAGGATTGAAAGCTGGTGCTGGACCTCTTCAGCACACAATCACCTTTATTGGTGCCTCCATCGTTGCTTTCACTGCTCACTTTCATACAGGAAAATCATTTGAATGGAATCAGTCCAGAGGCTGCTGTCTGCTGCGCAGCAACACAGTCAGCACAGAATGAACAGTGGATTCTGCTCGCACAGCAGAAGGACCAGCAGGGAAAGCTAGTCCTGGGCTTCCTCAGCACACAAGCAGCTTTGCAACGGGGTCACCATCATTGCAGTCTCTCCTCGGTTTCATACCTAAAAAGTCCATTTGAATCCGAATTCTCAGCTGGTCTCAGCTGCCCAGCAGCACAGTGAGTACAGCACGAACGTTTGGCCTCTGCTCCCACAGCAGAAGAGCCAGGATTGATAGCTGGTGCTGGACCTGTTTAGCACACAATCCCCTTTACATTGGTGCCTCCATCGCTGCTTTCACTGCTAACACTCATACAGGAAAGGCAATTGAATGGAATCAGTCCAGAGCCTGCTCTCTGCTGCGCAGCAAGACAATCAGCACAGAATGAACAGTGGCATCTGCTCACACGGCAGAAGGACCAGCAGGGAAAGCTAGTGCTGGGCCTCTTCAGCACACAAGCAGCTTTGCAACGGGGTCACCATCATTCCAGTCTCTCCTCGGTTTCATACCTAAAAGTCCATTTGAATCCGAATTCTCAGGTGGTGTCGCTCAGCTGCCCAGGAGCACAGTGAGTACAGCACGAACGTTTGGCTTCTGCTCCCACAGCAGAAGAGCCAAGATTGAAAGCTGGTGCTGGACCTGTTCAGCACACAATCACCTTTACATTGGTGCCTCCATCGTTGCTTTCACTACTCACTTTCATACAGGAAAAGCATTTGAATAGAAACAGTGCAGAGCCTGCTCCCTGCTAGCAGCAACACAGCGCAGAATGAAGAGTGGCATCTGCTCCTACGGCAGAAGGACCAGCAGGGAAAGCTGGGCTGTGTCTCTTCAGCACACAAGCAGCTTTGCAACAGGTTACCATCATTGCAGTCTCTCCTCGGTTTCATACCTAAAAGTCCATTTGAATCCATATTCTCAGGTGGTGTCTCTCAGCATCCCAGCAGCACAGTGAGTACATCACAAAATTTTGGCCTCTCCCCCCACAGCAGAAGAGCCAGGATTGAAAGCTGGGCGGGACCTGTTCGGCACACAATCCCCTTTACATTGGTGCCTCCATCGTTGCTTTCACTGCTCACTTTCATACAGGAAAAGCATTTGAATGGAATCAGTCCAGAGGCTGCTGTCTGCTGCGCAGCAACACAGTCAGCACAGAATGAACAGTGGATTCTGCTCGCACAGCAGAAGGACCAGCAGGGAAAGCTAGTCCTGGGCTTCTTCAGCACACAAGCAGCTTTGCACGGGGTCACCATCATTGCAGTCTCTCCTCGGTTTCATACCTAAAAGTCCATTTGAATCCGAATTCTCAGCTGGTCTCAGCTGCCCAGCAGCACAGTGAGTACAGCACGAACGTTTGGCCTCTGCTCCCACAGCAGAAGAGCAAGGATTGAAAGCTGGTGCTGGACCTGTTCAGCACACAATCCCCTTTACATTGGTGCCTCCATCGCTGCTTTCACTGCTAACACTCATACAGGGAAAGCATTTGAATGGAATCAGTCCAGAGCCTGCTCCCTGCTGGCAGCAACACAGCACAGAATGAACAGTGGCATCTGCTCACACGGCAGAAGGACCAGCAGGGAAAGCTAGTGCTGGGCCTCTTCAGCACACAAGCAGATTTGCAACGGTGTCACCATCATTGCAGTCTCTCCTCGGTTTCATACCTAAAAGTCCATTTGAACCCGAATTCTCAGGTGGTGTCGCTCAGCTGCCCAGCAGCACAGTGAGTACAGCACGAACATTTGGCCTCTGCTCCCACAGAAGAAGAGCCAGGATTGAAAGCTGGTGCTGGACCTGTTCAGCACACAATCCCCTTTACATTGGTGCCTCCATCGTTGCTTTCACTGCTCACTTTCATACAGGAAAAGCATTTGAATGGAATCCGTCCAGAGCCTGCTCTCTGCTGCGCAGCAACACAGTCAGCACAGAATGAACAGTGGCATCTGCTCACACGGCAGAAGGACCAGCAGGAAAGCTAGTGCTATGCTTCTTCAGCACACAAGCAGCTTTGCAACGGGGTCACCATCATTGCAGTCTCTCCTCGGTTTCATACCTAAAAGTCCATTTGAATACAAATTTCTCAGTTGGCCCCTCTCAGCTGCCCAGAAGCACAGTGAGTACAGCACGACCGTTTGGCATCTGCTCCCACAGCAGAAGAGCAAGGATTGAAAGCTGGTGCTGGACCTGTTCAGCACACAATCACCTTTACATTGGTGCCTCCATTGTTGCTTTCACTGCTCACTTTCATACCGGAAAAGCATTTGAATGGAATCAGTCCAGAGCTGCTGTCTGCTGCGCAGCAAACACAGTCAGCACAGAATGAACAGTGGCATCTGCTTGCACAGCAGAAGGACCAGCAGGGAAAGCTAGTCCTGGGCTTCTTCAGCACACAAGCAGCTTTGCAACGGGGTCACCATCATTGCAGTCTCTCTTCGGTTTCATACCTAAAATTCCATTTGAATACAAATGCTCAGGTGGTGTCTCTCAGCTGCCCAGCAGCACAGTGAGTACAGCACGAACGTTTGGCATCTGCTCCCACAGCAGAAGAGCAAGGATTGAAAGCTGGTGCTGGACCTGTTCAGCACACAATCACCTTTACATTGGTGCCTCCATCGTTGCTTTCACTGCTAACACTCAGACAGGGAAAGCATTTGAATGGAATCAGTCCAGAGCCTGCCTCCTGCTGGCAGCAACACAGCACAGAATGAACAGTGGCATCTGCTCACACGGCAGAAGGACCAGCAGGGAAAGCTAGTGCTCTGATTCTTCAGCACACAAGCAGCTTTGCAACGGGGTCACCATCATTGCAGTCTCTCCTCGGTTTCATACCTAAAAGTCCATTTGAATCCAAATTCTCAGGTGGTCTCTCTCAGCTGCCCAGCAGCACAGTGAGTACAGCACGAACGTTTGGCCTCTGCTCCCACAGCAGAAGAGCAAGGATTGAAAGTTGGTGCTGGACCTGTTCAGCACACAATCACCTTTACATTGGTGCCTCCATCGTTGCTTTCACTGCTAACACTCATACAGGAAAAGCATTTGAATGGAATCAGTCCAGAGGCTGCTCTCTGCTGCGCAGCAACACAGACAGCACAGAATGAACAGTGGCATCTGCTCACACGGCAGAAGGACCAGCAGGGAAAGCTAGTGCTGGGTCTCTTCAGCACACAAGCAACTTTGCAACGGTGTCACCATCATTGCAGTCTCTCCTCGGTTTCATACCTAAAAGTCCATTTGAATCCGAATTCTCAGGTGGTGTCGCTCAGCTGCCCAGGAGCAGAGTGAGTACAGCACGAACGTTTGGCTTCTGCTCCCACAGCAGAAGAGCCAGGATTGAAAGCTGGTGCTGGACCTGTTCAGCACACAATCACCTTTACATTGGTGCCTCCATCGTTGCTTTCACTGCTCACTTTCATACAGGAAAAGCATTTGAATAGAAACAGTGCAGAGCCTGCTCCCTGCTAGCAGCAACACAGCGCAGAATGAACAGTGGCATCTGCTCCTACGGCAGAAGGACCAGCAGGGAAAGCTAGGGCTGTGTCTCTTCAGCACACAAGAAGCTTTGCAACAGGGTTACCATCATTGCAGTCTCTCCTCGGTTTCATACCTAAAAGTCCATTTGAATCCATATTCTCAGGTGGTGTCTCTCAGCATCCCAGCAGCACAGTGAGTACATCACAAAATTTTGGCCTCTGCCCCCACAGCAGAAGAGCCAGGATTGAAAGCTGGTGCGGGACCTGTTCGGCACACAATCACCTTTACATTGGTGCCTCCATCCTTGCTTTCACTGCTCACTTTCATACAGGAAAAGCATTTGAATGGAATCAGTCCAGAGCCTGCTCTCTGCTGCGCAGCAACACAGTCAGCACAGAATGAAAAGTGGATCCTGCTCGCACGGCAGAAGGACCAGCAGGGAAAGCTAGTGCTGGGCTTCTTCAGCACACAAGCAGCTTTGCAACGGGGTCACCATCATTGCAGTCTCTCCTCGGTTTCATACCTAAAATTCCATTTGAATACAAATGCTCAGGTGGTGTCTCTCAGCTGCCCAGCAGCACAGTGAGTACAGCACGAACGTTTGGCATCCGCTCCCACTGCAGAAGAGCAAGGATTGAAAGCTGGTGCTGGACCTGTTCAGCACACAATCACCTTTAAATTGGTGCCTCCATCGTTGCTTTCACTGCTCACTTTCATACAGGAAAAGCATTTGAATGGAATCAGTCCAGAGCCTGCTCTCTGCTTCGCAGCAACACAGTCAGCACAGAATGAACAGTGGATTCTGCTCGCACAGCAGAAGGACCAGCACTGAAAGCTAGTCCTGGGCCTCTTCAGCACACAAGCAGCTTTGCAACGGGGTCACCATCATTGCAGTCTCTCCTCGGTTTCATACATAAAAGTCCATTTGAATCCGAATTCTCAGCTGGTCTCAGCTGCCCATCAGCACAGTGAGTACAGCACGAACGTTTGGCCTCTGCTCCCACAGCAGAAGAGCAAGGATTGAAAGCTGGTGCTGGACCTCTTCAGCACACAATCACCATTACATTGGTGCCTCCATCGCTGCTTTCACTGCTAACACTCATACAGGGAAAGCATTTGAATGGAATCAGTCCAGAGCCTGCTCCCTGCTGGCAGCAACACAGCGCAGTATGAACAGTGGCATCTGCTCACACGGCAGAAGGACCAGCAGGGAAAGCTAGTGCTCTGCTTCTTCAGCACACAAGCAGCTTTGCAACGGGGTCACCATCATTGAAGTCTCTCCTCGGTTTCATACCTAAAAGTCCATTTGAATCCAAATTCTCAGGTGGTCTCTCTCAGCTGCCCAGCAGCACAGTGAGTACAGCACGAACGTTTGGCCTCTGCTCCCACAGCAGAAGAGCAAGGATTGAAAGCTGGTGCTGGACATGTTCAGCACACAATCACCTTTAAATTGGTGCCTCCATCGTTGCTTTCACTGCTCACTTTCATACAGGAAAAGCATTTGAATAGAAACAGTGCAGAGCCTGCTCCCTGCTGGCAGCAACACAGCGCAGGATGAACCGTGGCATCTGCTCCTACGGCTGAAGGACCAGCAGGGAAAGCTAGGGCTGTGTCTCTTCAGCACACAAGCAGCTTTGCAACAGGGTTACCATCATTGCAGTCTCTCCTCGGTTTCATACCTAAAATTCCATTTGAATACAAATGCTCAGGTGGTGTCTCTCAGCTGCCCAGCAGCACAGTGAGTACAGCACGAACGTTTGGCATCTGCTCCCACTGCAGAAGAGCAAGGATTGAAAGCTGGTGCTGGACCTCTTCAGCACACAATCACCTTTGCATTGGTGCCTCCATCGTTGCTTTCACTGCTCACTTTCATACAGGAAAATCATTTGAATGGAATCAGTCCAGAGGCTGCTGTCTGCTGCGCAGCAACACAGTCAGCACAGAATGAACAGTGGATTCTGCTCGCACAGCAGAAGGACCAGCAGGGAAAGCTAGTCCTGGGCTTCCTCAGCACACAAGCAGCTTTGCAACGGGGTCACCATCATTGCAGTCTCTCCTCGGTTTCATACCTAAAAGTCCATTTGAATCCGAATTCTCAGCTGGTCTCAGCTGCCCAGCAGCACAGTGAGTACAGCACGAACGTTTGGCCTCTGCTCCCACAGCAGAAGAGCCAGGATTGATAGCTGGTGCTGGACCTGTTTAGCACACAATCCCCTTTACATTGGTGCCTCCATCGCTGCTTTCACTGCTAACACTCATACAGGAAAGGCAATTGAATGGAATCAGTCCAGAGCCTGCTCTCTGCTGCGCAGCAAGACAATCAGCACAGAATGAACAGTGGCATCTGCTCACACGGCAGAAGGACCAGCAGGGAAAGCTAGTGCTGGGCCTCTTCAGCACACAAGCAGCTTTGCAACGGGGTCACCATCATTCCAGTCTCTCCTCGGTTTCATACCTAAAAGTCCATTTGAATCCGAATTCTCAGGTGGTGTCGCTCAGCTGCCCAGGAGCACAGTGAGTACAGCACGAACGTTTGGCTTCTGCTCCCACAGCAGAAGAGCCAAGATTGAAAGCTGGTGCTGGACCTGTTCAGCACACAATCACCTTTACATTGGTGCCTCCATCGTTGCTTTCACTACTCACTTTCATACAGGAAAAGCATTTGAATAGAAACAGTGCAGAGCCTGCTCCCTGCTAGCAGCAACACAGCGCAGAATGAACAGTGGCATCTGCTCCTACGGCAGAAGGACCAGCAGGGAAAGCTAGGGCTGTGTCTCTTCAGCACACAAGCAGCTTTGCAACGGGGTCACCATCATTGCAGTCTCAACTCGGTTTCATACCTAAAAGTCCATTTGAATCCAAATTCTCAGGTGGTCTCTCTCAGCTGCCCAGCAGCACAGTGAGTACAGCACGACCGTTTGGCATCTGCTCCCACAGCAGAAGAGCAAGGATTGAAAGCTGGTGCTGGACCTGTTCAGCACACAATCACCTTTACATTGGTGCCTCCATCGTTGCTTTCACTGCTCACTTTCATACAGGAAAAGCATTTGAATAGAAACAGTGCAGAGCCTGCTCCCTGCTAGCAGCAACACAGCGCAGAATGAAGAGTGGCATCTGCTCCTACGGCAGAAGGACCAGCAGGGAAAGCTGGGCTGTGTCTCTTCAGCACACAAGCAGCTTTGCAACAGGGTTACCATCATTGCAGTCTCTCCTCGGTTTCATACCTAAAAGTCCATTTGAATCCATATTCTCAGGTGGTGTCTCTCAGCATCCCAGCAGCACAGTGAGTACATCACAAAATTTTGGCCTCTCCCCCACAGCAGAAGAGCCAGGATTGAAAGCTGGGCGGGACCTGTTCGGCACACAATCCCCTTTACATTGGTGCCTCCATCGTTGCTTTCACTGCTCACTTTCATACAGGAAAAGCATTTGAATGGAATCAGTCCAGAGGCTGCTGTCTGCTGCGCAGCAACACAGTCAGCACAGAATGAACAGTGGATTCTGCTCGCACAGCAGAAGGACCAGCAGGGAAAGCTAGTCCTGGGCTTCTTCAGCACACAAGCAGCTTTGCAACGGGGTCACCATCATTGCAGTCTCTCCTCGGTTTCATACCTAAAAGTCCATTTGAATCCGAATTCTCAGCTGGTCTCAGCTGCCCAGCAGCACAGTGAGTACAGCACGAACGTTTGGCCTCTGCTCCCACAGCAGAAGAGCAAGGATTGAAAGCTGGTGCTGGACCTGTTCAGCACACAATCCCCTTTACATTGGTGCCTCCATCGCTGCTTTCACTGCTAACACTCATACAGGGAAAGCATTTGAATGGAATCAGTCCAGAGCCTGCTCCCTGCTGGCAGCAACACAGCACAGAATGAACAGTGGCATCTGCTCACACGGCAGAAGGACCAGCAGGGAAAGCTAGTGCTGGGCCTCTTCAGCACACAAGCAGATTTGCAACGGTGTCACCATCATTGCAGTCTCTCCTCGGTTTCATACCTAAAAGTCCATTTGAACCCGAATTCTCAGGTGGTGTCGCTCAGCTGCCCAGCAGCACAGTGAGTACAGCACGAACATTTGGCCTCTGCTCCCACAGAAGAAGAGCAAGGATTGAAAGCTGGTGCTGGACCTGTTCAGCACACAATCCCCTTTACATTGGTGCCTCCATCGTTGCTTTCACTGCTCACTTTCATACAGGAAAAGCATTTGAATGGAATCCGTCCAGAGCCTGCTCTCTGCTGCGCAGCAACACAGTCAGCACAGAATGAACAGTGGCATCTGCTCACACGGCAGAAGGACCAGCAGGGAAAGCTAGTGCTATGCTTCTTCAGCACACAAGCAGCTTTGCAACGGGGTCACCATCATTGCAGTCTCTCCTCGGTTTCATACCTAAAAGTCCATTTGAATACAAATTCTCAGTTGGCCCCTCTCAGCTGCCCAGAAGCACAGTGAGTACAGCACGACCGTTTGGCATCTGCTCCCACAGCAGAAGAGCAAGGATTGAAAGCTGGTGCTGGACCTGTTCAGCACACAATCACCTTTACATTGGTGCCTCCATTGTTGCTTTCACTGCTCACTTTCATACCGGAAAAGCATTTGAATGGAATCAGTCCAGAGGCTGCTGTCTGCTGCGCAGCAACACAGTCAGCACAGAATGAACAGTGGCATCTGCTTGCACAGCAGAAGGACCAGCAGGGAAAGCTAGTCCTGGGCTTCTTCAGCACACAAGCAGCTTTGCAACGGGGTCACCATCATTGCAGTCTCTCTTCGGTTTCATACCTAAAATTCCATTTGAATACAAATGCTCAGGTGGTGTCTCTCAGCTGCCCAGCAGCACAGTGAGTACAGCACGAACGTTTGGCATCTGCTCCCACAGCAGAAGAGCAAGGATTGAAAGCTGGTGCTGGACCTGTTCAGCACACAATCACCTTTACATTGGTGCCTCCATCGTTGCTTTCACTGCTAACACTCAGACAGGGAAAGCATTTGAATGGAATCAGTCCAGAGCCTGCCTCCTGCTGGCAGCAACACAGCACAGAATGAACAGTGGCATCTGCTCACACGGCAGAAGGACCAGCAGGGAAAGCTAGTGCTCTGATTCTTCAGCACACAAGCAGCTTTGCAACGGGGTCACCATCATTGCAGTCTCTCCTCGGTTTCATACCTAAAAGTCCATTTGAATCCAAATTCTCAGGTGGTCTCTCTCAGCTGCCCAGCAGCACAGTGAGTACAGCACGAACGTTTGGCCTCTGCTCCCACAGCAGAAGAGCAAGGATTGAAAGCTGGTGCTGGACCTGTTCAGCACACAATCACCTTTACATTGGTGCCTCCATCGTTGCTTTCACTGCTAACACTCATACAGGAAAAGCATTTGAATGGAATCAGTCCAGAGGCTGCTCTCTGCTGCGCAGCAACACAGACAGCACAGAATGAACAGTGGCATCTGCTCACACGGCAGAAGGACCAGCAGGGAAAGCTAGTGCTGGGTCTCTTCAGCACACAAGCAACTTTGCAACGGTGTCACCATCATTGCAGTCTCTCCTCGGTTTCATACCTAAAAGTCCATTTGAATCCGAATTCTCAGGTGGTGTCGCTCAGCTGCCCAGGAGCAGAGTGAGTACAGCACGAACGTTTGGCTTCTGCTCCCACAGCAGAAGAGCCAGGATTGAAAGCTGGTGCTGGACCTGTTCAGCACACAATCACCTTTACATTGGTGCCTCCATCGTTGCTTTCACTGCTCACTTTCATACAGGAAAAGCATTTGAATAGAAACAGTGCAGAGCCTGCTCCCTGCTAGCAGCAACACAGCGCAGAATGAACAGTGGCATCTGCTCCTACGGCAGAAGGACCAGCAGGGAAAGCTAGGGCTGTGTCTCTTCAGCACACAAGAAGCTTTGCAACAGGGTTACCATCATTGCAGTCTCTCCTCGGTTTCATACCTAAAAGTCCATTTGAATCCATATTCTCAGGTGGTGTCTCTCAGCATCCCAGCAGCACAGTGAGTACATCACAAAATTTTGGCCTCTGCCCCCACAGCAGAAGAGCCAGGATTGAAAGCTGGTGCGGGACCTGTTCGGCACACAATCACCTTTACATTGGTGCCTCCATCCTTGCTTTCACTGCTCACTTTCATACAGGAAAAGCATTTGAATGGAATCAGTCCAGAGCCTGCTCTCTGCTGCGCAGCAACACCGTCAGCACAGAATGAACAGTGGCATCTGCTCACACGGCAGAAGGACCAGCAGGGAAAGCTAGTCCTGGGCTTCTTCAGCACACAAGCAGCTTTGCAACGGGGTCACCATCATTGCAGTCTCTCCTCGGTTTCATACCTAAAATTCCATTTGAATACAAATGCTCAGGTGGTGTCTCTCAGCTGCCCAGCAGCACAGTGAGTACAGCACGAACGTTTGGCATCTGCTCCCACTGCAGAAGAGCAAGGATTGAAAGCTGGTGCTGGACCTGTTCAGCACACAATCACCTTTAAATTGGTGCCTCCATCGTTGCTTTCACTGCTCACTTTCATACAGGAAAAGCATTTGAATGGAATCAGTCCAGAGCCTGCTCTCTGCTTCGCAGCAACACAGTCAGCACAGAATGAACAGTGGATTCTGCTCGCACAGCAGAAGGACCAGCAGGGAAAGCTAGTCCTGGGCCTCTTCAGCACACAAGCAGCTTTGCAACGGGGTCACCATCATTGCAGTCTCTCCTCGGTTTCATACCTAAAAGTCCATTTGAATACAAATTCTCAGGTGGTCTCAGCTGCCCAGCAGCACAGTGAGTACAGCACGAACGTTTGGCCTCTGCTCCCACAGCAGAAGAGCAAGGATTGAAAGCTGGTGCTGGACCTGTTCAGCACACAATCCCCTTGACATTGGTGCCTCCATCGATGCTTTCACTGCTAACACTCATACAGGGAAAGCATTTGAATGGAATCAGTCCACAGCCTGCTCCCTGCTGGCAGCAACACAGCACAGAATGAACAGTGGCATCTGCTCACACGGCAGAAGGACCAGCAGGGAAAGCTAGTGCTCTGCTTCTTCAGCACACAAGCAGCTTTGCAACGGGGTCACCATCATTGCAGTCTCTCCTCGGTTTCATACCTAAAAGTCCATTTGAATGCAAATTCTCAGTTGGCCCCTCTCAGCTGCCCAGCAGCACAGTGAGTACAGCACGAACGTTTGGCCTCTGCTCCCACAGCAGAAGAGCCAGGATAGAAAGCTGGTGCTGGACCTCTTCAGCACACAATCACCTTTAAATTGGTGCCTCCATCGCTGCTTTCACTGCTAACACTCATACAGGAAAAGCAATTGAATGGAATCAGTCCAGAGCCTGATCTCTGCTGCGCAGCAAGACAATCAGCACAGAATGAACAGTGGCATCTGCTCACACGGCAGAAGGACCAGCAGGGAAAGCTATTGCTGGGCCTCTTCAGCACACAAGCAGCTTTGCAACGGGGTCACCATCATTGCAGTCTCTCCTCGGTTTCATACCTAAAAGTCCATTTGAATCCGAATTCTCAGGTGGTCTCTCTCAGCTGCCCAGGAGCACAGTGAGTACAGCACGAACGTTTGGCCTCTGCTTAGCAGAAGAGCCAAGATTGAAAGCTGGTGCTGGACCTGTTCAGCACACAATCCCCTTGACATTGGTGCCTCCATCGTTGCTTTCACTGCTCACTTTCATTCAGGAAAAGCATTTGAATAGAAACAGTGCAGAGCCTGCTCCCTGCTAGCAGCAACACAGCGCAGAATGAACAGTGGCATCTGCTCACACGGCAGAAGGACCAGCAGGGAAAGCTAGTGCTGGGTCTCTTCAGCACACAAGCAACTTTGCAACGGTGTCACCATCATTGCAGTCTCTCCTCGGTTTCATACCTAAAAGTCCATTTGAATCCAAATTCTCAGGTGGTCTCTCTCAGCTGCCCAGCAGCACAGTGAGTATAGCACGAACGTTTGGCATCTGCTCCCACAGCAGAAGAGCAAGGATTGAAATCTGGTGCTGGACCTGTTCAGCACACAATCACCTTTAAATTGGTGCCTCCATCGTTGCTTTCACTGCTCACTTTCATACAGGAAAAGCATTTGAATAGAAACAGTGCAGAGCCTGCTCCCCGCTAGCAGCAACACAGCGCAGAATGAAGAGTGGCATCTGCTCCTACGGCAGAAGGACCAGCAGGGAAAGCTGGGCTGTGTCTCTTCAACACACAAGCAGCTTTGCAACAGGGTTACCATCATTGCAGTCTCTCCTCGGTTTCATACCTAAAAGTCCATTTGAATCCATATTCTCAGGTGGTGTCCTCTCAGCATCCCAGCAGCACAGTGAGTACATCACAAAATTTTGGCCTCTCCCCCACAGCAGAAGAGCCAGGATTGAAAGCTGGTGCGGGACCTGTTCGGCACACAATCCCCTTTACATTGGTGCCTCCATCGTTGCTTTCACTGCTCACTTTCATACAGGAAAAGCATTTGAATGGAATCAGTCCAGAGGCTGCTGTCTGCTGCGCAGCAACACAGTCAGCACAGAATGAACAGTGGATTCTGCTCGCACAGCAGAAGGACCAGCAGGGAAAGCTAGTCCTGGGCCTCTTCAGCACACAAGCAGCTTTGCAACGGGGTCACCATCATTGCAGTCTCTCCTCGGTTTCATACCTAAAAGTCCATTTGAATCCGAATTCTCAGGTGGTCTCAGCTGCCCAGCAGCACAGTGAGTACAGCACGAACGTTTGGCCTCTGCTCCCACAGCCGAAGAGCCAGGATTGAAAGCTGGTGCTGGACCTGTTCAGCACACAATCCCCTTTACATTGGTGCCTCCATCGTTGCTTTCACTGCTAACACTCAGACAGGGAAAGCATTTGAATGGAATCAGTCCAGAGCCTGCCTCCTGCTGGCAGCAACACAGCACAGAATGAACAGTGGCATCTGCTCACACGGCAGAAGGACCAGCAGGGAAAGCTAGTGCTCTGATTCTTCAGCACACAAGCAGCTTTGCAACGGGGTCACCATCATTGCAGTCTCTCCTCGGTTTCATACCTAAAAGTCCATTTGAATCCAAATTCTCAGGTGGTCTCTCTCAGCTGCCCAGCAGCACAGTGAGTACAGCACGAACGTTTGGCATCTGCTCCCACAGCAGAAGAGCAAGGATTGAAAGCTGGTGCTGGACCTGTTCAGCACACAATCACCTTTAAATTGGTGCCTCCATCGTTGCTTTCACTGCTCACTTTCATACAGGAAAAGCATTTGAATAGAAACAGTGCAGAGCCTGCTCCCTGCTAGCAGCAACACAGCGCAGAATGAAGAGTGGCATCTGCTCCTACGGCAGAAGGACCAGCAGGGAAAGCTGGGCTGTGTCTCTTCAGCACACAAGCAGCTTTGCAACAGGGTTACCATCATTGCAGTCTCTCCTCGGGTTTCATACCTAAAAGTCCATTTGAATCCATATCCTCAGGTGGTGTCTCTCAGCATCCCAGCAGCACAGTGAGTACATCACAAAATTTTGGCCTCTCCCCCACAGCAGAAGAGCCAGGATTTGAAAAGCTGGTGCGGGACCTGTTCGGCACACAATCCCCTTTACATTGGTGCCTCCATCGTTGCTTTCACTGCTCACTTTCATACAGGAAAAGCATTTGAATGGAATCAGTCCAGAGGCTGCTGTCTGCTGCGCAGCAACACAGTCAGCACAGAATGAACAGTGGATTCTGCTCGCACAGCAGAAGGACCAGCAGGGAAAGCTAGTCCTGGGCCTCTTCAGCACACAAGCAGCTTTGCAACGGGGTCACCATCATTGCAGTCTCTCCTCGGTTTCATACCTAAAAGTCCATTTGAATCCGAATTCTCAGCTGGTCTCAGCTGCCCAGCAGCACAGTGAGTACAGCACGAACGTTTGGCCTCTGCTCCCACAGCAGAAGAGCAAGGATTGAAAGCTGGTGCTGGGACCTGTTCAGCACACAATCCCCTTTACATTGGTGCCTCCATCGCTGCTTTCACTGCTAACACTCATACAGGGAAAGCATTTGAATGGAATCAGTCCAGAGCCTGCTCCCTGCTGGCAGCAACAGCCGTCGCTCAGCTGCCCAGGAGCCCAGGAGTACAGCAGAAGAGCCAAGATTGAAAGCTGGTGCTGGACCTGTTCAGCACACAATCACCTTTACATTGGTGCCTCCATCGTTGCTTTCACTGCTCACTTTCATACAGGAAAAGCATTTGAATAGAAACAGTGCAGAGCCTGCTCTCTGCTGCGCAGCAACACAGTCAGCACAGAATGAACAGTGGATTCTGCTCGCACAGCAGAAGGACCAGCAGGGAAATCTAGTGCTTTGCTTTTTCAGCACACAAGCAGCTTTGCAACGGGGTCACCATCATTGCAGTCTCTCCTCGGTTTCATACCTAAAAGTCCATTTGAATCCAAATTCTCAGTTTGTGTCTCTCAGCTGCCAAGCAGCACAGTGAGTACATCACGAAAGTTTGGCCTCTGCTCCCACAGCAGAAGAGCCAGGATTGAAAGCTGGTGCGGGACCTGTTCAGCACACAATCCCCTTCACATTGGTGCCTCCATCGTTGCTTTCACTGCTCACTTTCATACAGGAAAAGCATTTGAATGGAATCAGTCCAGAGCCTGCTCTCTGCTGCGCAGCAACACAGTCAGCACAGAATGAACAGTGGCATCTGCTCACACGGCAGAAGGACCAGCAGGGAAAGCTAGTGCTCTGCTTCTTCAGCACACAAGCAGCTTTGCAACGGGTCACCATCATTGAAGTCTCTCCTCGGGTTTCATACCTAAAAGTCCATTTGAATCCAAATTCTCAGGTGGTCTCTCTCAGCTGCCCAGCAGCACAGTGAGTACAGCATGAACGTTTGGCCTCTGCTCCCACAGCAGAAGAGCAAGGATTGAAAGCTGGTGCTGGACCTGTTCAGCACACAATCACCTTTACATTGGTGCCTCCATCGTTGCTTTCACTGCTGACACTCATACAGGAAAAGCATTTGAATGGAATCAGTCCAGAGGCTGCTCTCTGCTGCGCAGCAACACAGACAGCACAGAATGAACAGTGGCATCTGCTCACACGGCAGAAGGACCAGCAGGGAAAGCTAGTGCTGGGTCTCTTCAGCACACAAGCAACTTTGCAACGGTGTCACCATCATTGCAGTCTCTCCTCGGTTTCATACCTAAAAGTCTATTTGAATCCGAATTCTCAGGTGGTGTCGCTCAGCTGCCCAGGAGCAGAGTGAGTACAGCACGAACGTTTGGCTTCTGCTCCCACAGCAGAAGAGCCAGGATTGAAAGCTGGTGCTGGACCTGTTCAGCACACAATCACCTTTACATTGGTGCCTCCATCGTTGCTTTCACTGCTCACTTTCATACAGGAAAAGCATTTGAAGAGAAACAGTGCAGAGCCTGCTCCCTGCTAGCAGCAACACAGCGCAGAATGAACAGTGGCATCTGCTCCTACGGCAGAAGGACCAGCAGGGAAAGCTAGGGCTGTGTCTCTTCAGCACACAAGCAGCTTTGAAACAGGGTTACCATCATTGCAGTCTCTCCTCGGTTTCATACCTAAAAGTCCATTTGAATCCATATTCTCAGGTGGTGTCTCTCAGCATCCCAGCAGCACAGTGAGTATATCACAAAATTTTGGCCTCTGCCCCCACAGCAGAAGAGCCAGGATTGAAAGCTGGTGCGGGACCTGTTCGGCACACAATCCCCTTTACATTGGTGCCTCCATCCTTGCTTTCACTGCTCACTTTCATACAGGAAAAGCATTTGAATAGAATCAGTCCAGAGCCTGCTCTCTGCTGCGCAGCAACACAGTCAGCACAGAATGAAAAGTGGATCCTGCTCGCACGGCAGAAGGACCAGCAGGGAAAGCTAGTGCTGGGCTTCTTCAGCACACAAGCAGCTTTGCAACGGGGTCACCATCATTGCAGTCTCTCCTCGGTTTCATACCTAAAATTCCATTTGAATACAAATGCTCAGGTGGTGTCTCTCAGCTGCCCAGCAGCACAGTGAGTACAGCACGAACGTTTCGCATCTGCTCCCACTGCAGAAGAGCAAGGATTCAAAGCTGGTGCTGGACCTGTTCAGCACACAATCACCTTTAAATTGGTGCCTCCATCGTTGCTTTCACTGCTCACTTTCATACAGGAAAAGCATTTGAATGGAATCAGTCCAGAGCCTGCTCTCTCCTTCGCAGCAACACAGTCAGCACAGAATGAACAGTGGATTCTGCTCGCACAGCAGAAGGACCAGCACTGAAAGCTAGTCCTGGGCCTCTTCAGCACACAAGCAGCTTTGCAACGGGGTCACCATCATTGCAGTCTCTCCTCGGTTTCATACCTAAAAGTCCATTTGAATCCGAATTCTCAGCTGGTCTCAGCTGCCCAGCAGCACAGTGAGTACAGCACGAACGTTTGGCCTCTGCTCCCACAGCAGAAGAGCAAGGATTGAAAGCTGGTGCTGGACCTGTTCAGCACACAATCCCCTTTACATTGGTGCCTCCATCGCTGCTTTCACTGCTAACATACAGGGAAAGCATTTGAATGGAATCAGTCCAGAGCCTGCTCCCTGCTGGCAGCAACACAGCACAGAATGAACAGTGGCATCTGCTCACACGGCAGAAGGACCAGCAGGGAAAGCTAGTGCTCTGCTTCTTCAGCACACAAGCAGCTTTGCAACGGGGTCACCATCATTGCAGTCTCTCCTCGGTTTCATACCTAAAAGTCCATTTGAATGCAAATTCTCAGTTGGCCCCTCTCAGGTGCCCAGCAGCACAGTGAGTACAGCACGACCGTTTCGCATCTGCTCCCACAGCAGAAGAGCAAGGATTGAAAGCTGGTGCTGGACCTGTTCAGCACACAATCCCCTTTACATTGGTGCCTTCATCGTTGCTTTCACTGCTCACTTTCATACAGGAAAAACATTTGAATGGAATCAGTCCAGAGCCTGCTCTCTGCTGCGCAGCAACACAGTCAGCACAGAATGAACAGTGGATTCTGCTCGCACAGCAGAAGGACCAGCAGGGAAATCTAGTGCTTTGCTTTTTCAGCACACAAGCAGCTTTGCAACGGGGTCACCATCATTGCAGTCTCTCCTCGGTTTCATACCTAAAAGTCCATTTGAATCCAAATTCTCAGGTGGTGTCTCTCAGCTGCCCAGCAGCACAGTGAGTACAGCACGAACATTTGGCATCTGCTCCCACAGCAGAAGAGCCAGGATTGAAAGCTGGTGCGGGACCTGTTCAGCACACAATCACCTTTACATTGGTGCCTCCATCCTTGCTTTCACTGCTCACTTTCATACAGGAAAAGCATTTGAATGGAATCAGTCCAGAGCCTGCTCTCTGCTGCGCAGCAACACAGTCAGCACAGAATGAACAGTGGATCCTGCTCGCACGGCAGAAGGACCAGCAGGGAAAGCTAGTGCTGGGCTTCTTCAGCACACAAGCAGCTTTGCAACGGGGTCACCATCATTGCAGTCTCTCCTCGTTTTCATACCTAAAATTCCATTTAAATACAAATGCTCAGGTGGTGTCTCTCAGCTGCCCAGCAGCACAGTGAGTACAGCACGAACGTTTGGCCTCTGCTTCCACAGCAGAAGAGCCAGGATAGAAAGCTGGTGCTGGACCTCTTCAGCACACAATCACCTTTAAATTGGTGCCTCCATCGCTGCTTTCACTGCTAACACACATACAGGAAAAGCAATTGAATGGAATCAGTCCAGAGCCTGCTCTCTGCTGCGCAGCAAGACAATCAGCACAGAATGAACAGTGGCATCTGCTCACACGGCAGAAGGACCAGCAGGGAAAGCTAGTGCTATGCTTCTTCAGCACACAAGCAGCTTTGCAACGGGGTCACCATCATTGCAGTCTCTCCTCGGTTTCATACCTAAAAGTCCATTTGAATCCGAATTCTCAGCTGGTCTCAGCTGCCCAGCAGCACAGTGAGTACAGCACGAACGTTTGGCCTCTGCTCCCACAGCAGAAGAGCAAGGATTGAAAGCTGGTGCGGGACCTGTTCAGCACACAATCCCCTTTACATTGGTGCCTCCATCGCTGCTTTCACTGCTAACATACAGGGAAAGCATTTGAATGGAATCAGTCCAGAGCCTGCTCCCTGCTGGCAGCAAGACAATCAGCACAGAATGAACAGTGGCATCTGCTCACACGGCAGAAGGACCAGCAGGGAAAGCTAGTGCTCTGCTTCTTCAGCACACAAGCAGCTTTGCAACGGTGTCACCATCATTGCAGTCTCTCCTCGGTTTCAACCTAAAGGTCCATTTGAATCCGAATTCTCAGGTGGTGTCGCTCAGCTGCCCAGGAGCACAGTGAGTACAGCACGAACGTTTGGCCTCTGCTCCCACAGCAGAAGAGCCAGGATTGAAAGCTGGTGCTGGACCTGTTCAGCACACAATCACCTTTACATTGGTGCCTCCATCGCTGCTTTCACTGCTAACACTCATACAGGAAAAGCAATTGAATGGAATCAGTCCAGAGCCTGCTCTCTGCTGCGCAGCAAGACAATCAGCACAGAATGAACAGTGGCATCTGCTCACACGGCAGAAGGACCAGCAGGGAAAACTAATGCTGGGCCTCTTCAGCACACAAGCAGCTTTGCAACGGGGTCACCATCATTGCAGTCTCTCCTCGGTTTCATACCTAAAAGTCCATTTGAATCCGAATTCTCAGGTGGTGTCGCTCAGCTGCCCAGGAGCACAGTGAGTACAGCACGAACGTTTGGCTTCTGCTCCCACAGCAGAAGAGCCAAGATTGAAAGCTGGTGCTGGACCTGTTCAGCACACAATCATTTTTACATTGGTGCCTCCATCGTTGCTTTCACTGCTCACTTTCATACAGGAAAAGCATTTGAATAGAAACAGGGCAGAGCCTGCTCCCTGCTAGCAGCAACACAGCTCAGAATGAACAGTGGCATCTGCTCCTACGGCAGAAGGACCAGCAGGGAAAGCTAGGGCTGTGTCTCTTCAGCACACAAGCAGCTTTGCAACGGGGGCACCATCATTGCAGTCTCTCCTCGGTTTCATACCTAAAAGTCCATTTGAATCCGAATTCTCAGGTGGTGTCTCTCAGCATCCCAGCAGCACAGTGAGTACATCACGAAAGTTTGGCCTCTGCTCCCACAGCAGAAGAGCCAGGATTGAAAGCTGGTGCTGGACCTGTTCAGCACACAATCCCCTTCACATTGGTGCCTCCATCCTTGCTTTCACTGCTCACTTTCATACAGGAAAAGCATTTGAATGGAATCAGTCCAGAGCCTGCTCTCTGCTGCGCAGCAACACAGTCAGCACAGAATGAACAGTGGCATCTGCTCACACGGCAGAAGGACCAGCAGGGAAAGCTAGTGCTCTGCTTCTTCAGCACACAAGCAGCTTTGCAACGGGGTCACCATCATTCCAGTCTCTCCTCGGTTTCATACCTAAAAGTCCATTTGAATAAAATTCTCAGGTGGTCTCTCTCAGCTGCCCAGCAGCACAGTGAGTACAGCACGAACGTTTGGCCTCTGCTCCCACAGCAGAAGAGCAAGGATTGAAAGCTGGTGCTGGACATGTTCAGCACACAGTCACCTTTACATTGGTGCCTCCATCGTTGCTTTCACTGCTCACTTTCATACAGGAAAAGCATTTGAATGGAATCAGTCCAGAGCCTGCTCTCTGCTGCGCAGCAACACAGTCAGCACAGAATGAACAGTGGCATCTGCTCACACGGCAGAAGGACCAGCAGGGAAAGCTAGTGCTCTGCTTCTTCAGCACACAAGCAGCTTTGCAACGGGGTCACCATCATTGCAGTCTCTCCTCGGTTTCATACCTAAAAGTCCATTTGAATCCATATTCTCAGGTGGTGTCTCTCAGCATCCCAGCAGCACAGTGAGTACATCACAAAATTTTGGCCTCTGCCCCCACAGCAGAAGAGCCAGGATTGAAAGCTGGTGCGGGACCTGTTCGGCACACAATCCCCTTTACATTGGTGCCTCCATCCTTGCTTTCACTGCTCACTTTCATACAGGAAAAGCATTTGAATGGAATCAGTCCAGAGCCTGCTCTCTGCTGCGCAGCAACACAGCACAGAATGAAAAGTGGATCCTGCTCGCACGGCAGAAGGACCAGCAGGGAAAGCTAGTGCTGGGCCTCTTCAGCACACAAGCAGATTTGCAACGGGGTCACCATCATTGCAGTCTCTCCTCGGTTTCATACCTAAAAGTCCATTTCAATACAAATTCTCAGGTGGTGTCTCTCAGCTGCCCAGCAGCACAGTGAGTACAGCACGAACGTTTGGCATCTGCTCCCACAGCAGAAGAGCCAGGATTGAAAGCTGGTGCTGGACCTGTTCAGCACACAATCACCTTTAAATTGGTGCCTCCATCGTTGCTTTCACTGCTAACACTCAGACAGGGAAAGCATTTGAATGGAATCAGTCCAGAGCCTGCCTCGTGCTGGCAGCAACACAGCACAGAATGAACAGTGGCATCTGCTCACACGGCAGAAGGACCAGCAGGGAAAGCTAGTGCTGGGCTTCTTCAGCACACAAGCAGCTTTGCAACGGGGTCACCATCATTGCAGTCTCTCCTCGGTTTCATACCTAAAAGTCCATTTGAATCCAAATTCTCAGGTGGTCTCTCTCAGCTGCCCAGCAGCACAGTGAGTACAGCACGAACGTTTGGCATCTGCTCCCACAGCAGAAGAGCAAGGATTGAAAGTTGGTGCTGGACCTGTTCAGCACACAATCACCTTTACATTGGTGCCTCCATCGTTGCTTTCACTGCTAACACTCATACAGGAAAAGCATTTGAATGGAATCAGTCCAGAGGCTGCTCTCTGCTGCGCAGCAACACAGACAGCACAGAATGAACAGTGGCATCTGCTCACACGGCAGAAGGACCAGCAGGGAAAGCTAGTGCTGGGTCTCTTCAGCACACAAGCAACTTTGCAACGGTGTCACCATCATTCCAGTCTCTCCTCGGTTTCATACCTAAAAGTCCATTTGAATCCGAATTCTCAGGTGGTGTCGCTCAGCTGCCCAGGAGCACAGAGAGTACAGCACGAACGTTTGGCTTCTGCTCCCACAGCAGAAGAGCCAAAATTGAAAGCTGGTGCTGGACCTGTTCAGCACACAATCACCTTTACATTGGTGCCTCCATCGTTGCTTTCACTGCTCACTTTCATACAGGAAAAGCATTTGAATAGAAACAGTGCAGAGCCTGCTCCCTGCTAGCAGCAACACAGCGCAGAATGAACTGTGGCATCTGCTCCTACGGCAGAAGGACCAGCAGGGAAAGCTAGGGCTGTGTCTCTTCAGCACACAAGCAGCTTTGCAACAGGGTTACCATCATTGCAGTCTCTCCTCGGTTTCATACCTAAAAGTCCATTTGAATCCATATTCTCAGGTGGTGTCTCTCAGCATCCCAGCAGCACAGTGAGTACATCACAAAATTTTGGCCTCTGCCCCCACAGCAGAAGAGCCAGGATTGAAAGCTGGTGCGGGACCTGTTCGGCACACAATCCCCTTTACATTGGTGCCTCCATCCTTGCTTTCACTGCTCACTTTCATACAGGAAAAGCATTTGAATAGAATCAGTCCAGAGCCTGCTCTCTGCTGCGCAGCAACACAGTCAGCACAGAATGAAAAGTGGATCCTGCTCGCACGGCAGAAGGACCAGCAGGGAAAGCTAGTGCTGGGCTTCTTCAGCACACAAGCAGCTTTGCAACGGGGTCGCCATCATTGCAGTCTCTCCTCGGTTTCATACCTAAAATTCCATTTGAATACAAATGCTCAGGTGGTGTCTCTCAGCTGCCCAGCAGCACAGTGAGTACAGCACGAACGTTTGGCATCTGCTCCCACTGCAGAAGAGCAAGGATTGAAAGCTGGTGCTGGACCTGTTCAGCACACAATCACCTTTAAATTGGTGCCTCCATCGTTGCTTTCACTGCTCACTTTCATACAGGAAAAGCATTTGAATGGAATCAGTCCAGAGCCTGCTCTCTGCTTCGCAGCAACACAGTCAGCACAGAATGAACAGTGGATTCTGCTCGCACAGCAGAAGGACCAGCACTGAATGCTAGTCCTGGGCCTCTTCAGCACACAAGCAGCTTTGCAACGGGGTCACCATCATTGCAGTCTCTCCTCGGTTTCATACCTAAAAGTCCATTTGAATCCGAATTCTTCAGCTGGTCTCAGCTGCCCAGCAGCACAGTGAGTACAGCACGAACGTTTGGCCTCTGCTCCCACAGCAGAAGAGCAAGGATTGAAAGCTGGTGCTGGACCTGTTCAGCACACAATCCCCTTTACATTGGTGCCTCCATCGCTGCTTTCACTGCTAACATACAGGGAAAGCATTTGAATGGAATCAGTCCAGATCCTGCTCCCTGCTGGCAGCAAGACAATCAGCACAGAATGAACAGTGGCATCTGCTCACACGGCAGAAGGACCAGCAGGGAAAGCTAGTGCTCTGCTTCTTCAGCACACAAGCAGCTTTGCAACGGGGTCACCATCATTGCAGTCTCTCCTCGGTTTCATACCTAAAAGTCCATTTGAATCCGAATTCTCAGGTGGTGTCGCTCAGCTGCCCAGGAGCACAGTGAGTACAGCACGAACGTTTGGCTTCTGCTCCCACAGCAGAAGAGCCAAGATTGAAAGCTGGTGCTGGACCTGTTCAGCACACAATCACCTTTACATTGGTGCCTCCATCGTTGCTTTCACTGCTCACTTTCATACAGGGAAAGCATTTGAATGGAATCAGTCCAGAGCCTGCTCCCTGCTGGCAGCAAGACAATCAGCACAGAATGAACAGTGGCATCTGCTCACACGGCAGAAGGACCAGCAGGGAAAGCTAGTGCTCTGCTTCTTCAGCACACAAGCAGCTTTGCAACGGGGTCACCATCATTGCAGTCTCTCCTCGGTTTCATACCTAAAAGTCCATTTGAATCCGAATTCTCAGGTGGTGTCGCTCAGCTGCCCAGGAGCACAGTGAGTACAGCACGAACGTTTGGCTTCTGCTCCCACAGCAGAAGAGCCAAGATTGAAAGCTGGTGCTGGACCTGTTCAGCACACAATCACCTTTACATTGGTGCCTCCATCGTTGCTTTCACTGCTCACTTTCATACAGGAAAAGCATTTGAATAGAAACAGTGCAGAGCCTGCTCCCTGCTAGCAGCAACACAGCGCAGAATGAACAGTGGCATCTGCTCCTACGGCAGAAGGACCAGCAGGGAAAGCTAGGGCTGTGTCTCTTCAGCACACAAGCAGCTTGGCAACGGGGTCACCATCATTGCAGTCTCTCCTCGGTTTCATACCTAAAAGTCCATTTGAATCCAAATTCTCAGTTTGTGTCTCTCAGCTGCCAAGCAGCACAGTGAGTACATCACGAAAGTTTGGCCTCTGCTCCCACAGCAGAAGAGCCAGGATTGAAAGCTGGTGCGGGACCTGTTCAGCACACAATCCCCTTCACATTGGTGCCTCCATCCTTGCTTTCACTGCTCACTTTCATACAGGAAAAGCATTTGAATGGAATCAGTCCAGAGCCTGCTCTCTGCTGCGCAGCAAAACAGTCAGCACAGAATGAACAGTGGCATCTGCTCACACGGCAGAAGGACCAGCAGGGAAAGCTAGTGCTCTGCTTCTTCAGCACACAAGCAGCTTTGCAACGGGGTCACCATCATTGAAGTCTCTCCTCGGTTTCATACCTAAAAGTCCATTTGAATCCAAATTCTCAGGTGGTCTCTCTCAGCTGCCCAGCAGCACAGTGAGTACAGCACGAACGTTTGGCATCTGCTCCCACAGCAGAACAGCAAGGATTGAAAGCTGGTGCTGGACCTGTTCAGCACACAATCACCTTTAAATTGGTGCCTCCATCGTTGCTTTCACTGCTCACTTTCATACAGGAAAAGCATTTGAATGGAATCAGTCCAGAGCCTGCTCTCTGCTTCGCAGCAACACAGTCAGCACAGAATGAACAGTGGATTCTGCTCGCACAGCAGAAGGACCAGCACTGAAAGCTAGTCCTGGGCCTCTTCAGCACACAAGCAGCTTTGCAACGGGGTCACCATCATTGCAGTCTCTCCTCGGTTTCATACCTAAAAGTCCATTTGAATCCGAATTCTCAGGTGGTCTCAGCTGCCCAGCAGCACAGTGAGTACAGCACGAACGTTTGGCCTCTGCTCCCACAGCAGAAGAGCAAGGATTGAAAGCTGGTGCTGGACCTGTTCAGCACACAATCCCCTTTACATTGGTGCCTCCATCGCTGCTTTCACTGCTAACACTCATACAGGGAAAGCATTTGAATGGAATCAGTCCAGAGCCTGCTCCCTGCTGGCAGCAACACAGCACAGAATGAACAGTGGCATCTGCTCACACGGCAGAAGGACCAGCAGGGAAAGCTAGTGCTGGGCCTCTTCAGCACACAAGCAGATTTGCAACGGGGTCACCATCATTGCAGTCTCTCCTCGGTTTCATACCTAAAAGTCCATTTGAATCCGAATTCTCAGGTGGTGTCGCTCAGCTGCCCAGCAGCACAGTGAGTACAGCACGAACATTTGGCCTCTGCTCCCACAGAAGAAGAGCCAGGATTGAAAGCTGGTGCTGGACCTGTTCAGCACACAATCCCCTTTACATTGGTGCCTCCATCGTTGCTTTCACTGCTCACTTTCATACAGGAAAAGCATTTGAATGGAATCAGTCCAGAGCCTGCTCTCTGCTGCGCAGCAACACAGTCAGCACAGAATGAACAGTGGCATCTGCTCACACGGCAGAAGGACCAGCAGGGAAAGCTAGTGCTCTGCTTCTTCAGCACACAAGCAGCTTTGCAACGGGGTCACCATCATTGCAGTCTCTCCTCGGTTTCATACCTAAAAGTCCATTTGAATACAAATTCTCAGTTGGCCCCTCTCAGCTGCCCAGCAGCACAGTGAGTACAGCACGACCTTTTGGCATCTGCTCCCACAGCAGAAGAGCCAGGATTGAAAGCTGGTGCTGGACCTGTTCAGCACACAATCACCTTTACATTGGTGCCTCCATCGTTGCTTTCACTGCTCACTTTCATACAGGAAAAGCATTTGAATGGAATCAGTCCAGAGCCTGCTTTCGGCTGCGCAGCAACACAGTCAGCACAGAATGAACAGTGGCATCTGCTCACACGGCAGAAGGACCAGCAGGGAAAGCTAGTGCTCTGCTTCTTCAGCACACAAGCAGCTTTGCAACGGTGTCACCATCATTGCAGTCTCTCCTCGGTTTCAACCTAAAGGTCCATTTGAATCCGAATTCTCAGGTGGTGTCGCTCAGCTGCCCAGGAGCACAGTGAGTACAGCACGAACGTTTGGCCTCTGCTCCCACAGCAGAAGAGCCAGGATTGAAAGCTGGTGCTGGACCTGTTCAGCACACAATCACCTTTACATTGGTGCCTCCATCGCTGCTTTCACTGCTAACACTCATACAGGAAAAGCAATTGAATGGAATCAGTCCAGAGCCTGCTCTCTGCTGCGCAGCAAGACAATCAGCACAGAATGAACAGTGGCATCTGCTCACACGGCAGAAGGACCAGCAGGGAAAACTAATGCTGGGCCTCTTCAGCACACAAGCAGCTTTGCAACGGGGTCACCATCATTCCAGTCTCTCCTCGGTTTCATACCTAAAAGTCCATTTGAATCCGAATTCTCAGGTGGTGTCGCTCAGCTGCCCAGGAGCACAGTGAGTACAGCACGAACGTTTGGCTTCTGCTCCCACAGCAGAAGAGCCAAGATTGAAAGCTGGTGCTGGACCTGTTCAGCACACAATCATTTTTACATTGGTGCCTCCATCGTTGCTTTCACTGCTCACTTTCATACAGGAAAAGCATTTGAATAGAAACAGTGCAGAGCGTGCTCCCTGCTAGCAGCAACACAGCTCAGAATGAACAGTGGCATCTGCTCCTACGGCAGAAGGACCAGCAGGGAAAGCGAGGGCTGTGTCTCTTCAGCACACAAGCAGCTTTGCAACGGGGTCACCATCATTGCAGTCTCTCCTCGGTTTCATACCTAAAAGTCCATTTGAATCCAAATGCTCAGGTGGTGTCTCTCAGCTGCCCAGCAGCACAGTGAGTACATCACGAAAGTTTGGCCTCTGCTCCCACAGCAGAAGAGCCAGGATTGAAAGCTGGTGCTGGACCTGTTCAGCACACAATCCCCTTTACATTGGTGCATCCATCGTTGCTTTCACTGCTCACTTTCATACAGGAAAAGCATTTGAATGGAATCAGTCCAGAGCCTGCTCTCTGCTGCGCAGCAACACAGTCAGCACAGAATGAACAGTGGCATCTGCTCACACGGCAGAAGGACCAGCAGGGAAAGCTAGTGCTCTGCTTCTTCAGCACACAAGCAGCTTTGCAACGGGGTCACCATCATTGAAGTCTCTCCTCGGTTTCATACCTAAAAGTCCATTTGAATAAAATTCTCAGGTGGTCTCTCTCAGCTGCCCAGCAGCACAGTGAGTACAGCACGAACGTTTGGCCTCTGCTCCCACAGCAGAAGAGCAAGGATTGAAAGCTGGTGCTGGACATGTTCAGCACACAATCCCCTTTACATTGGTGCCTCCATCATTGCTTTCACTGCTCACTTTCATACAGGAAAAGCATTTGAATGGAATCAGTCCAGAGCCTGCTCTCTGCTGCGCAGCAACACAGTCAGCACAGAATGAACAGTGGCATCTGCTCACACGGCAGAAGGACCAGCAGGGAAAGCTAGTGCTCTGCTTCTTCAGCACACAAGCAGCTTTGCAACGGGGTCACCATCATTGCAGTCTCTCCTTGGTTTCATACCTAAAAGTCCATTTGAATCCATATTCTCAGGTGGTGTCTCTCAGCATCCCAGCAGCACAGTGAGGACATCACAAAATTTTGGCCTCTGCCCCCACAGCAGAAGAGCCAGGATTGAAAGCTGGTGCGGGACCTGTTCGGCACACAATCCCCTTTACATTGGTGCCTCCATCCTTGCTTTCACTGCTCACTTTCATACAGGAAAAGCATTTGAATGGAATCAGTCCAGAGCCTGCTCTCTGCTGCGCAGCAACACAGTCAGCACAGAATGAAAAGTGGATCCTGCTCGCACGGCAGAAGGACCAGCAGGGAAAGCTAGTGCTGGGCCTCTTCAGCACACAAGCAGATATGCAACGGGGTCACCATCATTGCAGTCTCTCCTCGGTTTCATACCTAAAAGTCCATTTGAATCCGAATTCTCAGGTGGTGTCGCTCAGCTGCCCAGCAGCACAGTGAGTACAGCACGAACATTTGGCCTCTGCTCCCACAGCAGAAGAGCCAGGATTGAAAGCTGGTGCGGGACCTGTTCAGCACACAATCCCCTTTACATTGGTGCCTCCATCGTTGCTTTCACTGCTCACTTTCATACAGGAAAAGCATTTGAATGGAATCAGTCCAGAGCCTGCTCTCTGCTGCGCAGCAACACAGTCAGCACAGAATGAACAGTGGCATCTGCTCACACGGCAGAAGGACCAGCAGGGAAAGCTAGTGCTCTGCTTCTTCAGCACACAAGCAGCTTTGCAACGGGGTCACCATCATTGCAGTCTCTCCTCGGTTTCATACCTAAAAGTCCATTTGAATACAAATTCTCAGTTGGCCCCTCTCAGCTGCCCAGCAGCACAGTGAGTACAGCACGACCTTTTGGCATCTGCTCCCACAGCAGAAGAGCAAGGATTGAAAGCTGGTGCTGGACCTGTTCAGCACACAATCACTTTTACATTGGTGCCTCCATCGTTGCTTTCACTGCTAACACTCATACAGGAAAAGCATTTGAATGGAATCAGTCCAGAGCCCGCTATCTGCTGCGCAGCAACACAGACAGCACAGAATGAACAGTGGCATCTGCTCACACGGCAGAAGGACCAGCAGGGAAAGCTAGTGCTGGGCCTCTTCAGCAAACAAGCAGCTTTGCAACGGTGTCACCATCATTCCACTCTCCTCGGTTTCATACCTAAAAGTCCATTTGAATCCGAATTCTCAGGTGGTGTCGCTCAGCTGCCCAGGAGCACAGTGAGTACAGCACGAACGTTTGGCTTCTGCTCCCACAGCAGAAGAGCCAGGATTGAAAGCTGGTGCTGGGCCTGTTGAGCACACAATCACCGTTACATTGGTGCCTCCATCGTTGCTTTCACTGCTCACTTTCATACAGGAAAAGCATTTGAATAGAAACAGTGCAGAGCCTGCTCCCTGCTGGCAGCAACTCAGCGCAGGATGAACAGTGGCATCTGCTCCTACGGCTGAAGGACCAGCAGGGAAAGCTAGGGCTGTGTCTCTTCAGCACACAAGCAGCTTTGCAACGGGGTCACCATCATTGCAGTCTCTCCTCGGTTTCATACCTAAAAGTCCATTTGAATCCAAATTCTCAGGTTGTGTCTCTCAGCTGCCCAGCAGCACAGTGAGTACAGCACGAACGTTTGGCCTCTGCTCCCACAGCAGAAGAGCAAGGATTGAAAGCTGGTGCTGGACTTGTTCAGCACACAATCCCCTTTACATTGGTGCCTCCATCGCTGCTTTCACTGCTCACTTTCATACAGGAAAAGCATTTGAATGGAAACAGTCCAGAGCCTGCTCTCTGCTGCGCAGCAACACAGTCAGCACAGAATGAACAGTGGCATCAGCTCACACGGCAGAAGGACCAGCAGGGAAAGCTAGTGCTCTGCTTCTTCAGCACACAAGCAGCTTTGCAACGGGGTCACCATCATTGCAGTCTCTCCTCGGTTTCATACCTAAAAGTCCATTTGAATAAAATTCTCAGGTGGTCTCTCTCAGCTGCCCAGCAGCACAGTGAGTACAGCACGAACGTTTGGCCTCTGCTCCCACAGCAGAAGAGCAAGGATTGAAAGCTGGTGCTGGACATGTTCAGCACACAATCACCTTTACATTGGTGCCTCCATCGTTGCTTTCACTGCTCACTTTCATACAGGAAAAGCATTTGAATGGAATCAGTCCAGAGCCTGCTCTCTGCTGCGCAGCAACACAGTCAGCACAGAATGAACAGTGGCATCTGCTCACACGGCAGAAGGACCAGCAGGGAAAGCTAGTGCTCTGCTTCTTCAGCACACAAGCAGCTTTGCAACGGGGTCACCATCATTGCAGTCTCTCCTCGGTTTCATACCTAAAAGTCCATTTGAATCCATATTCTCAGGTGGTGTCTCTCAGCATCCCAGCAGCACAGTGAGGACATCACAAAATTTTGGCCTCTGCCCCCACAGCAGAAGAGCCAGGATTGAAAGCTGGTGCGGGACCTGTTCGGCACACAATCCCCTTTACATTGGTGCCTCCATCCTTGCTTTCACTGCTCACTTTCATACAGGAAAAGCATTTGAATGGAATCAGTCCAGAGCCTGCTCTCTGCTGCGCAGCAACACAGTCAGCACAGAATGAAAAGTGGATCCTGCTCGCACGGCAGAAGGACCAGCAGGGAAAGCTAGTGCTGGGCCTCTTCAGCACACAAGCAGATTTGCAACGGGGTCACCATCATTGCAGTCTCTCCTCGGTTTCATACCTAAAAGTCCATTTGAATCCGAATTCTCAGGTGGTGTCGCTCAGCTGCCCAGCAGCACAGTGAGTACAGCACGAACATTTGGCCTCTGCTCCCACAGCAGAAGAGCCAGGATTGAAAGCTGGTGCGGGACCTGTTCAGCACACAATCCCCTTTACATTGGTGCCTCCATCGTTGCTTTCACTGCTCACTTTCATACAGGAAAAGCATTTGAATGGAATCAGTCCAGAGCCTGCTCTCTGCTGCGCAGCAACACAGTCAGCACAGAATGAACAGTGGCATCTGCTCACACGGCAGAAGGACCAGCAGGGAAAGCTAGTGCTGGGCCTCTTCAGCACACAAGCAGCTTTGCAACGGTGTCACCATCATTCCAGTCTCTCCTCGGTTTCATACCTAAAAGTCCATTTGAATCCGAATTCTCAGGTGATGTCGCTCAGCTGCCCAGGAGCACAGTGAGTACAGCACGAACGTTTGGCTTCTGCTCCCACAGCAGAAGAGCCAAGATTGAAAGCTGGTGCTGGACCTGTTCAGCACACAATCCCCTTTACATTGGTGCCTCCATCGTTGCTTTCACTGCTCACTTTCATACAGGAAAAGCATTTGAATAAAAACAGTGCAGAGCCTGCTCCCTGCTAGCAGCAACCCAGCGGAGAATGAACAGTGGCATCTGCTCCTACGGCAGAAGGACCAGCAGGGAAAGCTAGGGCTGTGTCTCTTCAACACACAAGCAGCTTTGCAACGGGGTCACCATCATTGCAGTCTCTCCTCGGTTTCATACCTAAAAGTCCATTTGAATCCAAATTCTCAGGTGGTGTCTCTCAGCTGCCCAGCAGCACAGTGAGTACAGCACGAATGTCTGGCCTCTGCTCCCACAGAAGAAGAGCCAGGATTGAAAGCTGGTGCTGGACCTGTTCAGCACACAATCCCCTTTACATTGGTGCCTCCATCGTTGCTTTCACTGCTAACACTCATACAGGAAAAGCATTTGAATGGAATCAGTCCAGAGCCTGCTCTCTGCTGCGCAGCAACACAGTCAGCACAGAATGAACAGTGGATTCTGCTCGCACGGCAGAAGGACCAGCAGGGAAAGCTAGTGCTGGGCTTCTTCAGCACACAAGCAGCTTTGCAACGGGGTCACCATCATTGCAGTCTCTCCTCGGTTTCATACCTAAAAGTCCATTTGAATCCATATTCTCAGGTGGTGTCTCTCAGCTGCCCAGCAGCACAGTGAGTACAGCACGAAAGTTTGGCCTCTGCTCCCACAGCAGAAGAGCCAGGATTGAAAGCTGGTGCGGGACCTGTTCAGCACACAATCCCCTTTACATTGGTGCCTCCATCCTTGCTTTCACTGCTCACTTTCATACAGGAAAAGCATTTGAATGGCATCAGTCCAGAGCCTGCTCTCTGCTGCGCAGCAACACAGTCAGCACAGAATGAACAGTGGATCCTTCTCGCACGGCAGAAGGACCAGCAGGGAAAGCTAGTGCTGGGCTTCTTCAGCACACAAGCAGCTTTGCAACGGGGTCACCATCATTGCAGTCTCTCCTCGGTTTCATACCTAAAATTCCATTTGAATACAAATGCTCAGGTGGTGTCTCTCAGCTGCCCAGCAGCACAGTGAGTACAGCACGAACGTTTGGCCTCTGCTCCCACAGCAGAACAGCAAGGATTGAAAGCTGGTGCGGGACCTGTTCAGCACACAATCCCCTTTACATTGGTGCCTCCATCGCTGCTTTCACTGCTAACACTCATACAGGAAAAGCATTTGAATGGAATCAGTCCAGAGCCTGCTCCCTGCTGGCAGCAACACAGCACAGAATGAACAGTGGCATCTGCTCACACGGCAGAAGGACCAGCAGAGAAAGCTAGTGCTCTGATTCTTCAGCACACAAGCAACGTTGCAACGGGGTCACCATCATTGCAGTCTCTCCTCGGTTTCAACCCTAAAAGTCCATTTGAATCCAAATTCTCAGGTGGTCTCTCTCAGCTGCCCAGCAGCACAGTGAGTACAGCAAGAATGTTCGGCATCTGCTCCCACAGCAGAAGAGCAAGGATTGAAAGCTGGTGTTGGACCTGTTCAGAACACAATCACCTTTACATTGGTGCCTCCATCGTTGCTTTCACTGCTCACTTTCATACAGGAAAAGCATTTGAATGGAATCAGTCCAGAGCCTGCTCTCTGCTGCGCAGCAACACAATCAGCACAGAATGAACAGTGGCATCTGCTCACACGGCAGAAGGACCAGCAGGGAAAGCTAGTGCTGGGTCTCTTCAGCACACAAGCAACTTTGCAACGGTGTCACCATCATTGCAGTCTCTCCTCGGTTTCATACCTAAAAGTCCATTTGAATCCGAATTCTCAGGTGTTGTTTCTCAGCTGCCCAGCAGCACAGTGAGTACAGCACGAACGTTTGGCCTCTGCTCCCACAGCAGAAGAGCAAGGATTGAAAGCTGGTGCTGGACCTGTTCAGCACACAATCCCCTTTACATTGGTGCCTCCATCGTTGCTTTCACTGGTAACACTCATACAGGGAAAGCTTTTGAATGGAATCAGTCCAGAGCCTGCTCCCTGCTGGCAGCAACACAGTACAGAATGAACAGTGGCATCTGCTCACACGGCAGAAGGTCCAGCAGGGAAAGCTAGTGCTGGGCCTCTTCAGCACACAAGCAGATTTGCAACGGTGTCACCATCATTGCAGTCTCTCCTCGGTTTCATACCTAAAAGAATTTGAAACCGAATTCTCAGGTGGTCTCGCTCAGCTGCCCAGCAGCACAGTGAGTACAGCACGAACGTTTGGCTTCTGCACAAACAGCAGAAGAGCCAGGATTGAAAGCTGGTGCTGGACCTGTTCAGCACACAATCACCTTTACATTGGTGCCTCCATCGTTGCTTTCACTGCTCACTTTCATACAGGAAAAGCATTTGAATAGAAACAGTGCAGAGCCTGCTCCCTGCTGGCAGCAACACAGCGCAGAATGAACAGTGGCAGCTGCTCCTAAGGGAGAAGGACCAGCAGGGAAAACAGGGCTGTGTCTCTTCAGCACACAAGCAGCTTTGCAACAGGGTTACCATCATTGCAGTCTCTCCTCGGTTTCATACCTAAAATTCCATTTGAATACAAATTCTCAGGTGGTCCCTCTCAGCTGCCCAGCAGCACAGTGAGTACAGCACGAACGTTTGGCATCTGCTCCCACAGCTGAAGAGCAAGGATTGAAAGCTGGTGCTGGACCTGTTCAGCACACAATCACCTTTAAATTGGTGCCTCCATCGTTGCTTTCACTGCTCACTTTCATACAGGAAAAGCATTTGAATGGAATCAGTCCAGAGCCTGCTCTCTGCTGCGCAGCAACACAATCAGCACAGAATGAACAGTGGCATCTGCTCACACGGCAGAAGGACCAGCAGGGAAAGCTAGTGCTGGGTCTCTTCAGCACACAAGCAACTTTGCAACGGTGTCACCATCATTGCAGTCTCTCCTCGGTTTCATACCTAAAAGTCCATTTGAATCCGAATTCTCAGGTGGTGTCGCTCAGCTGCCCAGCAGCACAGTGAGTACAGCACGAACGTTAGGCCTCTGCTCCCACAGCAGAAGAGCCAGGATTGAAAGCTGGTGCTGGACCTGTTCAGCACACAATCCCCTTTACATTGGTGCCTCCATCCTTGCTTTCACTGCTAACACTCATACAGGGAAAGCATTTGAATGGAATCAGTCCAGAGCCTGCTCCCTGCTGGCAGCAACACAGCACAGAATGAACAGTGGCATCTGCTCCCACGGCAGAAGGACCAGCAGGGAAAGCTAGTGCTCTGATTCTTCAGCACACAAGCAGCTTTGCAACGGGGTCACCATCATTGCAGTCTCTCCTCGGTTTCATACCTAAAAGTCCATTTGAATCCAAATTCTCAGGTGGTGTCTCTCAGCTGCCCAGCAGCACAGTGAGTACAGCACGAACGTTAGGCCTCTGCTCCCACAGCAGAAGAGCCAGGATTGAAAGCTGGTGCTGGACCTGTTCAGCACACAATCCCCTTTACATTGGTGCCTCCATCGTTGCTTTCACTGCTAACACTCAGACAGGGAAAGCATTTGAATGGAATCAGTCCAGAGCCTCCTCCCTGCTGGCAGCAACACAGCACAGAAAGTACAGTTTCATCTGCTCACACGGCAGAAGGACCAGCAGAGAAAGCTAGTGCTCTGATTCTTCAGCACACAAGCAGCGTTGCAACGGGGTCACCATCATTGCAGTCTCTCCTCGGTTTCATCCCTAAAAGTCCATTTGAATCCAAATTCTCAGGTGGTCTCTCTCAGCTGCCCAGCAGCACATTGAGTACAGCAAGAATGTTCGGCATCTGCTCCCACAGCAGAAGAGCAAGGATTGAAAGCTGGTGTTGGACCTGTTCAGAACACAATCACCTTTACATTGGTGCCTCCATCGTTGCTTTCACTGCTCACTTTCATACAGGAAAAGCATTTGAATGGAATCAGTCCAGAGCCTGCTCTCTGCTGCGCAGCAACACAATCAGCACAGAATGAACAGTGGCGTCTGCTCACACGGCAGAAGGACCAGCAGGGAAAGCTAGTGCTGGGTCTCTTCAGCACACAAGCAACTTTGCAACGGTGTCACCATCATTGCAGTCTCTCCTCGGTTTCATACCTAAAAGTCCATTTGAATCCGAATTCTCAGGTGGTGTCGCTCAGCTGCCCAGCAGCACAGTGAGTACAGCACGAACGTTAGGCCTCTGCTCCCACAGCAGAAGAGCCAGGATTGAAAGCTGGTGCTGGACCTGTTCAGCACACAATCCCCTTTACATTGGTGCCTCCATCCTTGCTTTCACTGCTAACACTCATACAGGGAAAGCATTTGAATGGAATCAGTCCAGAGCCTGCTCCCTGCTGGCAGCAACACAGCACAGAATGAACAGTGGCATCTGCTCCCACGGCAGAAGGACCAGCAGGGAAAGCTAGTGCTCTGATTCTTCAGCACACAAGCAGCTTTGCAACGGGGTCACCATCATTGCAGTCTCTCCTCGGTTTCATACCTAAAAGTCCATTTGAATCCAAATTCTCAGGTGGTGTCTCTCAGCTGCCCAGCAGCACAGTGAGTACAGCACGAACGTTTGGCCTCTGCTCCCACAACAGAAGAGCCAGGATTGAAAGCTGGTGCTGGACCTGTTCAGCACACAATCCCCTTTACATTGGTGCCTCCATCGTTGCTTTCACTGCTAACACTCAGACAGGGAAAGCATTTGAATGGAATCAGTCCAGAGCCTGCTCCCTGCTGGCAGCAACACAGCACAGAAAGTACAGTTTCATCTGCTCACACGGCAGAAGGACCAGCAGAGAAAGCTAGTGCTCTGATTCTTCAGCACACAAGCAGCGTTGCAACGGGGTCACCATCATTGCAGTCTCTCCTCGGTTTCATCCCTAAAAGTCCATTTGAATCCAAATTCTCAGGTGGTCTCTCTCAGCTGCCCAGCAGCACATTGAGTACAGCAAGAATGTTCGGCATCTGCTCCCACAGCAGAAGAGCAAGGATTGAAAGCTGGTGTTGGACCTGTTCAGAACACAATCACCTTTACATTGGTGCCTCCATCGTTGCTTTCACTGCTCACTTTCATACAGGAAAAGCATTTGAATGGAATCAGTCCAGAGCCTGCTCTCTGCTGCGCAGCAACACAATCAGCACAGAATGAACAGTGGCATCTGCTCACACGGCAGAAGGACCAGCAGGGAAAGCTAGTGCTGGGTCTCTTCAGCACACAAGCAACTTTGCAACGGTGTCACCATCATTGCAGTCTCTCCTCGGTTTCATACCTAAAAGTCCATTTGAATCCGAATTCTCAGGTGGTGTCGCTCAGCTGCTCAGCAGCACAGTGAGTACAGCACGAACGTTAGGCCTCTGCTCCCACAGCAGAAGAGCCAGGATTGAAAGCTGGTGCTGGACCTGTTCAGCACACAATGCCCTTTACATTGGTGCCTCCATTCTTGCTTTCACTGCTAACACTCATACAGGGAAAGCATTTGAATGGAATCAGTCCAGAGCCTGCTCTCTGCTGCGCAGCAACACAGTCAGCACAGAATGAACAGTGGCATCTGCTCACACGGCAGAAGGACCAGCAGGGAAAGCTAGTGCTCTGCTTCTTCAGCACACAAGCAGCTTTGCAACGGGGTCAGCATCATTGCAGTCTCTCCTCGGTTTCATACCTAAAAGTCCATTTGAATACAAATTCTCAGGTGTTGTTTCTCAGCTGCCCAGCAGCACAGTGAGTACAGCACGAACGTTTGGCCTCTGCTCCCACAGCAGAAGAGCAAGGATTGAAAGCTGGTGCTGGACCTGTTCAGCACACCCTCCCCTTTACATTGGTGCCTCCATCGTTGCTTTCAATGCTAAGACTCATACAGGGAAAGCATTTGAATGGAATCAGTCCAGAGCCTGCTACTGCTGGCAGCAACACAGCACAGAATGAACAGTGGCATCTTCTCACACAGCAGAAGGACCAGCAGGGAAAGCTAGTGCTGGGCCTCTTCAGCACACAAGCAGATTTGCAACGGTGTCACCATCATTGCAGTCTCTCCTCGGTTTCATACCTAACAGTCCATTTGAATACAAATTCTCAGGTGGTGTCGCTCAGCTGCCCAGCAGCACAGTGAGTACAGCACGAACGTTTGGCCTCTGCTCCCACAGCAGAAGAGCAAGGATTGAAAGCTGGTGCTGGACCTGTTCAGCACACAATCACCTTTACATTGGTGCATCCATCGTTGCTTTCACTGCTCACTTTCATACAGGAAAAGCATTTGAATGGAATCAGTCCAGAGCCTGCTCTCTGCTGCGCAGCAACACAGCACAGAATGAACAGTGGCATCTGCTCACACGGCAGAAGAACCAGCAGGGAAAGCTAGTGCTCTGCTTCTTCAGCACACAAGCAGCTTTGCAACGGTGTCACCATCATTGCAGTCTCTCCTCGGTTTCATACCTAAAAGTCCATTTGAATACAAATTCTCAGTTGGCCCCTCTCAGCTGCCCAGCAGCACAGTGAGTACAGCACGAACGTTTGGCATCTGCTCCCACAGCAGAAGTGCAAGGATTGAAAGCTGGTGCTGGACCTGTTCAGCACACAATCACCTTTACATTGGTGCCTTCATCGTTGCTTTCACTGCTCACTTTCATACAGGAAAAACATTTGAATGGAATCAGTCCAGAGCCTGCTCTCTGCTGCGCAGCAACACAGTCAGCACAGAATGAACAGTGGATTCTGCTCGCACAGCAGAAGGACCAGCAGGGAAAGCTAGTGCTGGGCTTTTTCAGCACACAAGCAGCTTTGCAACGGGGTCACCATCATTGCAGTCTCTCCTCGGTTTCATACCTAAAAGTCCATTTGAATCCAAATTCTCAGTTTGTGTCTCTCAGCTGCCCAGCAGCACAGTGAGTACAGCACGAACGTTTGGCTTCTGCTCCCACAGCAGAAGAGCAAGGATTGAAAGCTGGAGCCGGACCTGTTCAGCACACAATCACCTTTACATTGGTGCCTCCATCGTTGCTTTCACTGCTCACTTTCATACAGGAAAATCATTTGAATGGAATCAGTCCAGAGCCTGCTCTCTGCTGCGCAGCAACACAGTCAGCCCAGAATGAACAGTGGCATCTGCTCCCACGGCAGAAGGACCAGCAGGGAAAGCTAGTGCTGGGCCTCTTCAGCACACAAGCAGATTTGTAACGGTGTCACCATCATTCCAGTCTCTCCTCGGTTTCATACCTAAAAGTCCATTTGAATCCAAATTCTCAGGTGGTGTCGCTCAGCTGCCCAGGAGCACAGTGAGTACAGCACGAACGTTTGGCTTCTGCTCCCACAGCAGAAGAGCCAGGATTGAAAGCTGGTGCTGGACCTGTTCAGCACACAATCACCTTTACATTGGTGCCTCCATCGTTGCTTTCACTGCTCACTTTCATACAGGAAAAGCATTTGAATAGAAACAGTCCAGAGCCTGCTCCCTGCTGGCAGCAACACAGCACAGAATGAACAGTGGCATCTGCTCCCACGGCAGAAGGACCAGCAGGGAAAGCTAGTGCTCTGATTCTTCAGCACACAAGCAGCTTTGCAACGGGGTCACCATCATTGCAGTCTCTCCTCGGTTTCATACCTAAAAGTCCATTTGAATCCAAATTCTCAGGTGGTGTCTCTCAGCTGCCCAGCAGCACAGTGAGTACAGCACGAAAGTTTGGCCTCTGCTCCCACAGCAGAAGAGCCAGGATTGAAAGCTGGTGCGGGACCTGTTCAGCACACAATCCCCTTCACATTGGTGCCTCCATCGTTGCTTTCACTGCTAACACTCACACAGGAAAAGCATTTGAATCGAATCAGTCCAGAGCCTGCTCTCTGCTTCGCAGCAACACAGTCAGCACAGAATGAACAGTGGATTCTGCTCGCACGGCAGAAGGACCAGCAGGGAAAGCTAGTCCTGGTCTTCTTCAGCACACAAGCAGCTTTGCAACGGGGTCACCATCATTGCAGTCTCTCCTCGGTTTCATCCCTAAAAGTCCATTTGAATCCAAATTCTCAGGTGGTCTCTCTCAGCTGCCCAGCAGCACAGTGAGTACAGCACGAAAGTTTGGCCTCTGCTCCCACAACAGAAGAGCCAGGATTGAAAGCTGGTGCTGGACCTGTTCAGCACACAATCCCCTTTACATTGGTGCCTCCATCGTTGCTTTCACTGCTAACACTCAGACAGGGAAAGCATTTGAATGGAATCAGTACAGAGCCTGCTCCCTGCTGGCAGCAACACAGCACAGAAAGTACAGTTTCATCTGCTCACACGGCAGAAGGACCAGCAGAGAAAGCTACTGCTCTGATTCTTCAGCACACAAGCAGCGTTGCAACGGGGTCACCATCATTGCAGTCTCTCCTCGGTTTCATCCCTAAAAGTCCATTTGAATCCAAATTCTCAGGTGGTCTCTCTCAGCTGCCCAGCAGCACATTGAGTACAGCAAGAATGTTCGGCATCTGCTCCCACAGCAGAAGAGCAAGGATTGAAAGCTGGTGTTGGACCTGTTCAGAACACAATCACCTTTACATTGGTGCCTCCATCGTTGCTTTCACTGCTCACTTTCATACAGGAAAAGCATTTGAATGGAATCAGTCCAGAGCCTGCTCTCTGCTGCGCAGCAACTCAATCAGCACAGAATGAACAGTGGCATCTGCTCACACGGCAGAAGGACCAGCAGGGAAAGCTAGTGCTGGGTCTCTTCAGCACACAAGCAACTTTGCAACGGTGTCACCATCATTGCAGTCTCTCCTCGGTTTCATACCTAAAAGTCCATTTGAATCCGAATTCTCAGGTGGTGTCGCTCAGCTGCCCAGCAGCACAGTGAGTACAGCACGAACGTTAGGCCTCTGCTCCCACAGCAGAAGAGCCAGGATTGAAAGCTGGAGCTGGACCTTTTCAGCACACAATCCCCTTTACATTGGTGCCTCCATCCTTGCTTTCACTGCTAACACTCATACAGGGAAAGCATTTGAATGGAATCAGTCCAGAGCCTGCTCTCTGCTGCGCAGCAACACAGTCAGCACAGAATGAACAGTGGCATCTGCTCACACGGCAGAAGGACCAGCAGGGAAAGCTAGTGCTCTGCTTCTTCAGCACACAAGCAGCTTTGCAACGGGGTCACCATCATTGCAGTCTCTCCTCGGTTTCATACCTAAAAGTCCATTTGAATACAAATTCTCAGGTGTTGTTTCTCAGCTGCCCAGCAGCACAGTGAGTACAGCACGAACGTTTGGCCTCTGCTCCCACAGCAGAAGAGCAAGGATTGAAAGCTGGTGCTGGACCTGTTCAGCACACAATCCCCTTTACATTGGTGCCTCCATCGTTGCTTTCAATGCTAAGACTCATACAGGGAAAGCATTTGAAAGGAATCAGTACAGAGCCTGCTCCCTGCTGGCAGCAACACAGCACAGAATGAACAGTGGCATCTTCTCACACGGCAGAAGGACCAGCAGGGAAAGCTAGTGCTGGGCCTCTTCAGCACACAAGCAGATTTGCAACGGTGTCACCATCATTGCAGTCTCTCCTCGGTTTCATACCTAACAGTCCATTTGAATACAAATTCTCAGGTGGTGTCGCTCAGCTGCCCAGCAGCACAGTGAGTACAGCACGAACGTTTGGCATCTGCTCCCACAGCAGAAGTGCAAGGATTGAAAGCTGGTGCTGGACCTGTTCAGCACACAATCACCTTTACATTGGTGCCTTCATCGTTGCTTTCACTGCTCACTTTCATACAGGAAAAACATTTGAATGGAATCAGTCCAGAGCCTGCTCTCTGCTGCGCAGCAACACAGTCAGCACAGAATGAACAGTGGATTCTGCTCGCACAGCAGAAGGACCAGCAGGGAAAGCTAGTGCTGGGCTTTTTCAGCACACAAGCAGCTTTGCAACGGGGTCACCATCATTGCAGTCTCTCCTCGTTTTCATACCTAAAAGTCCATTTGAATCCAAATTCTCAGTTTGTGTCTCTCAGCTGCCCAGCAGCACAGTGAGTACAGCACGAACGTTTGGCTTCTGCTCCCACAGCAGAAGAGCAAGGATTGAAAGCTGGAGCCGGACCTGTTCAGCACACAATCACCTTTACATTGGTGCCTCCATCGTTGCTTTCACTGCTCACTTTCATACAGGAAAATCATTTGAATGGAATCAGTCCAGAGCCTGCTCTCTGCTGCGCAGCAACACAGTCAGCACAGAATGAACAGTGGCATCTGCTCCCACGGCAGAAGGACCAGCAGGGAAAGCTAGTGCTCTGGTTCTTCAGCACACAAGCAGATTTGCAACGGTGTCACCATCATTCCAGTCTCTCCTCGGTTTCATACCTAAAAGTCCATTTGAATCCAAATTCTCAGGTGGTGTCTCTCAGCTGCCCAGCAGCACAGTGAGTACAGCACGAAAGTTTGGCCTCTGCTCCCACAGCAGAAGAGCCAGGATTGAAAGCTGGTGCGGGACCTGTTCAGCACACAATCCCCTTCACATTGGTGCCTCCATCGTTGCTTTCACTGCTCACTTTCATACAGGAAAAGCATTTGAATCGAATCAGTCCAGAGCCTGCTCTCTGCTTCGCAGCAACACAGTCAGCACAGAATGAACAGTGGCATCTGCTCCCACGGCAGAAGGACCAGCAGGGAAAGCTAGTGCTGGGCCTCTTCAGCACACAAGCAGATTTGCAACGGTGTCACCATCATTGCAGTCTCTCCTCGGTTTCATACCTAAAAGTCCATTTGAATCCGAATTCTCAGGTGGTGTCGCTCAGCTGCCCAGCAGCACAGTGAGTACAGCACGAACGTTTGGCTTCTGCTCCCACAGCAGAAGAGCCAGGATTGAAAGCTGGTGCTGGACCTCTTCAGCACACAATCACCTTTACATTGGTGCCTCCATCCTTGCTTTCACTGCTCACTTTCATACAGGAAAAGCATTTGAATAGAAACAGTGCAGAGCCTGCTCCCTGCTGGCAGCAACACAGTCAGCACAGAATGAACAGTGGCATCTGCTCACACGGCAGAAGAACCAGCAGGGAAAGCTAGTGCTCTGCTTCTTCAGCACACAAGCAGCTTTGCAACGGGGTCACCATCATTGCAGTCTCTCCTCGGTTTCATACCTAAAAGTCCATTTGAATCCGAATTCTCAGGTGATGTCTCTCAGCTGCCCAACAGCACAGTGAGTACAGCACGAACGTTTGGCATCTGCTCCCACAGCAGAAGAGCTAGGATTGAAAGCTGGTGCTGGACCTGTTCAGCACACAATCACCTTTACATTGGTGCATCCATCGTTGCTTTCACTGCTCACTTTCATACAGGAAAAACATTTGAATGGAATCAGTCCGGAGCCTGCTCTCTGCTGCGCAGCAACACAGTCAGCACAGAATGAACAGTGGATTCTGCTCGCACAGCAGAAGGACCAGCAGGGAAAGCTAGTGCTGGGCCTCTTCAGCACACAAGCAGATTTGCAACGGGGTCACCATCATTGCAGTCTCTCCTCGGTTTCATACCTAAGAGTCCATTTGAATCCAAATTCTCAGTTTGTGTCTCTCAGCTGCCCAGCAGCACAGTGAGTAAAGCACGAACGTTTGGCCTCTGCTCCCACAGCAGAAGAGCCAGGATTGAAAGCTGGTGCTGGACCTCTTCAGCACACAATCACCTTTACATTGGTGCCTCCATCGCTGCTTTCACTGCTAACACTCACACAGGAAAAGCATTTGAATGGAATCAGTCCAGAGCCTGCTCCCTGCTGGCAGCAACACAGCACAGAATGAACAGTGGCATCTGCTCACACGGCAAGGGGACCAGCAGGGAAAGCTAGTGCTGGGCCTCTTCAGCACACAAGCAGCTTTGCAACGGTGTCACCATCATTCCAGTCTCTCCTCGGTTTCATACCTAACAGTCCATTTGAATACAAATTCTCAGGTGGTGTCGCTCAGCTGCCCAGCAGCACAGTGAGTACAGCACGAACATTTGGCCTCTGCTCCCACAGAAGAAGAGCCAGGAGTGAAAGCTGGTGCTGGACCTGTTCAACACACAATCCCCTTTACATTGGTGCATCCATCGTTGCTTTCACTGCTCACTTTCATACAGGAAAAGCATTTGAATGGAATCAGTCCAGAGCCTGCTCTCTGCTTTGCAGCAACACAGTCAGCACAGAATGAACAGTGGCATCTGCTCCCACAGCAGAAGGACCAGCAGGGAAAGCTAGTGCTGGGCCTCTTCAGCACACAAGCAGCTTTGCAACGGTTTCACCATCATTCCAGTCTCTCCTCGGTTTCATACCTAAAAGTCCATTTGAATCCGTATTCTCAGGTGGTGTCGCTCAGCTGCCCAGGAGCACAGTGAGTACAGCACGAACGTTTGGCTTCTGCTCAAACAGCAGAAGAGCCAGGATTGAAAGCTGGTGCTGGACCTGTTCAGCACACAATCACCTTTACATTGGTGCCTCCATCGTTGCTTTCACTGCTCACTTTCATACAGGAAAAGCATTTGAATAGAAACAGTGCAGAGCCTGCTCCCTGCTAGCAGCAACACAGCGCAGAATGAACAGTGGCATCTGCTCCTACAGCAGAAGGACCAGCAGGGAAAGCTAGGGCTGTGTCTCTTCAGCACACAAGCAGCTTTGCAACGGGGTCACCATCATTGCAGTCTCTCCTCGGTTTCATACCTAAAAGTCCATTTGAATCCGAATTGTCAGCTGGTCTCAGCTGCCCAGCAGCACAGTGAGTACAGCACGAACGTTTGGCCTCTGCTCCCACAGCAGAAGAGCAAGGATTGAAAGCTGGTGCTGGACCTGTTCAGCACACAATCCCCTTTACATTGGTGCCTCCATCGTTGCTTTCACTGCTAACACTCATACAGGGAAAGCATTTGAATGGAATCAGTACAGAGCCTGCTCCCTGCTGGCAGCAACACAGCACAGAATGAACAGTGGCATCTGCTCCCACGGCAGAAGGACCAGCAGGGAAAGCTAGTGCTGGGCCTCTTCAGCACACAAGCAGATTTGCAACGGTGTCACCATCATTGCAGTCTCTCCTCGGTTTCATACCTAACAGTCCATTTGAATACAAATTCTCAGGTGGTCCCTCTCAGCTGCCCAGCAGCACAGTGAGTACAGCACGAACATTTGGCCTCTGCTCCCACAGAAGAAGAGCCAGGATTGAAAGCTGGTGCTGGACCTGTTCAGCACACAATCCCCTTTACATTGGTGCATCCATCGTTGCTTTCACTGCTCACTTTCATACAGGAAAAGCATTTGAATGGAATCAGTCCAGAGCCTGCTCTCTGCTGCGCAGCAAAGCAGTCAGCACAGAATGAACAGTGGCATCTGCTCACACGGCAGAAGAACCAGCAGGGAAAGCTAGTGCTCTGCTTCTTCAGCACACAAGCAGCTTTGCAACGGGGTCACCATCATTGCAGTCTCTCCTCGGTTTCATACCTAAAAGTCCATTTGAATCCAAATTCTCAGGTTGTGTCTCTCAGCTGCCCAGCAGCACAGTGAGTACAGCACGAACGTTTGGCCTCTGCTCCCACAGCAGAAGAGCCAGGATTGAAAGCTGGTGCTGGACCTCTTCAGCACACAATCACCTTTACATTGGTGCCTCCATCGCTGCTTTCACTGCTAACACTCATACAGGAAAAGCATTTGAATGGAATCAGTCCAGAGCCTGCTCCCTGCTGGCAGCAACACAGCACAGAATGAACAGTGGCATCTGCTCACACGGCAGAAGGACCAGCAGGGAAAGCTAGTGCTCTGCTTCTTCAGCACACAAGCAGCTTTGCAACGGGGTCACCATCATTGCAGTCTCTCCTCGGTTTCATACCTAAAAGTCCATTTGAATACAAATTCTCAGGTGGTGTTTCTCAGCTGCCCAGCATCACAGTTAGTACAGCACGAACGTTTGGCCTCTGCTCCCACAGCAGAAGAGCAAGGATTGAAAGCTGGTGCTGGACCTGTTCAGCACACAATCCCCTTTACATTGGTGCCTCCATCGTTGCTTTCACTGCTAAGACTCATACAGGGAAAGCATTTGAATGGAATCAGTCCAGAGCCTGCTCCCTGCTGGCAGCAACACAGCACAGAATGAACAGTGGCATCTGCTCACACGGCAGAAGGACCAGCAGGGAAAGCTAGTGCTGGGCCTCTTCAGCACACAAGCAGATTTGCAACGGTGTCACCATCATTGCAGTCTCTCCTCGGTTTCATACCTAACAGTCCATTTGAATACAAATTCTCAGGTGGTGTCGCTCAGCTGCCCAGCAGCACAGTGAGTACAGCACGAACATTTGGCCTCTGCTCCCACAGAAGAAGAGCCAGGAGTGAAAGCTGGTGCTGGACCTGTTCAACACACAATCCCCTTTACATTGGTGCATCCATCGTTGATTTCACTGCTCACTTTCATACAGGAAAATCATTTGAATGGAATCAGTCCAGAGACTGCTATCTGCTGCGCAGCAACACAGACAGCACAGAATGAACAGTGGCATCTGCTCCCACAGCAGAAGGACCAGCAGGGAAAGCTAGTGCTGGGCCTCTTCAGCACACAAGCAGCTTTGCAACGGTTTCACCATCATTCCAGTCTCTCCTCGGTTTCATACCTAAAAGTCCATTTGAATCCGTATTCTCAGGTGGTGTCGCTCAGCTGCCCAGGAGCACAGTGAGTACAGCACGAACGTTTGGCTTCTGCTCAAACAGCAGAAGAGCCAGGATTGAAAGCTGGTGCTGGACCTGTTCAGCACACAATCACCTTTACATTGGTGCCTCCATCGTTGCTTTCACTGCTCACTTTCATACAGGAAAAGCATTTGAATAGAAACAGTGCAGAGCCTGCTCCCTGCTAGCAGCAACACAGCGCAGAATGAACAGTGGCATCTGCTCCTACAGCAGAAGGACCAGCAGGGAAAGCTAGGGCTGTGTCTCTTCAGCACACAAGCAGCTTTGCAACGGGGTCACCATCATTGCAGTCTCTCCTCGGTTTCATACCTAAAAGTCCATTTGAATCCGAATTGTCAGCTGGTCTCAGCTGCCCAGCAGCACAGTGAGTACAGCACGAACGTTTGGCCTCTGCTCCCACAGCAGAAGAGCAAGGATTGAAAGCTGGTGCTGGACCTGTTCAGCACACAATCCCCTTTACATTGGTGCCTCCATCGTTGCTTTCACTGCTAACACTCATACAGGGAAAGCATTTGAATGGAATCAGTACAGAGCCTGCTCCCTGCTGGCAGCAACACAGCACAGAATGAACAGTGGCATCTGCTCCCACGGCAGAAGGACCAGCAGGGAAAGCTAGTGCTGGGCCTCTTCAGCACACAAGCAGATTTGCAACGGTGTCACCATCATTGCAGTCTCTCCTCGGTTTCATACCTAACAGTCCATTTGAATACAAATTCTCAGGTGGTCCCTCTCAGCTGCCCAGCAGCACAGTGAGTACAGCACGAACATTTGGCCTCTGCTCCCACAGAAGAAGAGCCAGGATTGAAAGCTGGTGCTGGACCTGTTCAGCACACAATCCCCTTTACATTGGTGCATCCATCGTTGCTTTCACTGCTCACTTTCATACAGGAAAAGCATTTGAATGGAATCAGTCCAGAGCCTGCTCTCTGCTGCGCAGCAAAGCAGTCAGCACAGAATGAACAGTGGCATCTGCTCACACGGCAGAAGAACCAGCAGGGAAAGCTAGTGCTCTGCTTCTTCAGCACACAAGCAGCTTTGCAACGGGGTCACCATCATTGCAGTCTCTCCTCGGTTTCATACCTAAAAGTCCATTTGAATCCGAATTCTCAGGTGATGTCTCTCAGCTGCCCAACAGCACAGTGAGTACAGCACGAACGTTTGGCATCTGCTCCCACAGCAGAAGAGCTAGGATTGAAAGCTGGTGCTGGACCTGTTCAGCACACAATCACCTTTACATTGGGACCTTCATCGTTGCTTTCACTGCTCACTTTCATACAGGAAAAACATTTGAATAGAATCAGTCCGGAGCCTGCTCTCTGCTGCGCAGCAACACAGTCAGCACAGAATGAACAGTGGATTCTGCTCGCACAGCAGAAGGACCAGCAGGGAAAGCTAGTGCTGGGCCTCTTCAGCACACAAGCAGATTTGCAACGGGGTCACCATCATTGCAGTCTCTCCTCGGTTTCATACCTAAAAGTCCATTTGAATCCGAATTCTCAGGTGGTGTCGCTCAGCTGCCCAGGAGCACAGTGAGTACAGCACGAACGTTTGGCTTCTGCTCCCACAGCAGAAGAGCCAGGATTGAAAGCTGCTGCTGGACCTCTTCAGCACACAATCACCTTTACATTGGTGCCTCCATCGTTGCTTTCACTGCTCACTTTCATACAGGAAAAGCATTTGAATAGAAACAGTGCAGAGCCTGCTCCCTGCTGGCAGCAACACAGCGCAGAATGAACAGTGGCATCTGCTCCTACGGCAGAAAGACAAGCAGGGAAAGCTAGGGCTGTGTCTCTTCAGCACACAAGCAGCTTTGCAACGGTGTCACCATCATTGCAGTCTCTCCTCTGTTTCATACCTAAAATTCCATTTGAATACAAATTCTCAGGTGGTCCCTCTCAGCTGCCCAGCAGCTCAGTGAGTACAGCACGAACGTTTGGCATCTGCTCCCACAGCAGAAGAGCCAGGATTGAAAGCTGGTGCTGGAACTGTTCAGCACACAATCACCTTTACATTGGTGCCTCCATAGTTGCTTTCACTACTCACTTCCATACAGGAAAAGCGTTTGAATGGAATCAGTACAGAGCCTGCTCTCTGCAGCGCAGCAACACAGTCAGCACGGAATGAACAGTGGCATCTGCTCCCACGGCAGAAGGACCAGCAGGGAAAGCTAGTGCTGGGCCTCTTTAGCACACAAGCAGCTTTGCAACGGTGTCACCATCATTGCAGTCTCTCCTCGGTTTCATACCTAAAAGTCCATTTGAATCCAAATTCTCAGGTGGTGTCGCTCAGCTGCCCAGCAGCACAGTGAGTACAGTAGGAACGTTTGGCCACGGCTCCCACAGCAGAAGAGCTAGGATTGAAAGCTGGTGCTGGACCTGTTCAGCACACAATCCCCTTTACATTGGTGCCTCCATCGTTGCTTTCACTGCTCACTTTCATACAGGAAAAGCATTTGAATGGAATCAGTCCAGAGCCTGCTCTCTGCTGCGCAGCAACACAATCAGCACAGAATGAACAGTGGCATCTGCTCACACGGCAGAAGAACCAGCAGGGAAAGCTAGTGCTCTGCTTCTTCAGCACACAAGCAGCTTTGCAACGGTGTCACCATCATTGCAGTCTCTCCTCGGTTTCATACCTAAAAGTCCATTTGAATACAAATTCTCAGTTGGCCCCTCTCAGCTGCCCAGCAGCACAGTGAGTACAGCACGAACGTTTGGCATCTGCTCCCACAGCAGAAGTGCAAGGATTGAAAGCTGGTGCTGGACCTGTTCAGCACACAATCACCTTTACATTGGTGCCTTCATCGTTGCTTTCACTGCTCACTTTCATACAGGAAAAACATTTGAATGGAATCAGTCCAGAGCCTGCTCTCTGCTGCGCAGCAACACAGTCAGCACAGAATGAACAGTGGATTCTGCTCGCACAGCAGAAGGGACCAGCACGGAAAGCTAGTGCTGGGCTTTTTCAGCACACAAGCAGCTTTGCAACGGGGTCACCATCATTGCAGTCTCTCCTCGGTTTCATACCTAAAAGTCCATTTGAATCCAAATTCTCAGTTTGTGTCTCTCAGCTGCCCAGCAGCACAGTGAGTACAGCACGAACGTTTGGCCTCTGCTCCCACAGCAGAAGAGCCAGGATTGAAAGCTGGTGCTGGACCTCTTCAGCACACAATCACCTTTACATTGGTGCCTCCATCGCTGCTTTCACTGCTAACACTCATACAGGAAAAGCATTTGAATGGAATCAGTCCAGAGCCTGATCTCTGCTGGCAGCAACACAGTCAGCACAGAATGAACAGTGGCATCTGCTCACACGGCAGAAGGACCAGCAGGGAAAGCTAGTGCTGGGCCTCTTCAGCACACAAGCAGCTTTGCAACGGTGTCACCATCATTCCAGTCTCTCCTCGGTTTCATACCTAAAAGTCCATTTGAATCCGAATTCTCAGGTGGTGTCGCTCAGCTGCCCAGGAGCACAGTGAGTACAGCACGAACGTTTGGCTTCTGCTCCCACAGCAGAAGAGCCAGGATTGAAAGCTGGTGCTGGACCTGTTCAGCACACAATCACCTTTACATTGGTGCCTCCATCGTTGCTTTCACTGCTCACTTTCATACAGGAAAAGCATTTGAATAGAAACAGTGCAGAGCCTGCTCCCTGCTGGCAGCAACACAGCGCAGAATGAACAGTGGCATCTGCTCCTACGGCAGAAAGACAAGCAGGGAAAGCTAGGGCTGTGTCTCTTCAGCACACAAGCAGCTTTGCAACGGTGTCACCATCATTGCAGTCTCTCCTCTGTTTCATACCTAAAATTCCATTTGAATACAAATTCTCAGGTGGTCCCTCTCAGCTGCCCAGCAGCTCAGTGAGTACAGCACGAACGTTTGGCATCTGCTCCCACAGCAGAAGAGCCAGGATTGAAAGCTGGTGCTGGACCTGTTCAGCACACAATCCCCTTCACATTGGTGCCTCCATAGTTGCTTTCACTACTCACTTCCATACAGGAAAAGCGTTTGAATGGAATCAGTACAGAGCCTGCTCTCTGCAGCGCAGCAACACAGTCAGCACGGAATGAACAGTGGCATCTGCTCCCACGGCAGAAGGACCAGCAGGGAAAGCTAGTGCTGGGCCTCTTTAGCACACAAGCTGCTTTGCAACGGTGTCACCATCATTGCAGTCTCTCCTCGGTTTCATACCTAAAAGTCCATTTGAATCCAAATTCTCAGGTGGTCCCTCTCAGCTGCCCAGCAGCACAGTGAGTACAGTAGGAACGTTTGGCCACGGCTCCCACAGCAGAAGAGCTAGGATTGAAAGCTGGTGCTGGACCTGTTCAGCACACAATCCCCTTTACATTGGTGCCTCCATCGTTGCTTTCACTGCTCACTTTCATACAGGAAAAGCATTTGAATGGAATCAGTCCAGAGCCTGCTCTCTGCTGCGCAGCAACACATTCAGCACAGAATGAACAGTGGCATCTGCTCCCACGGCAGAAGGACCAGCAGGGAAAGCTAGTGCTGGTCCTCTTCAGCATACAAGCAGCTTTGCAACGGTGACACCATCATTGCAGTCTCTCCTCGGTTTCATACCTAAAAGTCCATTTGAATCCAAATTCTCAGGTGGTCCCTCTCAGCTGCCCAGCAGCACAGTGAGTACAGCACGAACGTTTGGCCACGGCTCCCCACAGCAGAAGAGCCAGGATTGAAAGCTGCTGCTGGACCTGTTCAGCACACAATCCCCTTTACATTGGTGCATCCATCGTTGCTTTCACTGCTCACTTTTATACAGGAAAAGCATTTGAATGGAATCAGTCCAGAGCCTGCTCTCTGCTGCGCAGCAACACAGTCAGCACAGAATGAACAGTGGCATCTGCTCACACGGCAGAAGAACCAGCAGGGAAAGCTAGTGCTCTGCTTCTTCAGCACACAAGCAGCTTTGCAACGGGGTCACCATCATTGCAGTCTCTCCTCGGTTTCATACCTAAAAGTCCATTTGAATCCAAATTCTCAGGTTGTGTCTCTCAGCTGCCCAGCAGCACAGTGAGTACAGCACGAACGTTTGGCCTCTGCTCCCACAGCAGAAGAGCCAGGATTGAAAGCTGGTGCTGGACCTCTTCAGCACACAATCACCTTTACATTGGTGCCTCCATCGTTGCTTTCACTGCTCACTTTCATACAGGAAAAGCATTTGAATGGAATCAGTCCAGAGCCTGCTCTCTGCTGCGCAGCAACACAGTCAGCACAGAATGAACAGTGGCATCTGCTCACACGGCAGAAGGACCAGCAGGGAAAGCTAGTGCTCTGCTTCTTCAGCACACAAGCAGCTTTGCAACGGGGTCACCATCATTGCAGTCTCTCCTCGGTTTCATACCTAAAAGTCCATTTGAATACAAATTCTCAGGTGGTGTTTCTCAGCTGCCCAGCATCACAGTTAGTACAGCACGAACGTTTGGCCTCTGCTCCCACAGCAGAAGAGCAAGGATTGAAAGCTGGTGCTGGACCTGTTCAGCACACAATCACCTTTACATTGGTGCCTCCATCGTTGCTTTCACTGCTAAGACTCATACAGGGAAAGCATTTGAATGGAATCAGTCCAGAGCCTGCTCCCTGCTGGCAGCAACACAGCACAGAATGAACAGTGGCATCTGCTCACACGGCAGAAGGACCAGCAGGGAAAGCTAGTGCTGGGCCTCTTCAGCACACAAGCAGATTTGCAACGGTGTCACCATCATTGCAGTCTCTCCTCGGTTTCATACCTAACAGTCCATTTGAATACAAATTCTCAGGTGGTGTCGCTCAGCTGCCCAGGAGCACAGTGAGTACAGCACGAACATTTGGCCTCTGCTCCCACAGAAGAAGAGCCAGGAGTGAAAGCTGGTGCTGGACCTGTTCAACACACAATCCCCTTTACATTGGTGCATCCATCGTTGCTTTCACTGCTCACTTTCATACAGGAAAATCATTTGAATGGAATCAGTGCAGAGACTGCTATCTGCTGCGCAGCAACACAGACAGCACAGAATGAACAGTGGCATCTGCTCCCACAGCAGAAGGACCAGCAGGGAAAGCTAGTGCTGGGCCTCTTCAGCCCACAAGCAGCTTTGCAACGGTGTCACCATCATTCCAGTCTCTCCTCGGTTTCATACCTAAAAGTCCATTTGAATCCGAATTCTCAGGTGGTGTCGCTCAGCTGCCCAGGAGCACAGTGAGTACAGCACGAACGTTTGGCTTCTGCTCAAACAGCAGAAGAGCAAGGATTGAAAGCTGGTGCTGGACCTGTTCAGCACACAATCACTTTTACATTGGTGCCTCCATCGTTGCTTTCACTGCTCACTTTCATACAGGAAAAGCATTTGAATAGAAACAGTGCAGAGCCTGCTCCCTGCTAGCAGCAACACAGCGCAGAATGAACAGTGGCATCTGCTCCTACAGCAGAAGGACCAGCAGGGAAAGCTAGGGCTGTGTCTCTTCAGCACACAAGCAGCTTTGCAACGGGGTCACCATCATTGCAGTCTCTCCTCGGTTTCATACCTAAAAGTCCATTTGAATCCGAATTGTCAGCTGGTCTCAGCTGCCCAGCAGCACAGTGAGTACAGCACGAACGTTTGGCCTCTGCTCCCACAGCAGAAGAGCAAGGATTGAAAGCTGGTGCTGGACCTGTTCAGCACACAATCCCCTTTACATTGGTGCCTCCATCGTTGCTTTCACTGCTAACACTCATACAGGGAAAGCATTTGAATGGAATCAGTACAGAGCCTGCTCCCTGCTGGCAGCAACACAGCACAGAATGAACAGTGGCATCTGCTCCCACGGCAGAAGGACCAGCAGGGAAAGCTAGTGCTCTGCTTCTTCAGCACACAAGCAGCTTTGCAACGGGGTCACCATCATTGCAGTCTCTCCTCGGTTTCATACCTAAAAGTCCATTTGAATCCGAATTCTCAGGTGATGTCTCTCAGCTGCCCAACAGCACAGTGAGTACAGCACGAACGTTTGGCATCTGCTCCCACAGCAGAAGAGCCAGGATTGAAAGCTGGTGCTTGACCTGTTCAGCACACAATCACCTTTACATTGGTGCCTCCATAGTTGCTTTCACTACTCACTTCCATACAGGAAAAGCGTTTGAATGGAATCAGTACAGAGCCTGCTCTCTGCAGCGCAGCAACACAGTCAGCACGGAATGAACAGTGGCATCTGCTCCCACGGCAGAAGGACCAGCAGGGAAAGCTAGTGCTGGGCCTCTTTAGCACACAAGCAGCTTTGCAACGGTGTCACCATCATTGCAGTCTCTCCTCGGTTTCATACCTAAAAGTCCATTTGAATCCAAATTCTCAGGTGGTGTCGCTCAGCTGCCCAGCAGCACAGTGAGTACAGTAGGAACGTTTGGCCACGGCTCCCACAGCAGAAGAGCTAGGATTGAAAGCTGGTGCTGGACCTGTTCAGCACACAATCCCCTTTACATTGGTGCCTCCATCGTTGCTTTCACTGCTCACTTTCATACAGGAAAAGCATTTGAATGGAATCAGTCCAGAGCCTGCTCTCTGCTGCGCAGCAACACAATCAGCACAGAATGAACAGTGGCATCTGCTCACACGGCAGAAGAACCAGCAGGGAAAGCTAGTGCTCTGCTTCTTCAGCACACAAGCAGCTTTGCAACGGTGTCACCATCATTGCAGTCTCTCCTCGGTTTCATACCTAAAAGTCCATTTGAATACAAATTCTCAGTTGGCCCCTCTCAGCTGCCCAGCAGCACAGTGAGTACAGCACGAACGTTTGGCATCTGCTCCCACAGCAGAAGTGCAAGGATTGAAAACTGGTGCTGGACCTGTTCAGCACACAATCACCTTTACATTGGTGCCTTCATCGTTGCTTTCACTGCTCACTTTCATACAGGAAAAACATTTGAATGGAATCAGTCCAGAGCCTGCTCTCTGCTGCGCAGCAACACAGTCAGCACAGAATGAACAGTGGATTCTGCTCGCACAGCAGAAGGACCAGCACGGAAAGCTAGTGCTGGGCTTTTTCAGCACACAAGCAGCTTTGCAACGGGGTCACCATCATTGCAGTCTCTCCTCGGTTTCATACCTAAAAGTCCATTTGAATCCAAATTCTCAGTTTGTGTCTCTCAGCTGCCCAGCAGCACAGTGAGTACAGCACGAACGTTTGGCCTCTGCTCCCACAGCAGAAGAGCCAGGATTGAAAGCTGGTGCTGGACCTCTTCAGCAAACAATCACCTTTACATTGGTGCCTCCATCGCTGCTTTCACTGCTAACACTCATACAGGAAAAGCATTTGAATGGAATCAGTCCAGAGCCTGCTCCCTGCTGGCAGCAACACAGCACAGAATGAACAGTGGCATCTGCTCACACGGCAGAAGGACCAGCAGGGAAAGCTCGTGCTCTGATTCTTCAGCACACAAGCAGCTTTGCAACGGGGTCACCATCATTGCAGTCTCTCCTCGGTTTCATACCTAAAAGTCCATTTGAATCCAAATTCTCAGGTGGTCTCTCTCAGCTGCCCAGCAGCACAGTGAGTACAGCACGAACGTTTGGCCTCTGCTCCCACAGCAGAAGAGCAAGGATTGAAAGCTGGTGCCGGACCTGTTCAGCACACAATCACCTTTACATTGGTGCCTCCATCGTTGCTTTCACTGCTCACTTTCATACAGGAAAAGCATTTGAATGGAATCAGTCCAGAGCCTGCTCTCTCCTGCGCAGCAACACAGTCAGCACAGAATGAACAGTGGCATCTGCTCACACGGCAGAAGGACCAGCAGGGAAAGCTAGTGCTCTGCTTCTTCAGCACACAAGCAGCTTTGCAACGGGGTCACCATCATTGCAGTCTCTCCTCGGTTTCATACCTAAAAGTCCATTTGAATACAAATTCTCAGGTGGTGTTTCTCAGCTGCCCAGCATCACAGTTAGTACAGCACGAACGTTTGGCCTCTGCTCCCACAGCAGAAGAGCAAGGATTGAAAGCTGGTGCTGGACCTGTTCAGCACACAATCCCCTTTACATTGGTGCCTCCATCGTTGCTTTCACTGCTAAGACTCATACAGGGAAAGCATTTGAATGGAATCAGTCCAGAGCCTGCTCCCTGCTGGCAGCAACACAGCACAGAATGAACAGTGGCATCTGCTCACACGGCAGAAGGACCAGCAGGGAAAGCTAGTGCTGGGCCTCTTCAGCACACAAGCAGCTTTGCAACGGGGTCACCATCATTGCAGTCTCTCCTCGGTTTCATACCTAAAAGTCCATTTGAATCCAAATTCTCAGTTTGTGTCTCTCAGCTGCCCAGCAGCACAATGAGTACAGCACGAACGTTTGGCTTCTGCTCCCACAGCAGAAGAGCAAGGATTGAAAGCTGGAGCCGGACCTGTTCAGCACACAATCACCTTTACATTGGTGCCTCCATCGTTGCTTTCACTGCTCACTTTCATACATGAAAAGCATTTGAATGGAATCAGTCCAGAGACTGCTCTCTGCTTCGAAGCAACACAGTCAGCACAGAATGAACAGTGGCATCTGCTCGCACGGCAGAAGGACCAGCAGGGAAAGCTAGTGCTGGGCTTCTTCAGCACACAAGCAGCTTTGCAACGGCGTCACCATCATTGCAGTCTCTCCTCGGTTTCATACCTAAAAGTCCATTTGAATCCAAATTCTCAGGTGGTCTCTCTCAGCTGCCCAGCAGCACAGTGAGTACAGCACGAACGTTTGGCATCTGCTCCCACAGCAGAAGAGCAAGGATTGAAAGCTGGTGCTGGACCTGTTCAGCACACAATCACCTTTACATTGGTGCCTCCATCGTTGCTTTCACTGCTCACTTTCATACATGAAAAGCATTTGAATCGAATCAGTCCAGAGCCTGCTCTCTGCTTCGCAACAACACAGTCAGCACAGAATGAACAGTGGATTCTGCTCGCACAGCAGAAGGACCAGCAGGGAAAGCTAGTCCTGGTCTTCTTCAGCACACAAGCAGCTTTGCAACGGGGTCACCATCATTGCAGTCTCTCCTCGGTTTCATACCTAAAAGTCCTTTTGAATCCGAATTGTCAGCTGGTCTCAGCTGCCCAGCAGCACAGTGAGTACAGCACGAACGTTTGGCCACGGCTCCCACAGCAGAAGAGCCAGGATTGAAAGCTGGTGCTGGACCTGTTCAGCACACAATCACCTTTACATTGGTGTCTCCATCGTTGCTTTCACTGCTCACTTTCATACAGGAAAAGCATTTGAATGGAATCAGTCCAGAGCCCGCTCTCTGCTGCGCAGCAACACAATCAGCACAGAATGAACAGTGGCATCTGCTCACACGGCAGAAGGACCAGCAGGGAAAGCTAGTGCTCTGATTCTTCAGCACACAAGCAGCTTTGCAACGGGGTCACCATCATTGCAGTCTCTCCTCGGTTTCATACCTAAAAGTCCATTTGAATACAAATTCTCAGGTGGTGTTTCTCAGCTGCCCAGCATCACAGTTAGTACAGCACGAACGTTTGGCCTCTGCTCCCTCAGCAGAAGAGCAAGGATTGAAAGCTGGTGCTGGACCTGTTCAGCACACAATCCCCTTTACATTGGTGCCTCCATCGTTGCTTTCACTGCTAAGACTCATACAGGGAAAGCATTTGAATGGAATCAGTCCAGAGCCTGCTCCCTGCTGGCAGCAACACAGCACAGAATGAACAGTGGCATCTGCTCACACGGCAGAAGGACCAGCAGGGAAAGCTAGTGCTGGGCCTCTTCAGCACACAAGCAGATTTGCAACGGTGTCACCATCATTGCAGTCTCTCCTCGGTTTCATACCTAAAAGTCCATTTTAATACAAATTCTCAGTTGGCCCCTCTCAGCTGCCCAGCAGCACAGTGAGTACAGCACGAACGTTTGGCATCTGCTCCCACAGCAGAAGTGCAAGGATTGAAAGCTGGTGCTGGACCTGTTCAGCACACAATCACCTTTACATTGGGGCCTTCATCGTTGCTTTCACTGCTCACTTTCATACAGGATAAACATTTGAATGGAATCAGTCCAGAGCCTGCTCTCTGCTGCGCAGCAACACAGTCAGCACAGAATGAACAGTGGATTCTGCTCGCACAGCAGAAGGACCAGCAGGGAAAGCTAGTGCTGGGCTTTTTCAGCACACAAGCAGCTTTGCAACGGGGTCACCATCATTGCAGTCTCTCCTCGGTTTCATACCTAAAAGTCCATTTGAATCCAAATTCTCAGTTTGTGTCTCTCAGCTGCCCAGCAGCACAGTGAGTACAGCACGAACGTTTGGCCTCTGCTCCCACAGCAGAAGAGCCAGGATTGAAAGCTGGTGCTGGACCTCTTCAGCACACAATCACCTTTACATTGGTGCCTCCATCGCTGCTTTCACTGCTAACACTCATGCAGGAAAAGCATTTGAATGGAATCAGTCCAGAGCCTGCTCCCTGCTGGCAGCAACACAGCACAGAATGAACAGTGGCATCTGCTCACACGGCAGAAGGACCAGCAGGGAAAGCTAGTGCTCTGATTCTTCAGCACACAAGCAGCTTTGCAACGGGGTCACCATCATTGCAGTCTCTCCTCGGTTTCATACCTAAAAGTCCATTTGAATCCAAATTCTCAGGTGGTCTCTCTCAGCTGCCCAGCAGCACAGTGAGTACAGCACGAACGTTTGGCCTCTGCTCCCACAGCAGAAGAGCAAGGATTGAAAGCTGGTGCCGGACCTGTTCAGCACACAATCACCTTTACATTGGTGCCTCCATCGTTGCTTTCACTGCTCACTTTCATACAGGAAAATCATTTGAATGGAATCAGTCCAGAGACTGCTATCTGCTGCGCAGCAACACATTCAGCACAGAATGAACAGTGGCATCTGCTCGCACAGCAGAAGGACCAGCAGGGAAAGCTAGTGCTGGGCCTCTTTAGGACACAAGCAGCATTGCAACGGTGTCACCATCATTGCAGTCTCTCCTCGGTTTCATACCTAAAAGTCCATTTGAATCCAAATTCTCAGGTTTTCTCTCTCAGCTGCCCAGCAGCACAGTGAGTACAGCACGAACGTTTGGCCTCTGCTCCCACATCAGAAGAGCCAGGATTGAAAGCTGCTGCTGGACCTGTTCAGCACACAATCACCTTTACATTGGTGCCTCCATCGTTGCTTTCACTGCTCACTTTCATACAGGAAAAGCATTTGAATGGAATCAGTCCGGAGGCTGCATCTGCTGCGCAGCAACACAGTCAGCACAGAATGAACAGTGGCATCTGCTCCCACAGCAGAAGGACCAGCAGGGAAAGCTAGTGCTGGGCCTCTTCAGCATACAAGCAGCTTTGCAACGGTGTCACCATCATTCCAGTCTCTCCTCGGTTTCATACCTAAAAGTCCATTTGAATCAGAATTCTCAGGTGGTGTCGCTCAGCTGCCCAGGAGCACTAGTGAGTACAGCACGAACGTTTGGCTTCTGCTCCCACAGCAGAAGAGCCAGGATTGAAAGCTGGTGCTGGACCTGTTCAGCACACAATCACCTTTACATTGGTGCCTCCATCGTTGCTTTCACTGCTCACTTTCATACAGGAAAAGCATTTGAATAGAAACAGTGCAGAGCCTGCTCCCTGCTAGCAGCAACACAGCGCAGAATGAACAGTGGCATCTGCTCCTACAGCAGAAGGACCAGCAGGGAAAGCTAGGGCTGTGTCTCTTCAGCACACAAGCAGCTTTGCAACGGTGTCACCATCATTGCAGTCTCTCCTCGGTTTCATACCTAAAAGTCCATTTGAATCCAAATTCTCAGGTGGTGTCTCTCAGCTGCCCAGCAGCACAGTGAGTACAGCACGAAAGTTTGGCCTCTGCTCCCACAGCAGAAGAGCCAGGATTGAAAGCTGTGCGGGACCTGTTCAGCACACAATCCCCTTTACATTGGTGCCTCCATCCTTGCTTTCACTGCTCACTTTCATACAGGAAAAGCATTTGAATGGAATCAGTCCAGAGAATGCTCTCTGCTGCGCAGCAACACAGTCAGCACAGAATGAACAGTGGATTCTGCTCGCACGGCAGAAGGACCATCAGGGAAAGCTAGTGCTGGGCTTCTTCAGCACACAAGCAGCTTTGCAACGGCGTCACCATCATTGCAGTCTCTCCTCGGTTTCATACCTAAAAGTCCATTTGAATCCAAATTCTCAGGTGGTCCCTCTCAGCTGCCCAGCAGCACAGTGAGTACAGCACGAACGTTTGGCATCTGCTCCCACAGCAGAAGAGCAAGGATTGAAAGCTGGTGCTGGACCTGTTCAGCACACAATCACCTTTACATTGGTGCCTCCATCGTTGCTTTCACTGCTCACTTTCATACATGAAAAGCATTTGAATCGAATCAGTCCAGAGCCTGCTCTCTGCTTCGCAGCAACACAGTCTGCACAGAATGAACAGTGGATTCTGCTCGCACAGCAGAAGGACCAGCAGGGAAAGCTAGTCCTGGTCTTCTTCAGCACACAAGCAGCTTTGCAACGGGGTCACCATCATTGCAGTCTCTCCTCGGTTTCATACCTAAAAGTCCATTTGAATCCGAATTGTCAGCTGGTCTCAGCTGCCCAGCAGCACAGTGAGTACAGCACGAACGTTTGGCCTCTGCTCCCACAGCAGAAGAGCAAGGATTGAAAGCTGGTGCTGGACCTGTTCAGCACACAATCCCCTTTACATTGGTGCCTCCATCGTTGCTTTCACTGCTAACACTCATACAGGGAAAGCATTTGAATGGAATCAGTCCAGAGCCTGCTCCCTGCTGCGCAGCAACACAGCACAGAATGAACAGTGGCATCTGCTCACACGGCAGAAGGACCAGCAGGGAAAGCTAGTGCTGGGCCTCTTCAGCACACAAGCAGATTTGCAACGGTGTCACCATCATTGCAGTCTCTCCTCGGTTTCATACCTAACAGTCCATTTGAATACAAATTCTCAGGTGGTGTCGCTCAGCTGCCCAGCAGCACAGTGAGTACAGCACGAACGTTTGGCCTCTGCTCCCACAGAAGAAGAGCCAGGATTGAAAGCTGGTGCTGGACCTGTTCAGCACACAATCCCCTTTACATTGGTGCATCCATCGTTGCTTTCACTGCTCACTTTCATACAGGAAAAGCATTTGAATGGAATCAGTCCGGAGCCTGCTCTCTGCTGCGCAGCAACTCAGTCAGCACAGAATGAACAGTGGCATCTGCTCACACGGCAGAAGAACCAGCAGGGAAAGCTAGTGCTCTGCTTCTTCAGCACACAAGCAGCTTTGCAACGGGGTCACCATCATTGCAGTCTCTCCTCGGTTTCATACCTAAAAGTCCATTTGAATCCGAATTCTCAGGTGGTGTCTCTCAGCTGCCCAGCAGCACAGTGAGTACAGCACGAACGTTTGGCATCTGCTCCCACAGCAGAAGAGCAAGGATTGAAAGCTGGTGCTGGACCTGTTCAGCACACAATCACCTTTACATTGGGGCCTTCATCGTTGCTTTCACTGCTCACTTTCATACAGGAAAAACATTTGAATGGAATCAGTCCGGAGCCTGCTCTCTGCTGCGCAGCAACACAGTCAGCACAGAATGAACAGTGGATTCTGCTCACACAGCAGAAGGACCAGCAGGGAAAGCTAGTGCTGGGCTTTTTCAGCACACAAGCAGCTTTGCAACGGGGTCACCATCATTGCAGTCTCTCCTCGGTTTCATACCTAAAAGTCCATTTGAATCCAAATTCTCAGTTTGTGTCTCTCAGCTGCCCAGCAGCACAGTGAGTACAGCACGAACGTTTGGCCTCTGGTCCCACAGCAGAAGAGCCAGGATTGAAAGCTGGTGCTGGACCTCTTCAGCACACAATCACCTTTACATTGGTGCCTCCATCGCTGCTTTCACTGCTAACACTCATACAGGAAAAGCATTTGAATGGAATCAGTCCAGAGCCTGCTCCCTGCTGGCAGCAACACAGCACAGAATGAACAGTGGCATCTGCTCACACGGCAAAAGGACCAGCAGGGAAAGCTAGTGCTGGGCCTCTTCAGCACACAAGCAGCTTTGCAACGGTGTCACCATCATTCCAGTCTCTCCTCGGTTTCATACCTAAAAGTCCATTTGAATCCGAATTCTCAGGTGGTGTCGCTCAGCTGCCCAGGAGCACAGTGAGTACAGCACGAACGTTTGGCTTCTGCTCCCACAGCAGAAGAGCCAGGATTGAAAGCTGGTGCTGGACCTCTTCAGCACACAATCACCTTTACATTGGTGCCTCCATCGTTGATTTCACTGCTCACTTTCATACAGGAAAAGCATTTGAATAGAAACAGTGCAGAGCCTGCTCCCTGCTGGCAGCAACACAGCGCAGAATGAACAGTGGCATCTGCTCCTACGGCAGAAAGACAAGCAGGGAAAGCTAGGGCTGTGTCTCTTCAGCACACAAGCAGCTTTGCAACGGGGTCACCATCATTGCAGTCTCTCCTCGGTTTCATACCTAAAATTCCATTTGAATACAAATTCTCAGGTGGTCCCTCTCAGCTGCCCAGCAGCTCAGTGAGTACAGTACGAACGTTTGGCATCTGCTCCCACAGCAGAAGAGCAAGGATTGAAAGCTGGTGCTGGACCTGTTCAGCACACAATCACGTTTACATTGGTGCCTCCATAGTTGCTTTCACTACTCACTTCCATACAGGAAAAGCGTTTGAATGGAATCAGTCCAGAGCCTGCTCTCTGCAGCGCAGCAACACAGTCAGCACGGAATGAACAGTGGCATCTGCTCCCACGGCAGAAGGACCAGCAGGGAAAGCTAGTGCTGTGTCTCTTCAGCACACAAGCAGCTTTGCAACGGTGTCACCATCATTGCAGTCTCTCCTCGGTTTCATACCTAAAAGTCCATTTGAATCCAAATTCTCAGGTGGTCCCTCTCAGCTGCCCAGCAGCACAGTGAGTACAGTACGAACGTTTGGCCACGGCTCCCACAGCAGAAGAGCTAGGATTGAAAGCTGGTGCTGGACCTGTTCAGCACACAATCACCTTTACATTGGTGCCTCCATCGTTGCTTTCACTGCTCACTTTCATACAGGGAAAGCATTTGAATGGAATCAGTCCAGAGCCTGCTCCCTGCTGGCAGCAACACAGCACAGAATGAACAGTGGCATCTGCTCACACGGCAGAAGGACCAGCAGGGAAAGCTAGTGCTGGGCCTCTTCAGCACACAAGCAGATATGCAACGGTGTCACCATCATTGCAGTCTCTCCTCGGTTTCATACCTAAAAGTCCATTTGAATACAAATTCTCAGTTGGCCCCTCTCAGCTGCCCAGCAGCACAGTGAGTACAGCACGAACGTTTGGCATCTGCTCCCACAGCAGAAGTGCAAGGATTGAAAGCTGGTGCTGGACCTGTTCAGCACACAATCACCTTTACATTGGTGCCTTCATCGTTGCTTTCACTGCTCACTTTCATACAGGAAAAACATTTGAATGGAATCAGTCCAGAGCCTGCTCTCTGCTGCGCAGCAACACAGTCAGCACAGAATGAACAGTGGATTCTGCTCGCACAGCAGAAGGACCAGCACGGAAAGCTAGTGCTGGGCTTTTTCAGCACACAAGCAGCTTTGCAACGGGGTCACCATCATTGCAGTCTCTCCTCGGTTTCATACCTAAAAGTCCATTTGAATCCAAATTCTCAGGTTGTGTCTCTCAGCTGCCCAGCAGCACAGTGAGTACAGCACGAACGTTTGGCCTCTGCTCCCACAGCAGAAGAGCCAGGATTGAAAGCTGGTGCTGGACCTCTTCAGCAAACAATCACCTTTACATAGGTGCCTCCATCGCTGCTTTCACTGCTAACACTCATACAGGAAAAGCATTTGAATGGAATCAGTCCAGAGCCTGATCTCTGCTGGCAGCAACACAGTCAGCACAGAATGAACAGTGGCATCTGCTCACACGGCAGAAGGACCAGCAGGGAAAGCTAGTGCTGGGCCTCTTCAGCACACAAGCAGCTTTGCAACGGTGTCACCATCATTCCAGTCTCTCCTCGGTTTCATACCTAAAAGTCCATTTGAATCCGAATTCTCAGGTGGTGTCGCTCAGCTGCCCAGGAGCACAGTGAGTACAGCACGAACGTTTGGCCTCTGCTCAAACAGCAGAAGAGCCAGGATTGAAAGCTGGTGCTGGACCTGTTCAGCACACAATCACCTTTACATTGGTGCCTCCATCGTTGCTTTCACTGCTCACTTTCATACAGGAAAAGCATTTGAATAGAAACAGTGCAGAGCCTGCTCCCTGCTAGCAGCAACACAGCGCAGAATGAACAGTGGCATCTGCTCCTACAGCAGAAGGACCAGCAGGGAAAGCTAGGGCTGTGTCTCTTCAGCACACAAGCAGCTTTGCAACGGGGTCACCATCATTGCAGTCTCTCCTCGGTTTCATACCTAAAAGTCCATTTGAATCCAAATTCTCAGGTGGTGTCTCTCAGCTGCCCAGCAGCACAATGAGTACAGCACGAAAGTTTGGCCTCTGCTCCCACAGCAGAAGAGCCAGGATTGAAAGCTGGTGCGGGACCTGTTCAGCACACAATCACCTTTACATTGGTGCCTCCATCGTTGCTTTCACTGCTCACTTTCATACATGAAAAGCATTTGAATCGAATCAGTCCAGAGCCTGCTCTCTGCTTCGCAGCAACACAGTCAGCACAGAATGAACAGTGGCATCTGCTCGCACAGCAGAAGGACCAGCAGGGAAAGCTAGTCCTGGTCTTCTTCAGCACACAAGCAGCTTTGCAACGGGGTCACCATCATTGCAGTCTCTCCTCGGTTTCATACCTAAAAGTCCATTTGAATCCGAATTCTCAGCTGGTCTCAGCTGCCCAGCAGCACAGTGAGTACAGCACGAACGTTTGGCCTCTGCTCCCACAGCAGAAGAGCAAGGATTGAAAGCTGGTGCTGGACCTGTTCAGCACACAATCCCCTTTACATTGGTGCCTCCATCGTTGCTTTCACTGCTAACACTCATACAGGGAAAGCATTTGAATGGAATCAGTACAGAGCCTGCTCCCTGCTGGCAGCAACACAGCACAGAATGAACAGTGGCATCTGCTCCCACGGCAGAAGGACCAGCAGGGAAAGCTAGTGCTGGGCCTCTTCAGCACACAAGCAGATTTGCAACGGTATCACCATCATTGCAGTCTCTCCTCGGTTTCATACCTAACAGTCCATTTGAATACAAATTCTCAGGTGGTCTCTCTCAGCTGCCCAGCAGCACAGTGAGTACAGCACGAACATTTGGCCTCTGCTCCCACAGAAGAAGAGCCAGGATTGAAAGCTGGTGCTGGACCTGTTCAGCACACAATCCCCTTTACATTGGTGCATCCATCGTTGCTTTCACTGCTCACTTTCATACAGGAAAAGCATTTGAATGGAATCAGTCCAGAGCCTGCTCTCTGCTGCGCAGCAACACAGTCAGCACAGAATGAACAGTGGATTCTGCTCGCACAGCAGAAGGACCAGCAGGGAAAGCTAGTGCTGGGCTTTTTCAGCACACAAGCAGCTTTGCAACGGGGTCACCATCATTGCAGTCTCTCCTCGGTTTCATACATAAAAGTCCATTTGAATCCAAATTCTCAGTTTGTGTCTCTCAGCTGATCAGCAGCACAGTGAGTACAGCACGAACGTTTGGCTTCTGCTCCCACAGCAGAAGAGCAAGGATTGAAAGCTGGAGCCGGACCTGTTCAGCACACAATCACCTTTACATTGGTGCATCCATCGTTGCTTTCACTGCTCACTTTCATACATGAAAAGCATTTGAATCGAATCAGTCCAGAGCCTGCTCTCTGCTTCGCAGCAACACAGTCAGCACAGAATGAACAGTGGCATCTGCTCGCACGGCAGAAGGACCAGCAGGGAAAGCTAGTGCTGGGCTTCTTCAGCACACAAGCAGCTTTGCAACGGCGTCACCATCATTGCAGTCTCTCCTCGGTTTCATACCTAAAAGTCCATTTGAATCCAAATTCTCAGGTGGTCTCTCTCAGCTGCCCAGCAGCACAGTGAGTACAGCACGAACGTTTGGCATCTGCTCCCACAGCAGAAGAGCAAGGATTGAAAGCTGGTGCTGGACCTGTTCAGCACACAATCACCTTTACATTGGTGCCTCCATCGTTGATTTCACTGCTCACTTTCATACATGAAAAGCATTTGAATCGAATCAGTCCAGAGCCTGCTCTCTGCTTCGCAACAACACAATCAGCACAGAATGAACAGTGGATTCTGCTCGCACAGCAGAAGGACCAGCAGGGAAAGCTAGTCCTGGTCTTCTTCAGCACACAAGCAGCTTTGCAACGGGGTCACCATCATTGCAGTCTCTCCTCGGTTTCATACCTAAAAGTCCTTTTGAATCCGAATTGTCAGCTGGTCTCAGCTGCCCAGCAGCACAGTGAGTACAGCACGAACGTTTGGCCACGGCTCCCACAGCAGAAGAGCCAGGATTGAAAGCTGGTGCTGGACTTGTTCAGCACACAATCACCTTTACATTGGTGTCTCCATCGTTGCTTTCACTGCTCACTTTCATACAGGAAAAGCATTTGAATGGAATCAGTCCAGAGCCCGCTCTCTGCTGCGCAGCAACACAGCACAGAATGAACAGTGGCATCTGCTCACACGGCAGAAGGACCAGCAGGGAAAGCTAGTGCTGGGTCTCTTCAGCACACAAGCAGCTTTGCAACGGTGTCAACATCATTGCAGTCTCTCCTCGGTTTCATACCTAAAAGTCCATTTGAATCCGAATTCTCAGGTGGTGTCGCTCAGCTGCCCAGCAGCACAGTGAGTACAGCACGAACGTTTGGCATCTGCTCCCACAGCAGAAGTGCAAGGATTGAAAGCTGGTGCTGGACCTGTTCAGCACACAATCACCTTTACATTGGTGCCTTCATCGTTGCTTTCACTGCTCACTTTCATACAGGAAAAACATTTGAATGGAATCAGTCCAGAGCCTGCTCTCTGCTGCGCAGCAACACAGTCAGCACAGAATGAACAGTGGATTCTGCTCGCACAGCAGAAGGACCAGCAGGGAGAGCTAGTGCTGGGCTTTTTCAGCACACAAGCAGCTTTGCAACGGGGTCACCATCATTGCAGTCTCTCCTCGGTTTCATACCTAAAAGTCCATTTGAATCCAAATTCTCAGGTTGTGTCTCTCAGCTGCCCAGCAGCACAGTGAGTACAGCACGAACGTTTGGCCTCTGCTCCCACAGCAGAAGAGCCAGGATTGAAAGCTGGTGCTGGACCTCTTCAGCAAACAATCACCTTTACATTGGTGCCTCCATCGCTGCTTTCACTGCTAACACTCATACAGGAAAAGCATTTGAATGGAATCAGTCCAGAGCCTGCTCCCTGCTGGCAGCAACACAGCACAGAATGAACAGTGGCATCTGCTCACACGGCAGAAGGACCAGCAGGGAAAGCTCGTGCTCTGATTCTTCAGCACACAAGCAGCTTTGCAACGGGGTCACCATCATTGCAGTCTCTCCTCGGTTTCATACCTAAAAGTCCATTTGAATCCAAATTCTCAGGTGGTCTCTCTCAGCTGCCCAGCAGCACAGTGAGTACAGCACGAACGTTTGGCCTCTGCTCCCACAGCAGAAGAGCAAGGATTGAAAGCTGGTGCCGGACCTGTTCAGCACACAATCACCTTTACATTGGTGCCTCCATCGTTGCTTTCACTGCTCACTTTCATACAGGAAAAGCATTTGAATGGAATCAGTCCAGAGCCTGCTCTCTCCTGCGCAGCAACACAGTCAGCACAGAATGAACAGTGGCATCTGCTCACACGGCAGAAGGACCAGCAGGGAAAGCTAGTGCTCTGCTTCTTCAGCACACAAGCAGCTTTGCAACGGGGTCACCATCATTGCAGTCTCTCCTCGGTTTCATACCTAAAAGTCCATTTGAATACAAATTCTCAGGTGGTGTTTCTCAGCTGCCCAGCATCACAGTTAGTACAGCACGAACGTTTGGCCTCTGCTCCCACAGCAGAAGAGCAAGGATTGAAAGCTGGTGCTGGACCTGTTCAGCACACAATCCCCTTTACATTGGTGCCTCCATCGTTGCTTTCACTGCTAAGACTCATACAGGGAAAGCATTTGAATGGAATCAGTCCAGAGCCTGCTCCCTGCTGGCAGCAACACAGCACAGAATGAACAGTGGCATCTGCTCACACGGCAGAAGGACCAGCAGAGAAAGCTAGTGCTGGGCCTCTTCAGCACACAAGCAGCTTTGCAACGGGGTCACCATCATTGCAGTCTCTCCTCGGTTTCATACCTAAAAGTCCATTTGAATCCAAATTCTCAGTTTGTGTCTCTCAGCTGCCCAGCAGCACAATGAGTACAGCACGAACGTTTGGCTTCTGCTCCCACAGCAGAAGAGCAAGGATTGAAAGCTGGAGCCGGACCTGTTCAGCACACAATCACCTTTACATTGGTGCCTCCATCGTTGCTTTCACTGCTCACTTTCATACATGAAAAGCATTTGAATGGAATCAGTCCAGAGACTGCTCTCTGCTTCGAAGCAACACAGTCAGCACAGAATGAACAGTGGCATCTGCTCGCACGGCAGAAGGACCAGCAGGGAAAGCTAGTGCTGGGCTTCTTCAGCACACAAGCAGCTTTGCAACGGCGTCACCATCATTGCAGTCTCTCCTCGGTTTCATACCTAAAAGTCCATTTGAATCCAAATTCTCAGGTGGTCTCTCTCAGCTGCCCAGCAGCACAGTGAGTACAGCACGAACGTTTGGCATCTGCTCCCACAGCAGAAGAGCAAGGATTGAAAGCTGGTGCTGGACCTGTTCAGCACACAATCACCTTTACATTGGTGCCTCCATCGTTGCTTTCACTGCTCACTTTCATACATGAAAAGCATTTGAATCGAATCAGTCCAGAGCCTGCTCTCTGCTTCGCAACAACACAGTCAGCACAGAATGAACAGTGGATTCTGCTCGCACAGCAGAAGGACCAGCAGGGAAAGCTAGTCCTGGTCTTCTTCAGCACACAAGCAGCTTTGCAACGGGGTCACCATCATTGCAGTCTCTCCTCGGTTTCATACCTAAAAGTCCTTTTGAATCCGAATTGTCAGCTGGTCTCAGCTGCCCAGCAGCACAGTGAGTACAGCACGAACGTTTGGCCACGGCTCCCACAGCAGAAGAGCCAGGATTGAAAGCTGGTGCTGGACCTGTTCAGCACACAATCACCTTTACATTGGTGTCTCCATCGTTGCTTTCACTGCTCACTTTCATACAGGAAAAGCATTTGAATGGAATCAGTCCAGAGCCCGCTCTCTGCTGCGCAGCAACACAATCAGCACAGAATGAACAGTGGCATCTGCTCACACGGCAGAAGGACCAGCAGGGAAAGCTAGTGCTCTGATTCTTCAGCACACAAGCAGCTTTGCAACGGGGTCACCATCATTGCAGTCTCTCCTCGGTTTCATACCTAAAAGTCCATTTGAATACAAATTCTCAGGTGGTGTTTCTCAGCTGCCCAGCATCACAGTTAGTACAGCACGAACGTTTGGCCTCTGCTCCCTCAGCAGAAGAGCAAGGATTGAAAGCTGGTGCTGGACCTGTTCAGCACACAATCCCCTTTACATTGGTGCCTCCATCGTTGCTTTCACTGCTAAGACTCATACAGGGAAAGCATTTGAATGGAATCAGTCCAGAGCCTGCTCCCTGCTGGCAGCAACACAGCACAGAATGAACAGTGGCATCTGCTCACACGGCAGAAGGACCAGCAGGGAAAGCTAGTGCTGGGCCTCTTCAGCACACAAGCAGATTTGCAACGGTGTCACCATCATTGCAGTCTCTCCTCGGTTTCATACCTAACAGTCCATTTGAATACAAATTCTCAGGTGGTGTCGCTCAGCTGCCCAGCAGCACAGTTAGTACAGCACGAACGTTTGGCCTCTGCTCCCTCAGCAGAAGAGCAAGGATTGAAAGCTGGTGCTGGACCTGTTCAGCACACAATCCCCTTTACATTGGTGCCTCCATCGTTGCTTTCACTGCTAAGACTCATACAGGGAAAGCATTTGAATGGAATCAGTCCAGAGCCTGCTCTCTGCTGCGCAGCAACACAGTCAGCACAGAATGAACAGTGGCATCTGCTCACACGGCAGAAGAACCAGCAGGGAAAGCTAGTGCTCTGCTTCTTCAGCACACAAGCAGCTTTGCAACGGGGTCACCATCATTGCAGTCTCTCCTCGGTTTCATACCTAAAAGTCCATTTTAATACAAATTCTCAGTTGGCCCCTCTCAGCTGCCCAGCAGCACAGTGAGTACAGCACGAACGTTTGGCATCTGCTCCCACAGCAGAAGTGCAAGGATTGAAAGCTGGTGCTGGACCTGTTCAGCACACAATCACCTTTACATTGGGGCCTTCATCGTTGCTTTCACTGCTCACTTTCATACAGGATAAACATTTGAATGGAATCAGTCCAGAGCCTGCTCTCTGCTGCGCAGCAACACAGTCAGCACAGAATGAACAGTGGATTCTGCTCGCACAGCAGAAGGACCAGCAGGGAAAGCTAGTGCTGGGCTTTTTCAGCACACAAGCAGCTTTGCAACGGGGTCACCATCATTGCAGTCTCTCCTCGGTTTCATACCTAAAAGTCCATTTGAATCCAAATTCTCAGTTTGTGTCTCTCAGCTGCCCAGCAGCACAGTGAGTACAGCACGAACGTTTGGCCTCTGGTCCCACAGCAGAAGAGCCAGGATTGAAAGCTGGTGCTGGACCTCTTCAGCACACAATCACCTTTACATTGGTGCCTCCATCGCTGCTTTCACTGCTAACACTCATGCAGGAAAAGCATTTGAATGGAATCAGTCCAGAGCCTGCTCCCTGCTGGCAGCAACACAGCACAGAATGAACAGTGGCATCTGCTCACACGGCAGAAGGACCAGCAGGGAAAGCTAGTGCTCTGATTCTTCAGCACACAAGCAGCTTTGCAACGGGGTCACCATCATTGCAGTCTCTCCTCGGTTTCATACCTAAAAGTCCATTTGAATCCAAATTCTCAGGTGGTCTCTCTCAGCTGCCCAGCAGCACAGTGAGTACAGCACGAACGTTTGGCCTCTGCTCCCACAGCAGAAGAGCAAGGATTGAAAGCTGGTGCGGGACCTGTTCAGCACACAATCACCTTTACATTGGTGCCTCCATCGTTGCTTTCACTGCTCACTTTCATACAGGAAGATCATTTAAATGGAATCAGTCCAGAGACTGCTATCTGCTGCGCAGCAACACATTCAGCACAGAATGAACAGTGGCATCTGCTCGCACAGCAGAAGGACCAGCAGGGAAAGCTAGTGCTGGGCCTCTTTAGGACACAAGCAGCATTGCAACGGTGTCACCATCATTGCAGTCTCTCCTCGGTTTCATACCTAAAAGTCCATTTGAATCCAAATTCTCAGGTTTTCTCTCTCAGCTGCCCAGCAGCACAGTGAGTACAGCACGAACGTTTGGCCTCTGCTCCCACATCAGAAGAGCCAGGATTGAAAGCTGCTGCTGGACCTGTTCAGCACACAATCACCTTTACATTGGTGCCTCCATCGTTGCTTTCACTGCTCACTTTCATACAGGAAAAGCATTTGAATGGAATCAGTCCGGAGGCTGCATCTGCTGCGCAGCAACACAGTCAGCACAGAATGAACAGTGGCATCTGCTCCCACAGCAGAAGGACCAGCAGGGAAAGCTAGTGCTGGGCCTCTTCAGCATACAAGCAGCTTTGCAACGGTGTCACCATCATTCCAGTCTCTCCTCGGTTTCATACCTAAAAGTCCATTTGAATCCGAATTCTCAGGTGGTGTCGCTCAGCTGCCCAGGAGCACAGTGAGTACAGCACGAACGTTTGGCTTCTGCTCCCACAGCAGAAGAGCCAGGATTGAAAGCTGGTGCTGGACCTGTTCAGCACACAATCACCTTTACATTGGTGCCTCCATCGTTGCTTTCACTGCTCACTTTCATACAGGAAAAGCATTTGAATAGAAACAGTGCAGAGCCTGCTCCCTGCTAGCAGCAACACAGCGCAGAATGAACAGTGGCATCTGCTCCTACAGCAGAAGGACCAGCAGGGAAAGCTAGGGCTGTGTCTCTTCAGCACACAAGCAGCTTTGCAACGGTGTCACCATCATTGCAGTCTCTCCTCGGTTTCATACCTAAAAGTCCATTTGAATCCAAATTCTCAGGTGGTGTCTCTCAGCTGCCCAGCAGCACAGTGAGTACAGCACGAAAGTTTGGCCTCTGCTCCCACAGCAGAAGAGCCAGGATTGAAAGCTGGTGCGGGACCTGTTCAGCACACAATCCCCTTTACATTGGTGCCTCCATCCTTGCTTTCACTGCTCACTTTCATACAGGAAAAGCATTTGAATGGAATCAGTCCAGAGAATGCTCTCTGCTGCGCAGCAACACAGTCAGCACAGAATGAACAGTGGATTCTGCTCGCACGGCAGAAGGACCATCAGGGAAAGCTAGTGCTGGGCTTCTTCAGCACACAAGCAGCTTTGCAACGGCGTCACCATCATTGCAGTCTCTCCTCGGTTTCATACCTAAAAGTCCATTTGAATCCAAATTCTCAGGTGGTCCCTCTCAGCTGCCCAGCAGCACAGTGAGTACAGCACGAACGTTTGGCATCTGCTCCCACAGCAGAAGAGCAAGGATTGAAAGCTGGTGCTGGACCTGTTCAGCACACAATCACCTTTACATTGGTGCCTCCATCGTTGCTTTCACTGCTCACTTTCATACATGAAAAGCATTTGAATCGAATCAGTCCAGAGCCTGCTCTCTGCTTCGCAGCAACACAGTCTGCACAGAATGAACAGTGGATTCTGCTCGCACAGCAGAAGGACCAGCAGGGAAAGCTAGTCCTGGTCTTCTTCAGCACACAAGCAGCTTTGCAACGGGGTCACCATCATTGCAGTCTCTCCTCGGTTTCATACCTAAAAGTCCATTTGAATCCGAATTGTCAGCTGGTCTCAGCTGCCCAGCAGCACAGTGAGTACAGCACGAACGTTTGGCCTCTGCTCCCACAGCAGAAGAGCAAGGATTGAAAGCTGGTGCTGGACCTGTTCAGCACACAATCCCCTTTACATTGGTGCCTCCATCGTTGCTTTCACTGCTAACACTCATACAGGGAAAGCATTTGAATGGAATCAGTCCAGAGCCTGCTCCCTGCTGCGCAGCAACACAGCACAGAATGAACAGTGGCATCTGCTCACACGGCAGAAGGACCAGCAGGGAAAGCTAGTGCTGGGCCTCTTCAGCACACAAGCAGATTTGCAACGGTGTCACCATCATTGCAGTCTCTCCTCGGTTTCATACCTAACAGTCCATTTGAATACAAATTCTCAGGTGGTGTCGCTCAGCTGCCCAGCAGCACAGTGAGTACAGCACGAACATTTGGCCTCTGCTCCCACAGAAGAAGAGCCAGGATTGAAAGCTGGTGCTGGACCTGTTCAGCACACAATCCCCTTTACATTGGTGCATCCATCGTTGCTTTCACTGCTCACTTTCATACAGGAAAAGCATTTGAATGGAATCAGTCCGGAGCCTGCTCTCTGCTGCGCAGCAACACAGTCAGCACAGAATGAACAGTGGCATCTGCTCACACGGCAGAAGAACCAGCAGGGAAAGCTAGTGCTCTGCTTCTTCAGCACACAAGCAGCTTTGCAACGGGGTCACCATCATTGCAGTCTCTCCTCGGTTTCATACCTAAAAGTCCATTTGAATCCGAATTCTCAGGTGGTGTCGCTCAGCTGCCCAGCAGCACAGTGAGTACAGCACGAACGTTTGGCATCTGCTCCCACAGCAGAAGAGCAAGGATTGAAAGCTGGTGCTGGACCTGTTCAGCACACAATCACCTTTACATTGGGGCCTTCATCGTTGCTTTCACTGCTCACTTTCATACAGGAAAAACATTTGAATGGAATCAGTCCGGAGCCTGCTCTCTGCTGCGCAGCAACACAGTCAGCACAGAATGAACAGTGGATAATGCTCACACAGCAGAAGGACCAGCAGGGAAAGCTAGTGCTGGGCTTTTTCAGCACACAAGCAGCTTTGCAACGGGGTCACCATCATTGCAGTCTCTCCTCGGTTTCATACCTAAAAGTCCATTTGAATCCAAATTCTCAGTTTGTGTCTCTCAGCTGCCCAGCAGCACAGTGAGTACAGCACGAACGTTTGGCCTCTGCTCCCACAGCAGAAGAGCCAGGATTGAAAGCTGATGCTGGACCTCTTCAGCACACAATCACCTTTACATTGGTGCCTCCATCGCTGCTTTCACTGCTAACACTCATACAGGAAAAGCATTTGAATGGAATCAGTCCAGAGCCTGCTCCCTGCTGGCAGCAACACAGCACAGAATGAACAGTGGCATCTGCTCACACGGCAAAAGGACCAGCAGGGAAAGCTAGTGCTGGGCCTCTTCAGCACACAAGCAGCTTTGCAACGGTGTCACCATCATTCCAGTCTCTCCTCGGTTTCATACCTAAAAGTCCATTTGAATCCGAATTCTCAGGTGGTGTCGCTCAGCTGCCCAGGAGCACAGTGAGTACAGCACGAACGTTTGGCTTCTGCTCCCACAGCAGAAGAGCCAGGATTGAAAGCTGGTGCTGGACCTCTTCAGCACACAATCACCTTTACATTGGTGCCTCCATCGTTGATTTCACTGCTCACTTTCATACAGGAAAAGCATTTGAATAGAAACAGTGCAGAGCCTGCTCCCTGCTGGCAGCAACACAGCGCAGAATGAACAGTGGCATCTGCTCCTACGGCAGAAAGACAAGCAGGGAAAGCTAGGGCTGTGTCTCTTCAGCACACAAGCAGCTTTGCAACGGGGTCACCATCATTGCAGTCTCTCCTCGGTTTCATACCTAAAATTCCATTTGAATACAAATTCTCAGGTGGTCCCTCTCAGCTGCCCAGCAGCTCAGTGAGTACAGTACGAACGTTTGGCATCTGCTCCCACAGCAGAAGAGCAAGGATTGAAAGCTGGTGCTGGACCTGTTCAGCACACAATCACGTTTACATTGGTGCCTCCATAGTTGCTTTCACTACTCACTTCCATACAGGAAAAGCGTTTGAATGGAATCAGTCCAGAGCCTGCTCTCTGCAGCGCAGCAACACAGTCAGCACGGAATGAACAGTGGCATCTGCTCCCACGGCAGAAGGACCAGCAGGGAAAGCTAGTGCTGGGCCTCTTCAGCACACAAGCAGCTTTGCAACGGTGTCACCATCATTGCAGTCTCTCCTCGGTTTCATACCTAAAAGTCCATTTGAATCCAAATTCTCAGGTGGTCCCTCTCAGCTGCCCAGCAGCACAGTGAGTACAGTACGAACGTTTGGCCACGGCTCCCACAGCAGAAGAGCTAGGATTGAAAGCTGGTGCTGGACCTGTTCAGCACACAATCCCCTTTACATTGGTGCCTCCATCGTTGCTTTCACTGCTCACTTTCATACAGGGAAAGCATTTGAATGGAATCAGTCCAGAGCCTGCTCCCTGCTGGCAGCAACACAGCACAGAATGAACAGTGGCATCTGCTCACACGGCAGAAGGACCAGCAGGGAAAGCTAGTGCTGGGCCTCTTCAGCACACAAGCAGATATGCAACGGTGTCACCATCATTGCAGTCTCTCCTCGGTTTCATACCTAACAGTCCATTTGAATACAAATTCTCAGGTGGTCTCTCTCAGCTGCCCAGCAGCACAGTGAGTACAGCACGAACATTTGGCCTCTACTCCCACAGCAGAAGAGCCAGGATTGAAAGCTGGTGCTGGACCTGTTCATCACACAATCACCATTACATCGGGGCCTCCATCGTTGCTTTCACTGCTCACTTTGACGCAGGAAAAGCATTTGAATGGAATCAGTCCAGAGCCTGCTCTCTGCTTTGCAGCAACACAGTCAGCACAGAATGAACAGTGGCATCTGCTCCCACGGCAGAAGGACCAGCAGGGAAAGCTAGTGCTGGGCCTCTTCAGCACACAAGCAGCTTTGCAACGGTGTCACCATCATTGCAGTCTCTCCTTGGTTTCATACCTAAAAGTCCAATTTAATCCGAATTCTCAGGTGGTGTCGCTCAGCTGCCCAGCAGCACAGTGAGTACAGCACGAACGTTAGGCCTCTGCTCCCACAGCAGAAGAGCCAGGATTGGAAGCTGGTGCTGGACCTGTTCAGCACACAATCCCCTTTACATTGGTGCCTCCATCCTTGCTTTCACTGCTAACACTCATACAGGGAAAGCATTTGAATAGAAACAGTGCAGAGCCTGCTCCCTGCTAGCAGCAACACAGCGCAGAATGAACAGTGGCATCTGCTCCTACAGCAGAAGGACCAGCAGGGAAAGCTAGGGCTGTGTCTCTTCAGCACACAAGCAGCTTTGCAACGGGGTCACCATCATTGCAGTCTCTCCTCGGTTTCATACCTAAAAGTCCATTTGAATACAAATTCTCAGGTGGTGTTTCTCAGCTGCCCAGCAGCACAGTGAGTACAGCACGAACGTTTGGCCTGTGCTCCCACAGCAGAAGAGCAAGGATTGAAAGCTGGTGCTGGACCTGTTCAGCACACAATCACCTTTACATTGGTGCCTCCATCGTTGCTTTCACTGCTCACTTTCATACAGGAAAAGCATTTGAATAGAAACAGTGCAGAGCCTGCTCCCTGCTAGCAGCAACACAGCGCAGAATGAACAGTGGCATCTGCTCCTACAGCAGAAGGACCAGCAGGGAAAGCTAGGGCTGTGTCTCTTCAGCACACAAGCAGCTTTGCAACGGTGTCACCATCATTGCAGTCTCTCCTCGGTTTCATACCTAAAAGTCCATTTGAATCCAAATTCTCAGGTGGTGTCTCTCAGCTGCCCAGCAGCACAGTGAGTACAGCACGAAAGTTTGGCCTCTGCTCCCACAGCAGAAGAGCCAGGATTGAAAGCTGGTGCGGGACCTGTTCAGCACACAATCCCCTTTACATTGGTGCCTCCATCCTTGCTTTCACTGCTCACTTTCATACAGGAAAAGCATTTGAATGGAATCAGTCCAGAGAATGCTCTCTGCTGCGCAGCAACACAGTCAGCACAGAATGAACAGTGGATTCTGCTCGCACGGCAGAAGGACCATCAGGGAAAGCTAGTGCTGGGCTTCTTCAGCACACAAGCAGCTTTGCAACGGCGTCACCATCATTGCAGTCTCTCCTCGGTTTCATACCTAAAAGTCCATTTGAATCCAAATTCTCAGGTGGTCCCTCTCAGCTGCCCAGCCGCACAGTGAGTACAGCCCGAACGTTTGGCATCTGCTCCCACAGCAGAAGAGCAAGGATTGAAAGCTGGTGCTGGACCTGTTCAGCACACAATCACCTTTACATTGGTGCCTCCATCGTTGCTTTCACTGCTCACTTTCATACATGAAAAGCATTTGAATCGAATCAGTCCAGAGCCTGCTCTCTGCTTCGCAGCAACACAGTCTGCACAGAATGAACAGTGTATTCTGCTCGCACAGCAGAAGGACCAGCAGGGAAAGCTAGTCCTGGTCTTCTTCAGCACACAAGCAGCTTTGCAACGGGGTCAACATCATTGCAGTCTCTCCTCGGTTTCATACCTAAAAGTCCATTTGAATCCGAATTGTCAGCTGGTCTCAGCTGCCCAGCAGCACAGTGAGTACAGCACGAACGTTTGGCCTCTGCTCCCACAGCAGAAGAGCAAGGATTGAAAGCTGGTGCTGGACCTGTTCAGCACACAATCCCCTTTACATTGGTGCCTCCATCGTTGCTTTCACTGCTAACACTCATACAGGGAAAGCATTTGAATGGAATCAGTCCAGAGCCTGCTCCCTGCTGGCAGCAACACAGCACAGAATGAACAGTGGCATCTGCTCCCACGGCAGAAGGACCAGCAGGGAAAGCTAGTGCTGGGCCTCTTCAGCACACAAGCAGCTTTGCAACGGTGTCACCATCATTCCAGTCTCTCCTCGGTTTCATACCTAAAAGTCCATTTGAATCCGAATTCTCAGGTGGTGTCGCTCAGCTGCCCAGGAGCACAGTGAGTACAGCACGAACGTTTGGCTTCTGCTCCCACAGCAGAAGAGCCAGGATTGAAAGCTGGTGCTGGACCTCTTCAGCACACAATCACCTTTACATTGGTGCCTCCATCGTTGATTTCACTGCTCACTTTCATACAGGAAAAGCATTTGAACAGAAACAGTGCAGAGCCTGCTCCCTGCTGGCAGCAACACAGCGCAGAATGAACAGTGGCATCTGCTCCTACGGCAGAAGGACAAGCAGGGAAAGCTAGGGCTGTGTCTCTTCAGCACACAAGCAGCTTTGCAACGGGGTCACCATCATTGCAGTCTCTCCTCGGTTTCATACCTAAAATTCCATTTGAATACAAATTCTCAGGTGGTCCCTCTCAGCTGCCCAGCAGCTCAGTGAGTACAGTACGAACGTTTGGCATCTGCTCCCACAGCAGAAGAGCAAGGATTGAAAGCTGGTGCTGGACCTGTTCAGCACACAATCACGTTTACATTGGTGCCTCCATAGTTGCTTTCACTACTCACTTCCATACAGGAAAAGCGTTTGAATGGAATCAGTCCAGAGCCTGCTCTCTGCAGCGCAGCAACACAGTCAGCACGGAATGAACAGTGGCATCTGCTCCCACGGCAGAAGGACCAGCAGGGAAAGCTAGTGCTGGGCCTCTTCAGCACACAAGCAGCTTTGCAACGGTGTCACCATCATTGCAGTCTCTCCTCGGTTTCATACCTAAAAGTCCATTTGAATCCAAATTCTCATGTGGTCCCTCTCAGCTGCCCAGCAGCACAGTGAGTACAGTACGAACGTTTGGCCAAGGCTCCCACAGCAGAAGAGCTAGGATTGAAAGCTGGTGCTGGACCTGTTCAGCACACAATCCCCTTTACATTGGTGCCTCCATCGTTGCTTTCACTGCTCACTTTCATACAGGGAAAGCATTTGAATGGAATCAGTCCAGAGCCTGCTCCCTGCTGGCAGCAACACAGCACAGAATGAACAGTGGCATCTGCTCACACGGCAGAAGGACCAGCAGGGAAAGCTAGTGCTGGGCCTCTTCAGCACACAAGCAGATTTGTCGGTGTCACCATCATTGCAGGTCTCTCCTCGGTTTTCATACCTAACAGTCCATTTGAATACAAATTCTCAGGTGGTCTCTCTCAGCTGCCCAGCAGCACAGTGAGTACAGCACGAACATTTGGCCTCTGCTCCCACAGAAGAAGAGCCAGGATTGAAAGCTGGTGCTGGACCTGTTCAGCACACAATCACCTTTACATTGGTGCATCCATCGTTGCTTTCACTGCTCACTTTCATACAGGAAAAGCATTTGAATGAATCAGTCCAGAGCCTGCTCTCTGCTGCGCAGCAACACAGTCAGCACAGAATGAAGAGTGGACTCTACTCACACGGCAGAAGGACCAGCAGGGAAAGCTAGTGCTCTGATTCTTCAGCACACAAGCAGCTTTGCAACGGTGTCACCATCATTGCAGTCTCTCCTCGGTTTCATACCTAAAAGTCCATTTGAATCCAAATTCTCAGGTTTTCTCTCTCAGCTGCCCAGCAGCACAGTGAGTACAGCACGAACGTTTGGCCTCTGCTCCCACATCAGAAGAGCCAGGATTGAAAGCTGCTGCTGGACCTGTTCAGCACACAATCACCTTTACATTGGTGCCTCCATCGTTGCTTTCACTGCTCACTTTCATACAGGAAAAGCATTTGAATGGAATCAGTCCGGAGGCTGCATCTGCTGCGCAGCAACACAGTCAGCACAGAATGAACAGTGGATTCTGCTCGCACGGCAGGAAGGACCATCAGGGGAAAGCTAGTGCTGGGCTTCTTCAGCACACAAGCAGCTTTGCAAACGGCGTCACCATCATTGCAGTCTCTCCTCGGTTCATACCTAAAAGTCCATTTGAATCCAAATTCTCAGGTGGTCCCTCTCAGCTGCCCAGCCGCACAGTGAGTACAGCCCGAACGTTTGGCATCTGCTCCCACAGCAGAAGAGCAAGGATTGAAAGCTGGTGCTGGACCTGTTCAGCACACAATCACCTTTACATTGGTGCCTCCATCGTTGCTTTCACTGCTCACTTTCATACATGAAAAGCATTTGAATCGAATCAGTCCAGAGCCTGCTCTCTGCTATCGCAGCAACACAGTCTGCACAGAATGAACAGTGTATTCTGCTCGCACAGCAGAAGGACCAGCAGGGAAAGCTAGTCCTGGTCTTCTTCAGCACACAAGCAGCTTTGCAACGGGGTCACCATCATTGCAGTCTCTCCTCGGTTTCATACCTATAAGTCCATTTGAATCCGAATTGTCAGCTGGTCTCAGCTGCCCAGCAGCACAGTGAGTACAGCACGAACGTTTGGCCTCTGCTCCCACAGCAGAAGAGCAAGGATTGAAAGCTGGTGCTGGACCTGTTCAGCACACAATCCCCTTTACATTGGTGCCTCCATCGTTGCTTTCACTGCTAACACTCATACAGGGAAAGCATTTGAATGGAATCAGTCCAGAGCCTGCTCCCTGCTGGCAGCAACACAGCACAGAATGAACAGTGGCATCTGCTCCCACGGCAGAAGGACCAGCAGGGAAAGCTAGTGCTGGGCCTCTTCAGCACACAAGCAGCTTTGCAACGGTGTCACCATCATTCCAGTCTCTCCTCGGTTTCATACCTAAAAGTCCATTTGAATCCGAATTCTCAGGTGGTGTCGCTCAGCTGCCCAGGAGCACAGTGAGTACAGCACGAACGTTTGGCTTCTGCTCCCACAGCAGAAGAGCCAGGATTGAAAGCTGGTGCTGGACCTCTTCAGCACACAATCACCTTTACATTGGTGCCTCCATCGTTGATTTCACTGCTCACTTTCATACAGGAAAAGCATTTGAACAGAAACAGTGCAGAGCCTGCTCCCTGCTGGCAGCAACCAGCGCAGAATGAACAGTGGCATCTGCTCCTACGGCAGAAAGACAAGCAGGGAAAGCTAGGGCTGTGTCTCTTCAGCACACAAGCAGCTTTGCAACGGGGTCACCATCATTGCAGTCTCTCCTCGGTTTCATACCTAAAATTCCATTTGAATACAAATTCTCAGGTGGTCCCTCTCAGCTGCCCAGCAGCTCAGTGAGTACAGTACGAACGTTTGGCATCTGCTCCCACAGCAGAAGAGCAAGGATTGAAAGCTGGTGCTGGACCTGTTCAGCACACAATCACGTTTTACATTGGTGCCTCCATAGTTGCTTTCACTACTCACTTCCATACAGGAAAAGCGTTTGAATGGAATCAGTCCAGAGCCTGCTCTCTGCTGCGCAGCAACACAGTCAGCACAGAATGAAGAGTGGATTCTACTCACACGGCAGAAGGACCAGCAGGGAAAGCTAGTGCTCTGATTCTTCAGCACACAAGCAGCTTTGCAACGGTGTCACCATCATTGCAGTCTCTCCTCGGTTTCATACCTAAAAGTCCATTTGAATCCAAATTCTCAGGTTTTCTCTCTCAGCTGCCCAGGAGCACAGTGAGTACAGCACGAACGTTTGGCCTCTGCTCCCACATCAGAAGAGCCAGGATTGAAAGCTGCTGCTGGACCTGTTCAGCACACAATCACCTTTACATTGGTGCCTCCATCGTTGCTTTCACTGCTCACTTTCATACAGGAAAAGCATTTGAATGGAATCAGTCCGGAGGCTGCATCTGCTGCGCAGCAACACAGTCAGCACAGAATGAACAGTGGCATCTGCTCCCACGGCAGAAGGACCAGCAGGGAAAGCTAGTGCTGGGCCTCTTCAGCATACAAGCAGCTTTGCAACGGTGACACCATCATTGCAGTCTCTCCTCGGTTTCATACCTAAAAGTCCATTTGAATCCAAATTCTCAGGTGGTCTCTCTCAGCTGCCCAGCAGCTCAGTGAGTACAGCACGAGTATTTGGCCTCTACTCCCACAGCAGAAGAGCCAGGATTGAAAGGCTGGTGCTGGACCTGTTCAGCACACAATCACCTTTACATTGGTGCCTCCATCGTTGCTTTCACTGCTCACTTTCATACAGGAAAAGCATTTGAATAGAAACAGTGCAGAGCCTGCTCCCTGCTAGCAGCAACACAGCGCAGAATGAACAGTGGCATCTGCTCCTACAGCAGAAGGACCAGCAGGGAAAGCTAGGGCTGTGTCTCTTCAGCACACAAGCAGCTTTGCAACGGTGTCACCATCATTGCAGTCTCTCCTCGGTTTCATACCTAAAAGTCCATTTGAATCCAAATTCTCAGGTGGTGTCTCTCAGCTGCCCAGCAGCACAGTGAGTACAGCACGAAAGTTTGGCCTCTGCTCCCACAGCAGAAGAGCCAGGATTGAAAGCTGGTGCGGGACCTGTTCAGCACACAATCCCCTTTACATTGGTGCCTCCATCCTTGCTTTCACTGCTCACTTTCATACAGGAAAAGCATTTGAATGGAATCAGTCCAGAGAATGCTCTCTGCTGCGCAGCAACACAGTCAGCACAGAATGAACAGTGGATTCTGCTCGCACGGCAGAAGGACCATCAGGGAAAGCTAGTGCTGGGCTTCTTCAGCACACAAGCAGCTTTGCAACGGCGTCACCATCATTGCAGTCTCTCCTCGGTTTCATACCTAAAAGTCCATTTGAATCCAAATTCTCAGGTGGTCCCTCTCAGCTGCCCAGCAGCACAGTGAGTACAGCACGAACGTTTGGCATCTGCTCCCACAGCAGAAGAGCAAGGATTGAAAGCTGGTGCTGGACCTGTTCAGCACACAATCACCTTTACATTGGTGCCTCCATCGTTGCTTTCACTGCTCACTTTCATACATGAAAAGCATTTGAATCGAATCAGTCCAGAGCCTGCTCTCTGCTTCGCAGCAACACAGTCTGCACAGAATGAACAGTGGATTCTGCTCGCACAGCAGAAGGACCAGCAGGGAAAGCTAGTCCTGGTCTTCTTCAGCACACAAGCAGCTTTGCAACGGGGTCACCATCATTGCAGTCTCTCCTCGGTTTCATACCTAAAAGTCCATTTGAATCCGGAATTGTCAGCTGGTCTCAGCTGCCCAGCAGCACAGTGAGTACAGCACGAACGTTTGGCCTCTGCTCCCACAGCAGAAGAGCAAGGATTGAAAGCTGGTGCTGGACCTGTTCAGCACACAATCCCCTTTACATTGGTGCCTCCATCGTTGCTTTCACTGCTAACACTCATACAGGGAAAGCATTTGAATGGAATCAGTCCAGAGCCTGCTCCCTGCTGCGCAGCATCACAGCACAGAATGAACAGTGGCATCTGCTCACACGGCAGAAGGACCAGCAGGGAAAGCTAGTGCTGGGCCTCTTCAGCACACAAGCAGATTTGCAACGGTGTCACCATCATTGCAGTCTCTCCTCGGTTTCATACCTAACAGTCCATTTGAATCCAAATTCTCAGGTGGTGTCTCTCAGCTGCCCAGCAGCACAGTTAGTACAGCACGAACGTTTGGCCTCTGCTCCCACATCAGAAGAGCCAGGATTGAAAGCTGCTGCTGGACCAGTTCAGCACACAATCACCTTTACATTTGGTGCCTCCATCGTTGCTTTCACTGCTCACTTTCATACAGGAAAAGCATTTGAATGGAATCAGTCCGGAGGCTGCATCTGCTGCGCAGCAACACAGTCAGCACAGAATGAAGAGTGGCATCTGCTCCCACGGCAGAAGGACCAGCAGGGAAAGCTAGTGCTGGGCCTCTTCAGCCTACAAGCAGCTTTGCAACGGTGTCACCATCATTCCAGTCTCTCCTCCGGTTTCATCCCTAAAAGTCCATTTGAATCCGAATTCTCAGGTGGTGTCGCTCAGCTGCCCAGCAGCACAGTGAGTACAGCACGAACGTTTGGCTTCTGCTCCCACAGCAGAAGAGCCAGGATTGAAAGCTGGTGCTGGACCTGTTCAGCACACAATCACCTTTACATTGGTGCCTCCATCGTTGCTTTCACTGCTCACTTTCATACAGGAAAAGCATTTGAATAGAAACAGTGCAGAGCCTGCTCCCTGCTAGCAGCAACACAGCGCAGAATGAACAGTGGCATCTGCTCCTACAGCAGAAGGACCAGCAGGGAAAGCTAGGGCTGTGTCTCTTCAGCACACAAGCAGCTTTGCAACGGTGTCACCATCATTGCAGTCTCTCCTCGGTTTCATACCTAAAAGTCCATTTGAATCCAAATTCTCAGGTGGTGTCTCTCAGCTGCCCAGCAGCACAGTGAGTACAGCACGAAAGTTTGGCCTCTGCTCCCACAGCAGAAGAGCCAGGATTGAAAGCTGGTGCGGGACCTGTTCAGCACACAATCCCCTTTACATTGGTGCCTCCATCCTTGCTTTCACTGCTCACTTTCATACAGGAAAAGCATTTGAATGGAATCAGTCCAGAGCCTGCTCTCTGCTGCGCAGCAACACAGTCAGCACAGAATGAACAGTGGCATCTGCTCGCACGGCAGAAGGACCAGCAGGGAAAGCTAGTGCTGGGCCTCTTCAGCATACAAGCAGCTTTGCAACGGTGACACCATCATTGCAGTCTCTCCTCGGTTTCATACCTAAAAGTCCATTTGAATCCAAATTCTCAGGTGGTCTCTCTCAGCTGCCCAGCAGCTCACTGAGTACAGCACGAGTATTTGGCCTCTACTCCCACAGCAGAAGAGCCAGGATTGAAAGCTGGTGCTGGACCTGTTCATCACACAATCACCATTACATCGGGGCCTCCATCGTTGCTTTCACTGCTCACTTTGATGCAGAAAAAGCATTTGAATGGAATCAGTCCAGAGCCTGCTCTCTGCTTTGCAGCAACACAGTCAGCACAGAATGAAGAGTGGCATCTGCTCCCACGGCAGAAGGACCAGCAGGGAAAGCTAGTGCTGGGTCTCTTCAGCACACAAGCAGCTTTGCAACGGTGTCACCATCATTGCAGTCTCTCCTTGGTTTCATACCTAAAAGTCCAATTTAATCCGAATTCTCAGGTGGTGTCGCTCAGCTGCCCAGCAGCACAGTGAGTACAGCACGAACGTTAGGCCTCTGCTCCCACAGCAGAAGAGCCAGGATTGGAAGCTGGTGCTGGACCTGTTCAGCACACAATCCCCTTTACATTGGTGCCTCCATCCTTGCTTTCACTGCTAACACTCATACAGGGAAAGCATTTGAATAGAAACAGTGCAGAGCCTGCTCCCTGCTAGCAGCAACACAGCGCAGAATGAACAGTGGCATCTGCTCCTACAGCAGAAGGACCAGCAGGGAAAGCTAGGGCTGTGTCTCTTCAGCCACAAGCAGCTTTGCAACGGGGTCACCATCATTGCAGTCTCTCCTCGGTTTCATACCTAAAAGTCCATTTGAATACAAATTCTCAGGTGGTGTTTCTCAGCTGCCCAGCAGCACAGTGAGTACAGCACGAACGTTTGGCCTCTGCTCCCACAGCAGAAGAGCAAGGATTGAAAGCTGGTGCTGGACCTGTTCAGCACACAATCACCTTTACATTGGTGCCTCCATCGTTGCTTTCACTGCTCACTTTCATACAGGAACAGCAGCATTTGAATAGAAACAGTGCAGAGCCTGCTCCCTGCTAGCAGCAACACAGCGCAGAATGAACAGTGGCATCTGCTCCTACAGCAGAAGGACCAGCAGGGAAAGCTAGGGCTGTGTCTCTTCAGCACACAAGCAGCTTTGCAACGGTGTCACCATCATTGCAGTCTCTCCTCGGTTTCATACCTAAAAGTCCATTTGAATCCAAATTCTCAGGTGGTGTCTCTCAGCTGCCCAGCAGCACAGTGAGTACAGCACGAAAGTTTGGCCTCTGCTCCCACAGCAGAAGAGCCAGGATTGAAAGCTGGTGCGGGACCTGTTCAGCACACAATCCCCTTTACATTGGTGCCTACATCCTTGCTTTCACTGCTCACTTTCATACAGGAAAAGCATTTGAATGGAATCAGTCCAGAGAATGCTCTCTGCTGCGCAGCAACACAGTCAGCACAGAATGAACAGTGGATTCTGCTCGCACGGCAGAAGGACCATCAGGGAAAGCTAGTGCTGGGCTTCTTCAGCACACAAGCAGCTTTGCAACGGCGTCACCATCATTGCAGTCTCTCCTCGGTTTCATACCTAAAAGTCCATTTGAATCCAAATTCTCAGGTGGTCCCTCTCAGCTGCCCAGCAGCACAGTGAGTACAGCACGAACGTTTGGCATCTGCTCCCACAGCAGAAGAGCCAGGATTGAAAGCTGGTGCTGGACCTGTTCAGCACACAATCACCTTTACATTGGGGCCTTCATCGTTGCTTTCACTGCTCACTTTCATACAGGAAAAACATTTGAATGGAATCAGTCCGGAGCCTGCTCTCTGCTGCGCAGCAACACAGTCAGCACAGAATGAACAGTGGATTCTGCTCACACAGCAGAAGGACCAGCAGGGAAAGCTAGTGCTGGGCTTTTTCAGCACACAAGCAGCTTTGCAACGGGGTCACCATCATTGCAGTCTCTCCTCGGTTTCATACCTAAAAGTCCATTTGAATCCAAATTCTCAGTTTGTGTCTCTCAGCTGCCCAGCAGCACAGTGAGTACAGCACGAACGTTTGGCCTCTGCTCCCACAGCAGAAGAGCCAGGATTGAAAGCTGGTGCTGGACCTCTTCAGCACACAATCACCTTTACATTGGTGCCTCCATCGCTGCTTTCACTGCTAACACTCATACAGGAAAAGCATTTGAATGGAATCAGTCCAGAGCCTGCTCCCTGCTGGCAGCAACACAGCACAGAATGAACAGTGGCATCTGCTCACACGGCAAAAGGACCAGCAGGGAAAGCTAGTGCTGGGCCTCTTCAGCACACAACCAGCTTTGCAACGGTGTCACCATCATTCCAGTCTCTCCTCGGTTTCATACCTAAAAGTCCATTTGAATCCGAATTCTCAGGTGGTGTCGCTCAGCTGCCCAGGAGCACAGTGAGTACAGCACGAACGTTTGGCTTCTGCTCCCACAGCAGAAGAGCCAGGATTGAAAGCTGGTGCTGGACCTCTTCAGCACACAATCACCTTTACATTGGTGCCTCCATCGTTGATTTCACTGCTCACTTTCATACAGGAAAAGCATTTGAATAGAAACAGTGCAGAGCCTGCTCCCTGCTGGCAGCAACACAGCGCAGAATGAACAGTGGCATCTGCTCCTACGGCAGAAAGACAAGCAGGGAAAGCTAGGGCTGTGTCTCTTCAGCACACAAGCAGCTTTGCAACGGGGTCACCATCATTGCAGTCTCTCCTCGGTTTCATACCTAAAATTCCATTTGAATACAAATTCTCAGGTGGTCCCTCTCAGCTGCCCAGCAGCTCAGTGAGTACAGTACGAACGTTTGGCATCTGCTCCCACAGCAGAAGAGCAAGGATTGAAAGCTGGTGCTGGACCTGTTCAGCACACAATCACGTTTACATTGGTGCCTCCATAGTTGCTTTCACTACTCACTTCCATACAGGAAAAGCGTTTGAATGGAATCAGTCCAGAGCCTGCTCTCTGCAGCGCAGCAACACAGTCAGCACGGAATGAACAGTGGCATCTGCTCCCACGGCAGAAGGACCAGCAGGGAAAGCTAGTGCTGGGCCTCTTCAGCACACAAGCAGCTTTGCAACGGTGTCACCATCATTGCAGTCTCTCCTCGGTTTCATACCTAAAAGTCCATTTGAATCCAAATTCTCAGGTGGTCCCTCTCAGCTGCCCAGCAGCACAGTGAGTACAGTACGAACGTTTGGCCACGGCTCCCACAGCAGAAGAGCTAGGATTGAAAGCTGGTGCTGGACCTGTTCAGCACACAATCACCTTTACATTGGTGCCTCCATCGTTGCTTTCACTGCTCACTTTCATACAGGGAAAGCATTTGAATGGAATCAGTCCAGAGCCTGCTCCCTGCTGGCAGCAACACAGCACAGAATGAACAGTGGCATCTGCTCACACGGCAGAAGGAATAGCAGGGAAAGCTAGTGCTGGGCCTCTTCAGCACACAAGCAGATTTGCAACGGTGTCACCATCATTGCAGTCTCTCCTCGGTTTCATACCTAACAGTCCATTTGAATACAAATTCTCAGGTGGTCTCTCTCAGCTGCCCAGCAGCACAGTGAGTACAGCACGAACATTTGGCCTCTGCTCCCACAGAAGAAGAGCCAGGATTGAAAGCTGGTGCTGGACCTGTTCAGCACACAATCACCTTTACATTGGTGCATCCATCGTTGCTTTCACTGCTCACTTTTCATACAGGAAAAGCATTTGAATGGAATCAGTCCAGAGCCTGCTCTCTGCTTTGCAGCAACACAGTCAGCACAGAATGAACAGTGGACTCTACTCACACGGCAGAAGGACCAGCAGGGAAAGCTAGTGCTCTGCTTCTTCAGCACACAAGCAGCTTTGCAACCGTGTCACCATCATTGCAGTCTCTCCTCGGTTTCATACCTAAAAGTCCATTTGAATACAAATTCTCAGGTTTTCTCTCTCAGCTGCCCAGCAGCACAGTGAGTACAGCACGAACGTTTGGCCTCTGCTCCCACATCAGAAGAGCCAGGATTGAAAGCTGCTGCTGGACCTGTTCAGCACACAATCCCCTTTACATTGGTGCCTCCATCGTTGCTTTCACTGCTAAGACTCATACAGGGAAAGCATTTGAATGGAATCAGTCCAGAGCCTGCTCCCTGCTGGCAGCAACACAGCACAGAATGAACAGTGGCATCTGCTCACACGGCAGAAGGACCAGCAGGGAAAGCTAGTGCTGGGCCTCTTCAGCACACAAGCAGATTTGCAACGGTGTCACCATCATTGCAGTCTCTCCTCGGTTTCATACCTAACAGTCCATTTGAATACAAATTCTCAGGTGGTGTCGCTCAGCTGCCCAGCAGCACAGTGAGTACAGCACGAACATTTGGCCTCTGCTCCCACAGAAGAAGAGCCAGGATTGAAAGCTGGTGCTGGACCTGTTCAGCACACAATCCCCTTTACATTGGTGCATCCATCGTTGCTTTCACTGCTCACTTTCATACAGGAAAAGCATTTGAATGGAATCAGTCCGGAGCCTGCTCTCTGCTGCGCAGCAACACAGTCAGCACAGAATGAACAGTGGCATCTGCTCACACGGCAGAAGAACCAGCAGGGAAAGCTAGTGCTCTGCTTCTTCAGCACACAAGCAGCTTTGCAACGGGGTCACCATCATTGCAGTCTCTCCTCGGTTTCATACCTAAAAGTCCATTTGAATCCGAATTCTCAGGTGGTGTCTCTCAGCTGCCCAGCAGCACAGTGAGTACAGCACGAACGTTTGGCATCTGCTCCCACAGCAGAAGAGCAAGGATTGAAAGCTGGTGCTGGACCTGTTCAGCACACAATCACCTTTACATTGGGGCCTTCATCGTTGCTTTCACTGCTCACTTTCATACAGGAAAAACATTTGAATGGAATCAGTCCGGAGACTGCTCTCTGCTGCGCAGCAACACAGTCAGCACAGAATGAACAGTGGATTCTGCTCACACAGCAGAAGGACCAGCAGGGAAAGCTAGTGCTGGGCTTTTTCAGCACACAAGCAGCTTTGCAACGGGGTCACCATCATTGCAGTCTCTCCTCGGTTTCATACCTAAAAGTCCATTTGAATCCAAATTCTCAGTTTGTGTCTCTCAGCTGCCCAGCAGCACAGTGAGTACATCACGAACGTTTGGCCTCTGCTCCCACAGCAGAAGAGCCAGGATTGAAAGCTGGTGCTGGACCTCTTCAGCACACAATCACCTTTACATTGGTGCCTCCATCGCTGCTTTCACTGCTAACACTCATACAGGAAAAGCATTTGAATGGAATCAGTCCAGAGCCTGCTCCCTGCTGGCAGCAACACAGTCAGCACAGAATGAACAGTGGCATCTGCTCACACGGCAGAAGGACCAGCAGGGAAAGCTAGTGCTCTGATTCTTCAGCACACAAGCAGCTTTGCAACGGGGTCACCATCATTCCAGTCTCTCCTCGGTTTCATACCTAAAAGTCCATTTGAATCCAAATTCTCAGGTGGTCTCTCTCAGCTGCCCAGCAGCACAGTGAGTACAGCACGAACGTTTGGCCTCTGCTCCCACAGCAGAAGAGCAAGGATTGAAAGTTGGTGCCGGACCTGTTCAGCACACAATCACCTTTACATTGGTGCCTCCATCGTTGCTTTCACTGCTCACTTTCATACAGGAAAATCATTTGAATGGAATCAGTCCAGAGGCTGCTCTCTGTTGCGCAGCAACACAGACAGCACAGAATGAACAGTGGCATCTGCTCCCACGGCAGAAGGACCAGCAGGGAAAACTAGTGCTGGGCCTCTTCAGCACACAAGCAGCTTTGCAACGGGGTCACCATCATTGCAGTCTCTCCTCGGTTTCATACCTAAAAGTCCATTTGAATCCAAATTCTCAGTTTGTGTCTCTCAGCTGCCCAGCAGCACAGTGAGTACAGCACGAACGTTTGGCCTCTGCTCCAACAGCAGAAGAGCCAGGATTGAAAGCTGGTGCTGGACCTCTTCAGCACACAATCACCTTTACATTGGTGCATCCATCGCTGCTTTCACTGCTAACACTCATACAGGAAAAGCATTTGAATAGAATCAGTCCAGAGCCTGCCCCCTGCTGGCAGCAACACAGCACAGAATGAACAGTGGCATCTGCTCACACGGCAAAAGGACCAGCAGGAAAGCTAGTGCTGGGCCTCTTCAGCACACAAGCAGCTTTGCAACGGTGTCACCATCATTCCAGTCTCTCCTCGGTTTCATACCTAAAAGTCCATTTGAATCCGAATTCTCAGGTGGTGTCGCTCAGCTGCCCAGGAGCACAGTGAGTACAGCACGAACGTTTGGCTTCTGCTCCCACAGCAGAAGAGCCAGGATTGAAAGCTGGTGCTGGACCTCTTCAGCACACAATCACCTTTACATTGGTGCCTCCATCGTTGCTTTCACTGCTCACTTTCATACAGGAAAAGCATTTGAATAGAAACAGTGCAGAGCCTGCTCCCTGCTGGCAGCAACACAGCGCAGAATGAACAGTGGCATCTGCTCCTACGGCAGAAAGACAAGGAGGGAAAGCTAGGGCTGTGTCTCTTCAGCACACAAGCAGCTTTGCAACGGTGTCACCATCATTGCAGTCTCTCCTCGGTTTCATACCTAAAATTCCATTTGAATACAAATTCTCAGGTGGTCCCTCTCAGCTGCCCAGCAGCTCAGTGAGTACAGCACGAACGTTTGGCATCTGCTCCCACAGCAGAAGAGCAAGGATTGAAAGCTGGTGCTGGACCTGTTCAGCACACAATCACCTTTACATTGGTGCCTCCATAGTTGCTTTCACTACTCACTTCCATACAGGAAAAGCGTTTGAATGGAATCAGTCCAGAGCCTGCTCTCTGCAGCGCAGCAACACAGTCAGCACGGAATGAACAGTGGCATCTGCTCCCACGGCAGAAGGACCAGCAGGGAAAGCTAGTGCTGGGCCTCTTTAGCACACAAGCAGCTTTGCAACGGTGTCACCATCATTGCAGTCTCTCCTCGGTTTCATACCTAAAAGTCCATTTGAATCCAAATTCTCAGGTGGTCCCTCTCAGCTGCCCAGCAGCACAGTGAGTACAGTAGGAACGTTTGGCCACGGCTCCCACAGCAGAAGAGCTAGGATTGAAAGCTGGTGCTGGACCTGTTCAGCACACAATCCCCTTTACAGTGGTGCCTCCATCGTTGCTTTCACTGCTCACTTTCATACAGGAAAAGCATTTGAATGGAATCAGTCCAGAGCCTGCTCTCTGCTGCGCAGCAACACAGTCAGCACAGAATGAACAGTGGACTCTACTCACACGGCAGAAGGACCAGCAGGGAAAGCTAGTGCTCTGCTTCTTCAGCACACAAGCAGCTTTGCAACGGTGTCACCATCATTGCAGTCTCTCCTCGGTTTCATACCTAAAAGTCCATTTGAATACAAATTCTCAGGTTTTCTCTCTCAGCTGCCCAGCAGCACAGTGAGTACAGCACGAACGTTTGGCCTCTGCTCCCACATCAGAAGAGCCAGGATTGAAAAGCTGCTGCTGGACCTGTTCAGCACACAATCACCTTTACATTGGTGCCTCCATCGTTGCTTTCACTGCTCACTTTCATACAGGAAAAGCATTTGAATGGAATCAGTCCGTAGGCTGCATCTGCTGCGCAGCAACACAGTCAGCACAGAATGAACAGTGGCATCTGCTCCCACGGCAGAAGGACCAGCAGGTAAAGCTAGTGCTGGGCCTGTTCAGCATACAAGCAGCTTTGCAACAGTGACACCATCATTGCAGTCTCTCCTCGGTTTCATACCTAAAAGTCCATTTGAATCCAAATTCTCAGGTGGTCTCTCTCAGCTGCCCAGCAGCTCAGTGACTACAGCACGAGTATTTGGCCTCTACTCCCACAGCAGAAGAGCCAGGATTGAAAGCTGGTGCTGGACCTGTTCATCACACAATCACCTTTACATCGGGGCCTCCATCGTTGCTTTCACTGTTCACTTTGATGCAGGAAAAGCATTTGAATGGAATCAGGTCCAGAGCCTGCTCTCTGCTTTGCAGCAACACAGTCAGCACAGAATGAACAGTGGCATCTGCTCCCACGGCAGAAGGACCAGCAGGGAAAGCTAGTGCTGGGTCTCTTCAGCACACAAGCAGTTTTGCAACGGTGTCACCATCATTGCAGTCTCTCCTCGGTTTCATACCTAAAAGTCCAATTTAATCCGAATTCTCAGGTGGTGTCGCTCAGCTGCCCAGCAGCACAGTGAGTACAGCACGAACGTTAGGCCTCTGCTCCCACAGCAGAAGAGCCAGGATTGAAAGCTGGTGCTGGACCTGTTCAGCACACAATCCCCTTTACATTGGTGCCTCCATCCTTGCTTTCACTGCTAACACTCATACAGGGAAAGCATTTGAATGGAATCAGTCCAGAGCCTGCTCCCTGCTGGCAGCAACACAGTACAGAATGAACAGTGGCATCTGCTCACACGGCAGAAGGACCAGCAGGGAAAGCTAGTGCTCTGATTCTTCAGCACACAAGCAGCTTTGCAACGGGGTCACCATCATTGCAGTCTCTCCTCGGTTTCATACCTAAAAGTCCATTTGAATCCGAATTCTCAGGTGGTGTCTCTCAGCTGCCCAACAGCACAGTGAGTACAGCACGAACGTTTGGCATCTGCTCCCACAGCAGAAGAGCAAGGATTGAAAGCTGGTGCTGGACCTGTTCAGCACACAATCACCTTTACATTGGGGCCTTCATCGTTGCTTTCACTGCTCACTTTCATACAGGAAAAACATTTGAATGGAATCAGTCCGGAGCCTGCTCTCTGCTGCGCAGCAACACAGCACAGAATGAACAGTGGATTCTGCTCGCACAGCAGAAGGACCAGCAGGGAAAGCTAGTGCTGGGCCTCTTCAGCACACAAGCAGATTTGCAACGGTGTCACCATCATTGCAGTCTCTCCTCGGTTTCATACCTAAAAGTCCATTTGAATCCAAATTCTCAGTTTGTGTCTCTCAGCTGCCCAGCAGCACAGTGAGTACAGCACGAACGTTTGGCCTCTGCTCCCACAGCAGAAGAGCCAGGATTGAAAGCTGGTGCTGGACCTCTTCAGCACACAATCACCTTACATTGGTGCCTCCATCGCTGCTTTCACTGCTAACACTCATACAGGAAAAGCATTTGAATGGAATCAGTCCAGAGCCTGCTCCCTGCTGGCAGCAACACAGCACAGAATGAACAGTGGCATCTGCTCACACGGCAAAAGGACCAGCAGGGAAAGCTAGTGCTGGGCCTCTTCAGCACACAAGCAGCTTTGCAACGGTGTCACCATCATTCCAGTCTCTCCTCGGTTTCATACCTAAAAGTCCATTTGAATCCGAATTCTCAGGTGGTGTCGCTCAGCTGCCCAGGAGCACAGTGAGTACAGCACGAACGTTTGGCTTCTGCTCCCACAGCAGAAGAGCCAGGATTGAAAGCTGGTGCTGGACCTCTTCAGCACACAATCACCTTTACATTGGTGCCTCCATCGTTGCTTTCACTGCTCACTTTCATACAGGAAAAGCATTTGAATAGAAACAGTGCAGAGCCTGCTCCCTGCTGGCAGCAACACAGCGCAGAATGAACAGTGGCATCTGCTCCTACGGCAGAAAGACAAGCAGGGAAAGCTAGGGCTGTGTCTCTTCAGCACACAAGCAGCTTTGCAACGGTGTCACCATCATTGCAGTCTCTCCTCGGTTTCATACCTAAAATTCCATTTGAATACAAATTCTCAGGTGGTCCCTTTCAGCTGCCCAGCAGCTCAGTGAGTACAGCACGAACGTTTGGCATCAGCTCCCACAGCAGAAGAGCAAGGATTGAAAGCTGGTGCTGGACCTGTTCAGCACACAATCACCTTTACATTGGTGCCTTCATCGTTGCTTTCACTACTCACTTCCATACAGGAAAAGCGTTTGAATGGAATCAGTCCAGAGCCTGCTCTCTGCAGCGCAGCAACACAGTCAGCACGGAATGAACAGTGGCATCTGCTCCCATGGCAGAAGGACCAGCAGGGAAAGCTAGTGCAGGCCTCTTTAGGACACAAGCAGCTTTGCAACGGTGTCACCATCATTGCAGTCTCTCCTCGGTTTCATACCTAAAAGTCCATTTGAATCCAAATTCTCAGGTTTTCTCTCTCAGCTGCCCAGCAGCACAGTGAGTACAGCACGAAAGTTTGGCCTCTGCTCCCACAGCAGAAGAGCCAGGATTGAAAGCTGGTGCGGGACCTGTTCAGCACACAATCCCCTTTACATTGGTGCCTCCATCGTTGCTTTCACTGCTCACTTTCATACAGGAAAAGCATTTGAATGGAATCAGTCCAGAGCCTGCTCTCTGCTGCGCAGCAACACAGTCAGCACAGAATGAACAGTGGATTCTGCTCGCACGGCAGAAGGACCAGCAGGGAAAGCTAGTGCTCTGCTTCTTCAGCACACAAGCAGCTTTGCAACGGCGACACCATCATTGCAGTCTCTCCTCGGTTTCATACCTAAAAGTCCATTTGAATCCAAATTCTCAGGTGGTCTCTCTCAGCTGCCCAGCAGCACAGTGAGTACAGCACGAACGTTTGGCCTCTGCTCCCACAGCAGAAGAGCAAGGATTGAAAGCTGGTGCTGGACCTGTTCAGCACACAATCCCCTTTACATTGGTGCCTCCATCGTTGCTTTCACTGCTAAGACTCATACAGGGAAAGCATTTGAATGGAATCAGTCCAGAGCCTGCTCCCTGCTGGCAGCAACACAGCACAGAATGAACAGTGGCATCTGCTCACACGGCAGAAGGACCAGCAGGGAAAGCTAGTGCTGGGCCTCTTCAGCACACAAGCAGATTTGCAACGGTGTCACCATCATTGCAGTCTCTCCTCGGTTTCATACCTAACAGTCCATTTGAATACAAATTCTCAGGTGGTGTCGCTCAGCTGCCCAGCAGCACAGTGAGTACAGCACGAACATTTGGCCTCTGCTCCCACAGAAGAAGAGCCAGGATTGAAAGCTGGTGCTGGACCTGTTCAGCACACAATCCCCTTTACATTGGTGCATCCATCGTTGCTTTCACTGCTCACTTTCATACAGGAAAAGCATTTGAATGGAATCAGTCCAGAGCCTGCTCTCTGCTGCGCAGCAACACAGTCAGCACAGAATGAACAGTGGCATCTGCTCACACGGCACAAGAACCAGCAGGGAAAGCTAGTGCTCTGCTTCTTCAGCACACAAGCAGCTTTGCAACGGTGTCACCATCATTGCAGTCTCTCCTCGGTTTCATACCTAAAAGTCCATTTGAATCCGAATTCTCAGGTGGTGTCGCTCAGCTGCCCAGGAGCACAGTGAGTACAGCACGAACGTTTGGCTTCTGCTCCCACAGCAGAAGAGCCAGGATTGAAAGCTGGTGCTGGACCTGTTCAGCACACAATCACCTTTACATTGGTGCCTCCATAGTTGCTTTCACTACTCACTTCCATACAGGAAAAGCGTTTGAATGGAATCAGTCCAGAGCCTGCTCTCTGCAGCGCAGCAACACAGTCAGCACGGAATGAACAGTGGCATCTGCTCCCACGGCAGAAGGACCAGCAGGGAAAGCTAGTGCTGGGCCTCTTTAGCACACAAGCAGCTTTGCAACGGTGTCACCATCATTGCAGTCTCTCCTCGGTTTCATACCTAAAAGTCCATTTGAATCCAAATTCTCAGGTGGTCCCTCTCAGCTGCCCAGCAGCACAGTGAGTACAGTACGAACGTTTGGCCACGGCTCCCACAGCAGAAGAGCTAGGATTGAAAGCTGGTGTTGGACCTGTTCAGCACACAATCCCCTTTACATTGGTGCCTCCATCGTTGCTTTCACTGCTCACTTTCATACAGGGAAAGCATTTGAATGGAATCAGTCCAGAGCCTGTAACCTGCTGGCAGCAACACAGCACAGAATGAACAGTGGCATCTGCTCACACGGCAGAAGGACCAGCAGGGAAAGCTAGTGCTGGGCCTCTTCAGCACACAAGCAGATTTGCAACGGTGTCACCATCATTGCAGTCTCTCCTCGGTTTCATACCTAACAGTCCCTTTGAATACGAATTCTCAGGTGGTCTCTCTCAGCTGCCCAGCAGCACAGTGAGTACAGCACGAACATTTGGCCTCTGCTCCCACAGAAGAAGAGCCAGGATTGAAAGCTGGTGCTGGACCTGTTCAGCACACAATCCCCTTCACATTGGTGCCTCCATCGTTGCTTTCACTGCTCACTTTCATACAGGAAAAGCATTTGAATCGAATCAGTCCAGAGCCTGCTCTCTGCTTCGCAGCAACACAGTCAGCACAGAATGAACTGTGGATTCTGCTCGCACAGCAGAAGGACCAGCAGGGAAAGCTAGTCCTGGTCTTCTTCAGCACACAAGCAGCTTTGCAACGGGGTCACCATCATTGCAGTCTCTCCTCGGTTTCATACCTAAAAGTCCATTTGAATCCAAATTCTCAGGTGGTGTCGCTCAGCTGCCCAGCAGCACAGTGAGTACAGTAGGAACGTTTGGCCACGGCTCCCACAGCAGAAGAGCTAGGATTGAAAGCTGGTGCAGGACCTGTTCAGCACACAATCCCCTTTACATTGGTGCCTCCATCGTTGCTTTCACTGCTCACTTTCATACAGGAAAAGCATTTGAATGGAATCAGTCCAGAGCCTGCTCTCTGCTGCGCAGCAACACAGTCAGCACAGAATGAACAGTGGACTCTACTCACACGGCAGAAGGACCAGCAGGGAAAGCTAGTGCTCTGCTTCTTCAGCACACAAGCAGCTTTGCAACGGTGTCACCATCATTGCAGTCTCTCCTCGGTTTCATACCTAAAAGTCCATTTGAATACAAATTCTCAGGTTTCCTCTCTCAGCTGCCCAGCAGCACAGTGAGTACAGCACGAACGTTTGGCCTCTGCTCCCACATCAGAAGAGCCAGGATTGAAAGCTGCTGCTGGACCTGTTCAGCACACAATCACCTTTACATTGGTGCCTCCATCGTTGCTTTCACTGCTCACTTTCATACAGGAAAAGCATTTGAATGGAATCAGTCCGTAGGCTGCATCGGCTGCGCAGCAACACAGTCAGCACAGAATGAACAGTGGCATCTGCTCCCACGGCAGAAGGACCAGCAGGGAAAGCTAGTGCTGGGCCTGTTCAGCATACAAGCAGCTTTGCAACGGTGACACCATCATTGCAGTCTCTCCTCGGTTTCATACCTAAAAGTCCATTTGAATCCAAATTCTCAGGTGGTCTCTCTCAGCTGCCCAGCAGCTCAGTGACTACAGCACGAGTATTTGGCCTCTACTCCCACAGCAGAAGAGCCAGGATTGAAAGCTGGTGCTGGACCTGTTCATCACACAATCACCTTTACATCGGGGCCTCCATCGTTGCTTTCACTGCTCACTTTGATGCAGGAAAAGCATTTGAATGGAATCAGTCCAGAGCCTGCTCTCTGCTTTGCAGCAACACAGTCAGCACAGAATGAACAGTGGCATCTGCTCCCACGGCAGAAGGACCAGCAGGGAAAGCTAGTGCTGGTTCTCTTCAGCACACAAGCAGTTTTGCAACGGTGTCACCATCATTGCAGTCTCTCCTCGGTTTCATACCTAAAAGTCCAATTTAATCCGAATTCTCAGGTGGTGTCGCTCAGCTGCCCAGCAGCACAGTGAGTACAGCACGAACGTTAGGCCTCTGCTCCCACAGCAGAAGAGCCAGGATTGAAAGCTGGTGCTGGACCTGTTCAGCACACAATCCCCTTTACATTGGTGCCTCCATCCTTGCTTTCACTGCTAACACTCATACAGGGAAAGCATTTGAATGGAATCAGTCCAGAGCCTGCTCCCTGCTGGCAGCAACACAGTACAGAATGAACAGTGGCATCTGCTCACACGGCAGAAGGACCAGCAGGGAAAGCTAGTGCTCTGATTCTTCAGCACACAAGCAGCTTTGCAACGGGGTCACCATCATTGCAGTCTCTCCTCGGTTTCATACCTAAAAGTCCATTTGAATCCGAATTCTCAGGTGGTGTCTCTCAGCTGCCCAACAGCACAGTGAGTACAGCACGAACGTTTGGCATCTGCTCCCACAGCAGAAGAGCAAGGATTGAAAGCTTGTGCTGGACCTGTTCAGCACACAATCACCTTTACATTGGGGCCTTCATCGTTGCTTTCACTGCTCAATTTCATACAGGAAAAACATTTGAATGGAATCAGTCCGGAGCCTGCTCTCTGCTGCGCAGCAACACAGCACAGAATGAACAGTGGATTCTGCTCGCACAGCAGAAGGACCAGCAGGGAAAGCTAGTGCTGGGCCTCTTCAGCACACAAGCAGATTTGCAACGGGGTCACCATCATTGCAGTCTCTCCTCGGTTTCATACCTAAAAGTCCATTTGAATCCAAATTCTCATTTTGTGTCTCTCAGCTGCCCAGCAGCACAGTGAGTACAGCACGAACGTTTGGCCTCTGCTCCCACAGCAGAAGAGCCAGGATTGAAAGCTGGTGCTGGACCTCTTCAGCACACAATCACCTTTACATTGGTGCCTCCATCGCTGCTTTCACTGCTAACACTCATACAGGAAAAGCATTTGAATGGAATCAGTCCAGAGCCTGCTCCCTGCTGGCAGCAACACAGCACAGAATGAACAGTGGCATCTGCTCACACGGCAAAAGGACCAGCAGGGAAAGCTAGTGCTGGGCCTCTTCAGCACACAAGCAGCTTTGCAACGGTGTCACCATCATTCCAGTCTCTCCTCGGTTTCATACCTAAAAGTCCATTTGAATCCGAATTCTCAGGTGGTGTCGCTCAACTGCCCAGCAGCACAGTGAGTACAGCACGAACGTTAGGCCTCTGCTCCCACAGCAGAAGAGCCAGGATTAAAAGCTGGTGCTGGACCTGTTCAGCACACAATCCCCTTTACATTGGTGCCTCCATCCTTGCTTTCACTGCTAACACTCATACAGGGAAAGCATTTGAATGGAATCAGTCCAGAGCCTGCTCCCTGCTGGCAGCAACACAGTACAGAATGAACAGTGGCATCTGCTCACACGGCAGAAGGACCAGCAGGGAAAGCTAGTGCTCTGATTCTTCAGCACACAAGCAGCTTTGCAACGGGGTCACCATCATTCCAGTCTCTCCTCGGTTTCATACCTAAAAGTCCATTTGAATCCAAATTCTCAGGTGGTCTCTCTCAGCTGCCCAGCAGCACAGTGAGTACAGCACGAACGTTTGGCCTCTGCTCCCACAGCAGAAGAGCAAGGATTGAAAGCTGGTGCCGGACCTGTTCAGCACACAATCCCCTTTACATTGGTGCCTCCATCGTTGCTTTCACTGCTAAGACTCATACAGGGAAAGCATTTGAATGGAATCAGTCCAGAGCCTGCTCCCTGCTGGCAGCAACACAGCACAGAATGAACAGTGGCATCTGCTCACACGGCAGAAGGACCAGCAGGGAAAGCTAGTGCTGGGCCTCTTCAGCACACAAGCAGATTTGCAACGGTGTCACCATCATTGCAGTCTCTCCTCGGTTTCATACCTAACAGTCCATTTGAATACAAATTCTCAGGTGGTGTCTCTCAGCTGCCCAGCAGCACAGTGAGTACAGCACGAACATTTGGCCTCTGCTCCCACAGAAGAAGAGCCAGGATTGAAAGCTGGTGCTGGACCTGTTCAGCACACAATCACCTTTACATTGGTGCCTCCATCGTTGCTTTCACTGCTCACTTTCATACAGGAAAAGCATTTGAATGGAATCAGTCCAGAGCCTGCTCTCTGCTGCGCAGCAACACAGTCAGCACAGAATGAACAGTGGACTCTACTCACACGGCAGAAGGACCAGCAGGGAAAGCTAGTGCTCTGCTTCTTCAGCACACAAGCAGCTTTGCAACGGTGTCACCATCATTGCAGTCTCTCCTCGGTTTCATACCTAAAAGTCCATTTGAATACAAATTCTCAGTTGGCCCCTCTCAGCTGCCCAGCAGCACAGTGAGTACAGCACGAACGTTTGGCCTCTGCTCCCACATCAGAAGAGCCAGGATTGAAAGCTGCTGCTGGACCTGTTCAGCACACAATCACTTTACATTGGTGCCTCCATCGTTGCTTTCACTGCTCACTTTCATACAGGAAAAGCATTTGAATGGAATCAGTCCGTAGGCTGCATCTGCTGCGCAGCAACACAGTCAGCACAGAATGAACAGTGGCATCTGCTCCCACGGCAGAAGGACCAGCAGGGAAAGCTAGTGCTGGGCCTGTTCAGCATACAAGCAGCTTTGCAACGGTGACACCATCATTGCAGTCTCTCCTCGGTTTCATACCTAAAAGTCCATTTGAATCCAAATTCTCAGGTGGTCTCTCTCAGCTGCCCAGCAGCTCAGTGACTACAGCACGAGTATTTGGCCTCTACTCCCACAGCAGAAGAGCCAGGATTGAAAGCTGCTGCTGGACCTGTTCATCACACAATCACCTTTACATCGGGGCCTCCATCGTTGCTTTCACTGCTCACTTTGATGCAGGAAAAGCATTTGAATGGAATCAGTCCAGAGCCTGCTCTCTGCTTTGCAGCAACACAGTCAGCACAGAATGAACAGTGGCATCTGCTCACACGGCAGAAGGACCAGCAGGGAAAGCTAGTGCTCTGATTCTTCAGCACACAAGCAGCTTTGCAACGGGGTCACCATCATTGCAGTCTCTCCTCGGTTTCATACCTAAAAGTCCATTTGAATCCGAATTCTCAGGTGGTGTCTCTCAGCTGCCCAACAGCACAGTGAGTACAGCACGAACGTTTGGCATCTGCTCCCACAGCAGAAGAGCAAGGATTGAAAGCTTGTGCTGGACCTGTTCAGCACACAATCACCTTTACATTGGGGCCTTCATCGTTGCTTTCACTGCTCAATTTCATACAGGAAAAACATTTGAATGGAATCAGTCCGGAGCCTGCTCTCTGCTGCGCAGCAACACAGCACAGAATGAACAGTGGATTCTGCTCGCACAGCAGAAGGACCAGCAGGGAAAGCTAGTGCTGGGCCTCTTCAGCACACAAGCAGATTTGCAACGGGGTCACCATCATTGCAGTCTCTCCTCGGTTTCATACCTAAAAGTCCATTTGAATCCAAATTCTCAGTTTGTGTCTCTCAGCTGCCCAGCAGCACAGTGAGTACAGCACGAACGTTGGGCCTCTGCTCCCACAGCAGAAGAGCCAGGATTGAAAGCTGGTGCTGGACCTCTTCAGCACACAATCACCTTTACATTGGTGCCTCCATCGCTGCTTTCACTGCTAACACTCATACAGGAAAAGCATTTGAATGGAATCAGTCCAGAGCCTGCTCCCTGCTGGCAGCAACACAGCACAGAATGAACAGTGGCATCTGCTCACACGGCAAAAGGACCAGCAGGGAAAGCTAGTGCTGGGCCTCTTCAGCACACAAGCAGCTTTGCAACGGTGTCACCATCATTCCAGTCTCTCCTCGGTTTCATACCTAAAAGTCCATTTGAATCCGAATTCTCAGGTGGTGTCGCTCAGCTGCCCAGCAGCACAGTGAGTACAGCACGAACGTTAGGCCTCTGCTCCCACAGCAGAAGAGCCAGGATTAAAAGCTGGTGCTGGACCTGTTCAGCACACAATCCCCTTTACAATGGTGCCTCCATCCTTGCTTTCACTGCTAACACTCATACAGGGAAAGCATTTGAATGGAATCAGTCCAGAGCCTGCTCCCTGCTGGCAGCAACACAGTACAGAATGAACAGTGGCATCTGCTCACACGGCAGAAGGACCAGCAGGGAAAGCTAGTGCTCTGATTCTTCAGCACACAAGCAGCTTTGCAACGGGGTCACCATCATTCCAGTCTCTCCTCGGTTTCATACCTAAAAGTCCATTTGAATCCAAATTCTCAGGTGGTCTCTCTCAGCTGCCCAGCAGCACAGTGAGTACAGCACGAACGTTTGGCCTCTGCTCCCACAGCAGAAGAGCAAGGATTGAAAGCTGGTGCCGGACCTGTTCAGCACACAATCCCCTTTACATTGGTGCCTCCATCGTTGCTTTCACTGCTAAGACTCATACAGGGAAAGCATTTGAATGGAATCAGTCCAGAGCCTGCTCCCTGCTGGCAGCAACACAGCACAGAATGAACAGTGGCATCTGCTCACACGGCAGAAGGACCAGCAGGGAAAGCTAGTGCTGGGCCTCTTCAGCACACAAGCAGATTTGCAACGGTGTCACCATCATTGCAGTCTCTCCTCGGTTTCATACCTAACAGTCCATTTGAATACAAATTCTCAGGTGGTGTCTCTCAGCTGCCCAGCAGCACAGTGAGTACAGCACGAACATTTGGCCTCTGCTCCCACAGAAGAAGAGCCAGGATTGAAAGCTGGTGCTGGACCTGTTCAGCACACAATCACCTTTACATTGGTGCCTCCATCGTTGCTTTCACTGCTCACTTTCATACAGGAAAAGCATTTGAATGGAATCAGTCCAGAGCCTGCTCTCTGCTGCGCAGCAACACAGTCAGCACAGAATGAACAGTGGCATCTGCTCACACGGCAGAAGAACCAGCAGGGAAAGCTAGTGCTGGGCTTCTTCAGCACACAAGTAGCTTTGCAACGGTGTCACCATCATTGCAGTCTCTCCTCGGTTTCATACCTAAAAGTCCATTTGAATACAAATTCTCAGGTTTCCTCTCTCAGCTGCCCAGCAGCACAGTGAGTACAGCACGAACGTTTGGCCTCTGCTCCCACATCAGAAGAGCCAGGATTGAAAGCTGCTGCTGGACCTGTTCAGCACACAATCACCTTTACATTGGTGCCTCCATCGTTGCTTTCACTGCTCACTTTCATACAGGAAAAGCATTTGAATGGAATCAGTCCGTAGGCTGCATCTGCTGCGCAGCAACACAGTCAGCACAGAATGAACAGTGGCATCTGCTCCCACGGCAGAAGGACCAGCAGGGAAAGCTAGTGCTGGGCCTGTTCAGCATACAAGCAGCTTTGCAACGGTGACACCATCATTGCAGTCTCTCCTCGGTTTCATACCTAAAAGTCCAATTTAATCCGAATTCTCAGGTGGTGTCGCTCAGCTGCCCAGCAGCACAGTGAGTACAGCACGAACGTTAGGCCTCTGCTCCCACAGCAGAAGAGCCAGGATTGAAAGCTGGTGCTGGACCTGTTCAGCACACAATCCCCTTTACATTGGTGCCTCCATCCTTGCTTTCACTGCTAACACTCATACAGGGAAAGCATTTGAATGGAATCAGTCCAGAGCCTGCTCCCTGCTGGCAGCAACACAGTACAGAATGAACAGTGGCATCTGCTCACACGGCAGAAGGACCAGCAGGGAAAGCTAGTGCTCTGATTCTTCAGCACACAAGCAGCTTTGCAACGGGGTCACCATCATTGCAGTCTCTCCTCGGTTTCATACCTAAAAGTCCATTTGAATCCGAATTCTCAGGTGGTGTCTCTCAGCTGCCCAACAGCACAGTGAGTACAGCACGAACGTTTGGCATCTGCTCCCACAGCAGAAGAGCAAGGATTGAAAGCTTGTGCTGGACCTGTTCAGCACACAATCACCTTTACATTGGGGCCTTCATCGTTGCTTTCACTGCTCACTTTCATACAGGAAAAAACATTTGAATGGAATCAGTCCGGAGCCTGCTCTCTGCTGCGCAGCAACACAGCACAGAATGAACAGTGGATTCTGCTCGCACAGCAGAAGGACCAGCAGGGAAAGCTAGTGCTGGGCCTCTTCAGCACACAAGCAGATTTGCAACGGGGTCACCATCATTGCAGTCTCTCCTCGGTTTCATACCTAAAGTCCATTTGAATCCAAATTCTCAGTTTGTGTCTCTCAGCTGCCAGCAGCACAGTGAGTACAGCACGAACGTTTGGCCTCTGCTCCCACAGCAGAAGAGCCAGGATTGAAAGCTGGTGCTGGACCTCTTCAGCACACAATCACCTTTACATTGGTGCCTCCATCGCTGCTTTCACTGCTAACACTCATACAGGAAAAGCATTTGAATGGAATCAGTCCAGAGCCTGCTCCCTGCTGGCAGCAACACAGCACAGAATGAACAGTGGCATCTGCTCACACGGCAAAAGGACCAGCAGGGAAAGCTAGTGCTGGGCCTCTTCAGCACACAAGCAGCTTTGCAACGGTGTCACCATCATTGCAGTCTCTCCTCGGTTTCATACCTAAAAGTCCATTTGAATCCGAATTCTCAGGTGGTGTCGCTCAGCTGCCCAGCAGCACAGTGAGTACAGCACGAACGTTAGGCCTCTGCTCCCACAGCAGAAGAGCCAGGATTGAAAGCTGGTGCTGGACCTGTTCAGCACACAATCCCCTTTACATTGGTGCCTCCATCCTTGCTTTCACTGCTAACACTCATACAGGGAAAGCATTTGAATGGAATCAGTCCAGAGCCTGCTCCCTGCTGGCAGCAACACAGTACAGAATGAACAGTGGCATCTGCTCACACGGCAGAAGGACCAGCAGGGAAAGCTAGTGCTCTGATTCTTCAGCACACAAGCAGCTTTGCAACGGGGTCACCATCATTCCAGTCTCTCCTCGGTTTCATACCTAAAAGTCCATTTGAATCCAAATTCTCAGGTGGTCTCTCTCAGCTGCCCAGCAGCACAGTGAGTACAGCACGAACGTTTGGCCTCTGCTCCCACAGCAGAAGAGCAAGGATTGAAAGCTGGTGCCGGACCTGTTCAGCACACAATCCCCTTTACATTGGTGCCTCCATCGTTGCTTTCACTGCTAAGACTCATACAGGGAAAGCATTTGAATGGAATCAGTCCAGAGCCTGCTCCCTGCTGGCAGCAACACAGCACAGAATGAACAGTGGCATCTGCTCACACGGCAGAAGGACCAGCAGGGAAAGCTAGTGCTGGGCCTCTTCAGCACACAAGCAGATTTGCAACGGTGTCACCATCATTGCAGTCTCTCCTCGGTTTCATACCTAACAGTCCATTTGAATACAAATTCTCAGGTGGTGTCTCTCAGCTGCCCAGCAGCACAGTGAGTACAGCACGAACATTTGGCCTCTGCTCCCACAGAAGAAGAGCCAGGATTGAAAGCTGGTGCTGGACCTGTTCAGCACACAATCACCTTTACATTGGTGCCTCCATCGTTGCTTTCACTGCTCACTTTCATACAGGAAAAGCATTTGAATGGAATCAGTCCAGAGCCTGCTCTCTGCTGCGCAGCAACACAGTCAGCACAGAATGAACAGTGGCATCTGCTCACACGGCAGAAGAACCAGCAGGGAAAGCTAGTGCTGGGCTTCTTCAGCACACAAGCAGCTTTGCAACGGTGTCACCATCATTGCAGTCTCTCCTCGGTTTCATACCTAAAAGTCCAATTTAATCCGAATTCTCAGGTGGTGTCGCTCAGCTGCCCAGCAGCACAGTGAGTACAGCACGAACGTTTGGCCTCTGCTCCCACAGCAGAAGAGCAAGGATTGAAAGCTGGTGCTGGACCTGTTCAGCACACAATCCCCTTTACATTGGTGCCTCCATCCTTGCTTTCACTGCTAACACTCATACAGGGAAAGCATTTGAATGGAATCAGTCCAGAGCCTGCTCCTGCTGGCAGCAACACAGTACAGAATGAACAGTGGCATCTGCTCACACGGCAGAAGGACCAGCAGGGAAAGCTAGTGCTCTGATTCTTCAGCACACAAGCAGCTTTGCAACGGGGTCACCATCATTGCAGTCTCTCCTCGGTTTCATACCTAAAAGTCCATTTGAATCCGAATTCTCAGGTGGTGTCTCTCAGCTGCCCAACAGCACAGTGAGTACAGCACGAACGTTTGGCATCTGCTCCCACAGCAGAAGAGCAAGGATTGAAAGCTTGTGCTGGACCTGTTCAGCACACAATCACCTTTACATTGGGGCCTTCATCGTTGCTTTCACTGCTCACTTTCATACAGGAAAAACATTTGAATGGAATCAGTCCGGAGCCTGCTCTCTGCTGCGCAGCAACACAGCACAGAATGAACAGTGGATTCTGCTCGCACAGCAGAAGGACCAGCAGGGAAAGCTAGTGCTGGGCCTCTTCAGCACACAAGCAGATTTGCAACGGGGTCACCATCATTGCAGTCTCTCCTCGGTTTCATACCTAAAAGTCCATTTGAATTCCAAATTCTCAGTTTGTGTCTCTCAGCTGCCCAGCAGCACAGTGAGTACAGCACGAACGTTTGGCCTCTGCTCCCACAGCAGAAGAGCCAGGATTGAAAGCTGGTGCTGGACCTCTTCAGCACACAATCACCTTTACATTGGTGCCTCCATCGCTGCTTTCACTGCTAACACTCATACAGGAAAAGCATTTGAATGGAATCAGTCCAGAGCCTGCTCCCTGCTGGCAGCAACACAGCACAGAATGAACAGTGGCATCTGCTCACACGGCAAAAGGACCAGCAGGAAAGCTAGTGCTGGGCCTCTTCAGCACACAAGCAGCTTTGCAACGGTGTCACCATCATTCCAGTCTCTCCTCGGTTTCATACCTAAAAGTCCATTTGAATCCGAATTCTCAGGTGGTGTCGCTCAGCTGCCCAGCAGCACAGTGAGTACAGCACGAACGTTAGGCCTCTGCTCCCACAGCAGAAGAGCCAGGATTGAAAGCTGGTGCTGGACCTGTTCAGCACACAATCCCCTTTACATTGGTGCCTCCATCCTTGCTTTCACTGCTAACACTCATACAGGGAAAGCATTTGAATGGAATCAGTCCAGAGCTGCTCCCTGCTGGCAGCAACACAGTACAGAATGAACAGTGGCATCTGCTCACACGGCAGAAGGACCAGCAGGGAAAGCTAGTGCTCTGATTCTTCAGCACACAAGCAGCTTTGCAACGGGGTCACCATCATTCCAGTCTCTCCTCGGTTTCATACCTAAAAGTCCATTTGAATCCAAATTCTCAGGTGGTCTCTCTCAGCTGCCCAGCAGCACAGTGAGTACAGCACGAACGTTTGGCCTCTGCTCCCACAGCAGAAGAGCAAGGATTGAAAGCTGGTGCCGGACCTGTTCAGCACACAATCCCCTTTACATTGGTGCCTCCATCGTTGCTTTCACTGCTAAGACTCATACAGGGAAAGCATTTGAATGGAATCAGTCCAGAGCCTGCTCCCTGCTGGCAGCAACACAGCACAGAATGAACAGTGGCATCTGCTCACACGGCAGAAGGACCAGCAGGGAAAGCTAGTGCTGGGCCTCTTCAGCACACAAGCAGATTTGCAACGGTGTCACCATCATTGCAGTCTCTCCTCGGTTTCATACCTAACAGTCCATTTGAATACAAATTCTCAGGTGGTGTCTCTCAGCTGCCCAGCAGCACAGTGAGTACAGCACGAACATTTGGCCTCTGCTCCCACAGAAGAAGAGCCAGGATTGAAAGCTGGTGCTGGACCTGTTCAGCACACAATCACCTTTACATTGGTGCCTCCATCGTTGCTTTCACTGCTCACTTTCATACAGGAAAAGCATTTGAATGGAATCAGTCCAGAGCCTGCTCTCTGCTGCGCAGCAACACAGTCAGCACAGAATGAACAGTGGCATCTGCTCACACGGCAGAAGAACCAGCAGGGAAAGCTAGTGCTGGGCTTCTTCAGCACACAAGTAGCTTTGCAACGGTGTCACCATCATTGCAGTCTCTCCTCGGTTTCATACCTAAAAGTCCATTTGAATACAAATTCTCAGGTTTCCTCTCTCAGCTGCCCAGCAGCACAGTGAGTACAGCACGAACGTTTGGCCTCTGCTCCCACATCAGAAGAGCCAGGATTGAAAGCTGCTGCTGGACCTGTTCAGCACACAATCACCTTTACATTGGTGCCTCCATCGTTGCTTTCACTGCTCACTTTCATACAGGAAAAGCATTTGAATGGAATCAGTCCGTAGGCTGCATCTGCTGCAGCAACACAGTCAGCACAGAATGAACAGTGGCATCTGCTCACACGGCAGAAGGACCAGCAGGGAAAGCTAGTGCTGGGCCTGTTCAGCATACAAGCAGCTTTGCAACGGTGACACCATCATTGCAGTCTCTCCTCGGTTTCATACCTAAAAGTCCATTTGAATCCAAATTCTCAGGTGGTCTCTCTCAGCTGCCCAGCAGCTCAGTGACTACAGCACGAGTATTTGGCCTCTACTCCCACAGCAGAAGAGCCAGGATTGAAAGCTGGTGCTGGACCTGTTCAGCACACAATCACCTTTACATCGGGGCCTCCATCGTTGCTTTCACTGCTCACTTTGATGCAGGAAAAGCATTTGAATGGAATCAGTCCAGAGCCTGCTCTCTGCTTTGCAGCAACACAGTCAGCACAGAATGAACAGTGGCATCTGCTCCCACGGCAGAAGGACCAGCAGGGAAAGCTAGTGCTGGGTCTCTTCAGCACACAAGCAGCTTTGCAACGGTGTCACCATCATTGCAGTCTCTCCTCGGTTTCATACCTAAAAGTCCAATTTAATCCGAATTCTCAGGTGGTGTCGCTCAGCTGCCCAGCAGCACAGTGAGTACAGCACGAACGTTAGGCCTCTGCTCCCACAGCAGAAGAGCCAGGATTGAAAGCTGGTGCTGGACCTGTTCAGCACACAATCCCCTTTACATTGGTGCCTCCATCCTTGCTTTCACTGCTAACACTCATACAGGGAAAGCATTTGAATGGAATCAGTCCAGAGCCTGCTCCCTGCTGGCAGCAACACAGTACAGAATGAACAGTGGCATCTGCTCACACGGCAGAAGGACCAGCAGGGAAAGCTAGTGCTCTGATTCTTCAGCACACAAGCAGCTTTGCAACGGGGTCACCATCATTGCAGTCTCTCCTCGGTTTCATACCTAAAAGTCCATTTGAATCCGAATTCTCAGGTGGTGTCTCTCAGCTGCCCAACAGCACAGTGAGTACAGCACGAACGTTTGGCATCTGCTCCCACAGCAGAAGAGCAAGGATTGAAAGCTTGTGCTGGACCTGTTCAGCACACAATCACCTTTACATTGGGGCCTTCATCGTTGCTTTCACTGCTCACTTTCATACAGGAAAAACATTTGAATGGAATCAGTCCGGAGCCTGCTCTCTGCTGCGCAGCAACACAGCACAGAATGAACAGTGGATTCTGCTCGCACAGCAGAAGGACCAGCAGGGAAAGCTAGTGCTGGGCCTCTTCAGCACACAAGCAGATTTGCAACGGGGTCACCATCATTGCAGTCTCTCCTCGGTTTCATACCTAAAAGTCCATTTGAATCCAAATTCTCAGTTTGTGTCTCTCAGCTGCCCAGCAGCACAGTGAGTACAGCACGAACGTTTGGCCTCTGCTCCCACAGCAGAAGAGCCAGGATTGAAAGCTGGTGCTGGACCTCTTCAGCACACAATCACCTTTACATTGGTGCCTCCATCGCTGCTTTCACTGCTAACACTCATACAGGAAAAGCATTTGAATGGAATCAGTCCAGAGCCTGCTCCCTGCTGGCAGCAACACAGCACAGAATGAACAGTGGCATCTGCTCACACGGCAAAAGGACCAGCAGGGAAAGCTAGTGCTGGGCCTCTTCAGCACACAAGCAGCTTTGCAACGGTGTCACCATCATTCCAGTCTCTCCTCGGTTTCATACCTAAAAGTCCATTTGAATCCGAATTCTCAGGTGGTGTCGCTCAGCTGCCCAGGAGCACAGTGAGTACAGCACGAACGTTTGGCTTCTGCTCCCACAGCAGAAGAGCCAGGATTGAAAGCTGGTGCTGGACCTCTTCAGCACACAATCACCTTTACATTGGTGCCTCCATCGTTGCTTTCACTGCTCACTTTCATACAGGAAAAGCATTTGAATAGAAACAGTGCAGAGCCTGCTCCCTGCTGGCAGCAACACAGCGCAGAATGAACAGTGGCATCTGCTCCTACGGCAGAAAGACAAGCAGGGAAAGCTAGGGCTGTGTCTCTTCAGCACACAAGCAGCTTTGCAACGGTGTCACCATCATTGCAGTCTCTCCTCGGTTTCATACCTAAAATTCCATTTGAATACAAATTCTCAGGTGGTCCCTCTCAGCTGCCCAGCAGCTCAGTGAGTACAGCACGAACGTTTGGCATCTGCTCCCACAGCAGAAGAGCAAGGATTGAAAGCTGGTGCTGGACCTGTTCAGCACACAATCACCTTTACATTGGTGCCTTCATCGTTGCTTTCACTACTCACTTCCATACAGGAAAAGCGTTTGAATGGAATCAGTCCAGAGCCTGCTCTCTGCAGCGCAGCAACACAGCACAGAATGAACAGTGGCATCTGCTCCCATGGCAGAAGGACCAGCAGGGAAAGCTAGTGCTGGGCCTCTTTAGGACACAAGCAGCTTTGCAACGGTGTCACCATCATTGCAGTCTCTCCTCGGTTTCATACCTAAAAGTCCATTTGAATCCAAATTCTCAGGTTTTCTCTCTCAGCTGCCCAGCAGCACAGTGAGTACAGCACGAACGTTTGGCCTCTGCTCCCACATCAGAAGAGCCAGGATTGAAAGCTGCTGCTGGACCTGTTCAGCACACAATCACCTTTACATTGGTGCCTCCATCGTTGCTTTCACTGCTCACTTTCATACAGGAAAAGCATTTGAATGGAATCAGTCCGGAGGCTGCATCTGCTGCGCAGCAACACAGTCAGCACAGAATGAAGAGTGGCATCTGCTCCCACGGCAGAAGGACCAGCAGGGAAAGCTAGTGCTGGGCCTCTTCAGCATACAAGCAGCTTTGCAACGGTGTCACCATCATTCCAGTCTCTCCTCGGTTTCATACCTAAAAGTCCATTTGAATCCGAATTCTCAGGTGGTGTCTCTCAGCTGCCCAGCAGCACAGTGAGTACAGCACGAAAGATTGGCCTCTGCTCCCACAGCAGAAGAGCCAGGATTGAAAGCTGGTGCGGGACCTGTTCAGCACACAATCCCCTTTACATTGGTGCCTCCATCCTTGCTTTCACTGCTCACTTTCATACAGGAAAAGCATTTGAATGGAATCAGTCCAGAGCCTGCTCTCTGCTGCGCAGCAACACAGTCAGCACAGAATGAACAGTGGCATCTGCTCGCACGGCAGAAGGACCAGCAGGGAAAGCTAGTGCTCTGCTTCTTCAGCACACAAGCAGCTTTGCAACGGCGTCACCATCATTGCAGTCTCTCCTCGGTTTCATACCTAAAAGTCCATTTGAATCCAAATTCTCAGGTGGTCTCTCTCAGCTGCCCAGCAGCACAGTGAGTACAGCACGAACGTTTGGCCTCTGCTCCCACAGCAGAAGAGCAAGGATTGAAAGCTGGTGCTGGACCTGTTCAGCACACAATCCCCTTTACATTGGTGCCTCCATCGTTGCTTTCACTGCTAAGACTCATACAGGGAAAGCATTTGAATGGAATCAGTCCAGAGCCTGCTCCCTGCTGGCAGCAACACAGCACAGAATGAACAGTGGCATCTGCTCACACGGCAGAAGGACCAGCAGGGAAAGCTAGTGCTGGGCCTCTTCAGCACACAAGCAGATTTGCAAAGGTGTCACCATCATTGCAGTCTCTCCTCGGTTTCATACCTAACAGTCCATTTGAATACAAATTCTCAGGTGGTGTCGCTCAGCTGCCCAGCAGCACAGTGAGTACAGCACGAAAGTTTGGCCTCTGCTCCCACAGAAGAAGAGCCAGGATTGAAAGCTGGTGCTGGACCTGTTCAGCACACAATCACCTTTACATTGGTGCCTCCATCATTGCTTTCACTGCTCACTTTCATACAGGAAAAGCATTTGAATGGAATCAGTCCAGAGCCTGCTCTCTGCTGCGCAGCAACACAGTCAGCACAGAATGAACAGTGGCATCTGCTCACACGGCAGAAGAACCAGCAGGGAAAGCTAGTGCTGGGCTTCTTCAGCACACAAGTAGCTTTGCAACGGTGTCACCATCATTGCAGTCTCTCCTCGGTTTCATACCTAAAAGTCCATTTGAATCCAAATTCTCAGGTTTCCTCTCTCAGCTGCCCAGCAGCACAGTGAGTACAGCACGAACGTTTGGCCTCTGCTCCCACATCAGAAGAGCCAGGATTGAAAGCTGGTGCTGGACCTGTTCAGCACACAATCACCTTTACATTGGTGCCTCCATCGTTGCTTTCACTGCTCACTTTGATGCAGGAAAAGCATTTGAATGGAATCAGTCCAGAGCCTGCTCTCTGCTTTGCAGCAACACAGTCAGCACAGAATGAACAGTGGCATCTGCTCCCACGGCAGAAGGACCAGCAGGGAAAGCTAGTGCTGGGTCTCTTCAGCACACAAGCAGTTTTGCAACGGTGTCACCATCATTGCAGTCTCTCCTCGGTTTCATACCTAAAAGTCCAATTTAATCCGAATTCTCAGGTGGTGTCGCTCAGCTGCCCAGCAGCACAGTGAGTACAGCACGAACGTTAGGCCTCTGCTCCCACAGCAGAAGAGCCAGGATTGAAAGCTGGTGCTGGACCTGTTCAGCACACAATCCCCTTTACATTGGTGCCTCCATCCTTGCTTTCACTGCTAACACTCATACAGGGAAAGCATTTGAATGGAATCAGTCCAGAGCCTGCTCCCTGCTGGCAGCAACACAGTACAGAATGAACAGTGGCATCTGCTCACACGGCAGAAGGACCAGCAGGGAAAGCTAGTGCTCTGATTCTTCAGCACACAAGCAGCTTTGCAACGGGGTCACCATCATTGCAGTCTCTCCTCGGTTTCATACCTAAAAGTCCATTTGAATCCGAATTCTCAGGTGGTGTCTCTCAGCTGCCCAACAGCACAGTGAGTACAGCACGAACGTTTGGCATCTGCTCCCACAGCAGAAGAGCAAGGATTGAAAGCTTGTGCTGGACCTGTTCAGCACACAATCACCTTTACATTGGGGCCTTCATCGTTGCTTTCACTGCTCACTTTCATACAGGAAAAACATTTGAATGGAATCAGTCCGGAGCCTGCTCTCTGCTGCGCAGCAACACAGCACAGAATGAACAGTGGATTCTGCTCGCACAGCAGAAGGACCAGCAGGGAAAGCTAGTGCTGGGCCTCTTCAGCACACAAGCAGATTTGCAACGGGGTCACCATCATTGCAGTCTCTCCTCGGTTTCATACCTAAAAGTCCATTTGAATCCAAATTCTCAGTTTGTGTCTCTCAGCTGCCCAGCAGCACAGTGAGTACAGCACGAACGTTTGGCCTCTGCTCCCACAGCAGAAGAGCCAGGATTGAAAGCTGGTGCTGGACCTCTTCAGCACACAATCACCTTTACATTGGTGAATCCATCGCTGCTTTCACTGCTAACACTCATACAGGAAAAGCATTTGAATGGAATCAGTCCAGAGCCTGCTCCCTGCTGGCAGCAACACAGCACAGAATGAACAGTGGCATCTGCTCACACGGCAAAAGGACCAGCAGGGAAAGCTAGTGCTGGGCCTCTTCAGCACACAAGCAGCTTTGCAACGGTGTCACCATCATTCCAGTCTCTCCTCGGTTTCATACCTAAAAGTCCATTTGAATCCGAATTCTCAGGTGGTGTCGCTCAGCTGCCCAGGAGCACAGTGAGTACAGCACGAACGTTTGGCTTCTGCTCCCACAGCAGAAGAGCCAGGATTGAAAGCTGGTGCTGGACCTCTTCAGCACACAATCACCTTTACATTGGTGCCTCCATCGTTGCTTTCACTGCTCACTTTCATACAGGAAAAGCATTTGAATAGAAACAGTGCAGAGCCTGCTCCCTGCTGGCAGCAACACAGCGAAGAATGAACAGTGGCATCTGCTCCTACGGCAGAAAGACAAGCAGGGAAAGCTAGGGCTGTGTCTCTTCAGCACACAAGCAGCTTTGCAACGGTGTCACCATCATTGCAGTCTCTCCTCGGTTTCATACCTAAAAGTCCATTTGAATCCAAATTCTCAGGTTTTCTCTCTCAGCTGCCCAGCAGCACAGTGAGTACAGCACGAACGTTTGGCCTCTGCTCCCACATCAGAAGAGCCAGGATTGAAAGCTGCTGCTGGACCTGTTCAGCACACAATCACCTTTACATTGGTGCCTCCATCGTTGCTTTCACTGCTCACTTTCATACAGGAAAAGCATTTGAATGGAATCAGTCCGTAGGCTGCATCTGCTGCAGCAACACAGTCAGCACAGAATGAACAGTGGCATCTGCTCCCACGGCAGAAGGACCAGCAGGGAAAGCTAGTGCTGGGCCTGTTCAGCATAGAAGCAGCTTTGCAACGGTGACACCATCATTGCAGTCTCTCCTCGGTTTCATACCTAAAAGTCCATTTGAATCCAAATTCTCAGGTGGTCTCTCTCAGCTGCCCAGCAGCTCAGTGACTACCGCACGAGTATTTGGCCTCTACTCCCACAGCAGAAGAGCCAGGATTGAAAGCTGGTGCTGGACCTGTTCATCACACAATCACCTTTACATCGGGGCCTCCATCGTTGCTTTCACTGCTCACTTTGATGCAGGAAAAGCATTTGAATGGAATCAGTCCAGAGCCTGCTCTCTGCTTTGCAGCAACACAGTCAGCACAGAATGAACAGTGGCATCTGCTCCCACGGCAGAAGGACCAGCAGGGAAAGCTAGTGCTGGGTCTCTTCAGCACACAAGCAGTTTTGCAACGGTGTCACCATCATTGCAGTCTCTCCTCGGTTTCATACCTAAAAGTCCAATTTAATCCGAATTCTCAGGTGGTGTCGCTCAGCTGCCCAGCAGCACAGTGAGTACAGCACGAACGTTAGGCCTCTGCTCCCACAGCAGAAGAGCCAGGATTGAAAGCTGGTGCTGGACCTGTTCAGCACACAATCCCCTTTACATTGGTGCCTCCATCCTTGCTTTCACTGCTAACACTCATACAGGGAAAGCATTTGAATGGAATCAGTCCAGAGCCTGCTCCCTGCTGGCAGCAACACAGTACAGAATGAACAGTGGCATCTGCTCACACGGCAGAAGGACCAGCAGGGAAAGCTAGTGCTCTGATTCTTCAGCACACAAGCAGCTTTGCAACGGGGTCACCATCATTGCAGTCTCTCCTCGGTTTCATACCTAAAAGTCCATTTGAATCCGAATTCTCAGGTGGTGTCTCTCAGCTGCCCAACAGCACAGTGAGTACAGCACGAACGTTTGGCCTCTGCTCCCACAGCAGAAGAGCAAGGATTGAAAGCTTGTGCTGGACCTGTTCAGCACACAATCACCTTTACATTGGGGCCTTCATCGTTGCTTTCACTGCTCAATTTCATACAGGAAAAACATTTGAATGGAATCAGTCCGGAGCCTGCTCTCTGCTGCGCAGCAACACAGCACAGAATGAACAGTGGATTCTGCTCGCACAGCAGAAGGACCAGCAGGGAAAGCTAGTGCTGGGCCTCTTCAGCACACAAGCAGATTTGCAACGGGGTCACCATCATTGCAGTCTCTCCTCGGTTTCATACCTAAAAGTCCATTTGAATCCAAATTCTCAGTTTGTGTCTCTCAGCTGCCCAGCAGCACAGTGAGTACAGCACGAACGTTTGGCCTCTGCTCCCACAGCAGAAGAGCCAGGATTGAAAGCTGGTGCTGGACCTCTTCAGCACACAATCACCTTTACATTGGTGCCTCCATCGCTGCTTTCACTGCTAACACTCATACAGGAAAAGCATTTGAATGGAATCAGTCCAGAGCCTGCTCCCTGCTGGCAGCAACACAGCACAGAATGAACAGTGGCATCTGCTCACACGGCAAAAGGACCAGCAGGGAAAGCTAGTGCTGGGCCTCTTCAGCACACAAGCAGCTTTGCAACGGTGTCACCATCATTCCAGTCTCTCCTCGGTTTCATACCTAAAAGTCCATTTGAATCCGAATTCTCAGGTGGTGTCGCTCAGCTGCCCAGGAGCACAGTGAGTACAGCACGAACGTTTGGCTTCTGCTCCCACAGCAGAAGAGCCAGGATTGAAAGCTGGTGCTGGACCTCTTCAGCACACAATCACCTTTACATTGGTGCCTCCATCGTTGCTTTCACTGCTCACTTTCATACAGGAAAAGCATTTGAATAGAAACAGTGCAGAGCCTGCTCCCTGCTGGCAGCAACACAGCGAAGAATGAACAGTGGCATCTGCTCCTACGGCAGAAAGACAAGCAGGGAAAGCTAGGGCTGTGTCTCTTCAGCACACAAGCAGCTTTGCAACGGTGTCACCATCATTGCAGTCTCTCCTCGGTTTCATACCTAAAATTCCATTTGAATACAAATTCTCAGGTGGTCCCTCTCAGCTGCCCAGCAGCTCAGTGAGTACAGCACGAACGTTTGGCATCTGCTCCCACAGCAGAAGAGCAAGGATTGAAAGCTGGTGCTGGACCTGTTCAGCACACAATCACCTTTACATTGGTGCCTTCATCGTTGCTTTCACTATACACTTCCATACAGGAAAAGCGTTTGAATGGAATCAGTCCAGAGCCTGCTCTCTGCAGCGCAGCAACACAGTCAGCACGGAATGAACAGTGGCATCTGCTCCCATGGCAGAAGGACCAGCAGGGAAAGCTAGTGCTGGGCCTCTTTAGGACACAAGCAGCTTTGCAACGGTGTCACCATCATTGCAGTCTCTCCTCGGTTTCATACCTAAAAGTCCATTTGAATCCAAATTCTCAGGTTTTCTCTCTCAGCTGCCCAGCAGCACAGTGAGTACAGCACGAACGTTTGGCCTCTGCTCCCACATCAGAAGAGCCAGGATTGAAAGCTGGTGCTGGACCTGTTCAGCACACAATCACCTTTACATTGGTGCCTCCATCGTTGCTTTCACTGCTCACTTTCATACAGGAAAAGCATTTGAATGGAATCAGTCCGGAGGCTGCATCTGCTGCGCAGCAACACAGTCAGCACAGAATGAAGAGTGGCATCTGCTCCCACGGCAGAAGGACCAGCAGGGAAAGCTAGTGCTGGGCCTCTTCAGCATACAAGCAGCTTTGCAACGGTGTCACCATCATTCCAGTCTCTCCTCGGTTTCATACCTAAAAGTCCATTTGAATCCGAATTCTCAGGTGGTGTCGCTCAGCTGCCCAGCAGCACAGTGAGTACAGCACGAACGTTTGGCTTCTGCTCCCACAGCAGAAGAGCCAGGATTGAAAGCTGGTGCTGGACCTCTTCAGCACACAATCACCTTTACATTGGTGCCTCCATCGTTGCTTTCACTGCTCACTTTCATACAGGAAAAGCATTTGAATAGAAACAGTGCAGAGCCTGCTCCCTGCTAGCAGCAACACAGCGCAGAATGAACAGTGGCATCTGCTCCTACAGCAGAAGGACCAGCAGGGAAAGCTAGGGCTGTGTCTCTTCAGCACACAAGCAGCTTTGCAACGGTGTCACCATCATTGCAGTCTCTCCTCGGTTTCATACCTAACAGTCCATTTGAATACAAATTCTCAGGTGGTGTCGCTCAGCTGCCCAGCAGCACAGTGAGTACAGCACGAACATTTGGCCTCTGCTCCCACAGAAGAAGAGCCAGGATTGAAAGCTGGTGCTGGACCTGTTCAGCACACAATCACCTTTACATTGGTGCCTCCATCGTTGCTTTCACTGCTCACTTTCATACAGGAAAAGCATTTGAATGGAATCAGTCCAGAGCCTGCTCTCTGCTGCGCAGCAACACAGTCAGCACAGAATGAACAGTGGCATCTGCTCACACGGCAGAAGAACCAGCAGGGAAAGCTAGTGCTGGGCTTCTTCAGCACACAAGTAGCTTTGCAACGGTGTCACCATCATTGCAGTCTCTCCTCGGTTTCATACCTAAAAGTCCATTTGAATACAAATTCTCAGGTTTCCTCTCTCAGCTGCCCAGCACCACAGTGAGTACAGCACGAACGTTTGGCCTCTGCTCCCACATCAGAAGAGCCAGGATTGAAAGCTGCTGCTGGACCTGTTCAGCACACAATCACCTTTACATTGGTGCCTCCATCGTTGCTTTCACTGCTCACTTTCATACAGGAAAAGCATTTGAATGGAATCAGTCCGTAGGCTGCATCTGCTGCGCAGCAACACAGTCAGCACAGAATGAACAGTGGCATCTGCTCCCACGGCAGAAGGACCAGCAGGGAAAGCTAGTGCTGGGCCTGTTCAGCATACAAGCAGCTTTGCAACGGTGACACCATCATTGCAGTCTCTCCTCGGTTTCATACCTAAAAGTCCATTTGAATCCAAATTCTCAGGTGGTCTCTCTCAGCTGCCCAGCAGCTCAGTGAGTACAGCACGAGTATTTGGCCTCTACTCCCACAGCAGAAGAGCCAGGATTGAAAGCTGGTGCTGGACCTGTTCATCACACAATCACCTTTACATCGGGGCCTCCATCGTTGCTTTCACTGCTCACTTTGATGCAGAAAAAGCATTTGAATGGAATCAGTCCAGAGCCTGCTCTCTGCTTTGCAGCAACACAGTCAGCACAGAATGAACAGTGGCATCTGCTCCCACGGCAGAAGGACCAGCAGGGAAAGCTAGTGCTGGGTCTCTTCAGCACACAAGCAGCTTTGCAACGGTGTCACCATCATTGCAGTCTCTCCTCGGTTTCATACCTAGAAGTCCAATTTAATCCGAATTCTCAGGTGGTGTCGCTCAGCTGCCCAGCAGCACAGTGAGTACAGCACGAACGTTAGGCCTATGCTTTCACAGCAGAAGAGCCAGGATTGAAAGCTGGTGCTGGACCTGTTCAGCACACAATCCCCTTTACATTGGTGCCTCCATCCTTGCTTTCACTGCTAACACTCATACAGGAAAAGCATTTGAATGGAATCAGTCCAGAGCCTGCTCTCTGCTGCGCAGCAACACAGTCAGCACAGAATGAACAGTGGCATCTGCTCACACGGCAGAAGGACCAGCAGGGAAAGCTAGTGCTCTGCTTTTTCAGCACACAAGCAGCTTTGCAACGGGGTCACCATCATTGCAGTCTCTCCTCGGTTTCATACCTAAAAGTCCATTTGAATACAAATTCTCAGGTGGTGTTTCTCAGCTGCCCAGCAGCACAGTGAGTACAGCACGAACGTTTGGCCTCTGCTCCCACAGCAGAAGAGCAAGGATTGAAAGCTGGTGCTGGACCTGTTCAGCACACAATCCCCTTTTCATTGGTGCCTCCATCGTTGCTTTCACTGCTAAGACTCATACAGGGAAAGCATTTGAATGGAATCAGTCCAGAGCCTGCTCCCTGCTGGCAGCAACACAGCACAGAATGAACAGTGGCATCTGCTCACACGGCAGAAGGACCAGCAGGGAAAGCTAGTGCTGGGCCTCTTCAGCACACAAGCAGATTTGCAACGGTGTCACCATCATTGCAGTCTCTCCTCGCTTTCATACCTAAAAGTCTATTTGAATCCGAATTCTCAGGTGGTTCGCTCAGCTGCCCAGGAGCACAGTGAGTACAGCACGAACGTTTGGCTTCTGCTCAAACAGCAGAAGAGCCAGGATTGAAAGCTGGTGCTTGACCTGTTCAGCACACAATCACCTTTACATTGGTGCCTCCATCGTTGCTTTCACTGCTCACTTTCATACAGGAAAAGCATTTGAATAGAAACAGTGCAGAGCCTGCTCCCTGCTAGCAGCAACACAGCGCAGAATGAACAGTGGCATCTGCTCCTACAGCAGAAGGACCAGCAGGGAAAGCTAGGGCTGTGTCTCTTCAGCACACAAGCAGCTTTGCAACGGTGTCACCATCATTGCAGTCTCTCCTCGGTTTCATACCTAAAAGTCCATTTGAATCCGAATTCTCAGGTGGTGTCTCTCAGCTGCCCAGCAGCACAGTGAGTACAGCACGAAAGTTTGGCCTCTGCTCCCACAACAGAAGAGCCAGGATTGAAAGCTGGTGCGGGACCTGTTCAGCACACAATCCCCTTTACATTGGTGCCTCCATCCTTGCTTTCACTGCTCACTTTCATACAGGAAAAGCATTTGAATGGAATCAGTCAAGAGCCTGCTCTCTGCTGCGCAGCAACACAGTCAGAACAGAATGAACAGTGGATTCTGCTCGCACGGCAGAAGGACCAGCAGGGAAAGCTAGTGCTGGGCTTCTTCAGCACACAAGCAGCTTTGCAACGGCGTCACCATCATTGCAGTCTCTCCTCGGTTTCATACCTAACAGTCCATTTGTATCCAAATTCTCAGGTGGTCTCTCTCAGCTGCCCAGCAGCACAGTGAGTACAGCACGAACGTTTGGCATCTGCTCCCACAGCAGAAGAGCAAGGATTGAAAGCTGGTGCTGGACCTGTTCAGCACACAATCACCTTTACATTGGTGCCTCCATCGTTGCTTTCACTGCTCACTTTCATACATGAAAAGCATTTGAATCGAATCAGTCCAGAGCCTGCTCACTGCTTCGCAGCAACACAGTCAGCACAGAATGAACAGTGGATTCTGCTCGCACAGCAGAAGGACCAGCAGGGAAAGCTAGTCCTGGTCTTCTTCAGCACACAAGCAGCTTTGCAACGGGGTCACCATCATTGCAGTCTCTCCTCGGTTTCATACCTAAAAGTCCATTTGAATCCGAATTGTCAGCTGGTCTCAGCTGCCCAGCAGCACAGTGAGTACAGCACGAACGTTTGGCCTCTGCTCCCACAGAAGAAGAGCAAGGATTGAAAGCTGGTGCTGGACCTGTTCAGCACACAATCCCCTTTACATTGGTGCCTCCATCGTTGCTTTCACTGCTAACACTCATACAGGGAAAGCATTTGAATGGAATCAGTCCAGAGCCTGCTCCCTGCTGGCAGCAACACAGCGAAGAATGAACAGTGGCATCTGCTCCTACGGCAGAAAGACAAGCAGGGAAAGCTAGGGCTGTGTCTCTTCAGCACACAAGCAGCTTTGCAACGGTGTCACCATCATTGCAGTCTCTCCTCGGTTTCATACCTAAAATTCCATTTGAATACAAATTCTCAGGTGGTCTTTCTCAGCTGCCCAGCAGCTCAGTGAGTACAGCACGAACGTTTGGCATCTGCTCCCACAGCAGAAGAGCAAGGATTGAAAGCTGGTGCTGGACCTGTTCAGCACACAATCACCTTTACATTGGTGCCTCCATAGTTGCTTTCACTACTCACTTCCATACAGGAAAAGCGTTTGAATGGAATCAGTCCAGAGAGTGCTCTCTGCAGCGCAGCAACACAGTCAGCACGGAATGAACAGTGGCATCTGCTCCCACGGCAGAAGGACCAGCAGGGAAAGCTAGTGCTGGGCCTCTTTAGCACAGAAGCAGCTTTGCAACGGTGTCACCATCATTGCAGTCTCTCCTCGGTTTCATACCTAAAAGTCCATTTGAATCCAAATTCTCAGGTGGTCCCTCTCAGCTGCCCAGCAGCACAGTGAGTACAGTACGAACGTTTGGCCATGGCTCCCACAGCAGAAGAGCTAGGATTGAAAGCTGGTGCTGGACCTGTTCAGCACACAATCCCCTTTACATTGGTGCCTCCATCGTTGCTTTCACTGCTCACTTTCATACAGGAAAAGCATTTGAATGGAATCAGTCCAGAGCCTGCTCTCTGCTGCGCAGCAACACAGTCAGCACAGAATGAACAGTGGCATCTGCTCACACGGCAGAAGAACCAGCAGGGAAAGCTAGTGCTCTGCTTCTTCAGCACACAAGCAGCTTTGCAACGGTGTCACCATCATTGCAGTCTCTCCTCGGTTTCATACCTAAAAGTCCATTTGAATACAAATTCTCAGTTGGCCCCTCTCAGCTGCCCAGCAGCACAGTGAGTACAGCACGAACGTTTGGCATCTGCTCCCACAGCAGAAGTGCAAGGATTGAAAGCTGGTGCTGGACCTGTTCAGCACACAATCACCTTTACATTGGTGCCTTCATCGTTGCTTTCACTGCTCACTTTCATACAGGAAAAGCATTTGAATGGAATCAGTCCAGAGCCTGCTCTCTGCTGCGCAGCAACACAGTCAGCACAGAATGAACAGTGGATTCTGCTCGCACAGCAGAAGGACCAGCAGGGAAAGCTAGTGCTGGGCTTTTTCAGCACACAAGCAGCTTTGCAACGGGGTCACCATCATTGCAGTCTCTCCTCGGTTTCATACCTAAAAGTCCATTTGAATCCAAATTCTCAGTTTGTGTCTCTCAGCTGCCCAGCAGCACAGTGAGTACAGCACGAACGTTTGGCCTCTGCTCCCACAGCAGAAGAGCCAGGATTGAAAGCTGGTGCTGGACCTCTTCAGCACACAATCACCTTTACATTGGTGCCTCCATCGCTGCTTTCACTGCTAACACTCATACAGGAAAAGCATTTGAATGGAATCAGTCCAGAGCCTGCTCTCTGCTGGCAGCAACACAGCACAGAATGAACAGTGGCATCTGCTCACACGGCAGAAGGACCAGCAGGGAAAGCTAGTGCTCTGATTCTTCAGCACACAAGCAGCTTTGCAACGGGGTCACCATCATTCCAGTCTCTCCTCGGTTTCATACCTAAAAGTCCATTTGAATCCAAATTCTCAGGTGGTCTCTCTCAGCTGCCCAGCAGCACAGTGAGTACAGCACGAACGTTTGGCTTCTGCTCCCACAGCAGAAGAGCAAGGATTGAAAGCTGCTGCTGGACCTGTTCAGCACACAATCACCTTTACATTGGTGCCTCCATCGTTGCTTTCACTGCTCACTTTCATACAGGAAAAGCATTTGAATGGAATCAGTCCAGAGACTGCTATCTGCTGCGCAGCAACACAGACAGCACAGAATGAACAGTGGCATCTGCTCCCACGGCAGAAGGACCAGCAGGGAAAGCTAGTGCTGGGCCTCTTCAGCAGACAAGCAGCTTTGCAACGGTGTCACCATCATTCCAGTCTCTCCTCGCTTTCATACCTAAAAGTCCATTTGAATCCGAATTCTCAGGTGGTGTCGCTCAGCTGCCCAGGAGCACAGTGAGTACAGCACGAACGTTTGGCTTCTGCTCAAACAGCAGAAGAGCCAGGATTGAAAGCTGGTGCTGGACCTCTTCAGCACACAATCACCTTTACATTGGTGCCTCCATCGTTGCTTTCACTGCTCACTTTCATACAGGAAAAGCATTTGAATAGAAACAGTGCAGAGCCTGCTCCCTGCTAGCAGCAACACAGCGCAGAATGAACAGTGGCATCTGCTCCTACAGCAGAAGGACCAGCAGGGAAAGCTAGGCCTGTGTCTCTTCAGCACACAAGCAGCTTTGCAACGGGGTCACCATCATTGCAGTCTCTCCTCGGTTTCATACCTAAAATTCCATTTGAATCCAAATTCTCAGGTGGTCCCTCTCAGCTGCCCAGCAGCACAGTGAGTACAGCACGAAAGTTTGGCCTCTGCTCCCACAGCAGAAGAGCCAGGATTGAAAGCTGGTGCGGGACCTGTTCAGCACACAATCCCCTTTACATTGGTGCCTCCATCCTTGCTTTCACTGCTCACTTTCATACAGGAAAAGCATTTGAATGGAATCAGTCCAGAGCCTGCTCTCTGCTGCGCAGCAACACAGTCAGCACAGAATGAACAGTGGCATCTGCTCACACGGCAGAAGAACCAGCAGGGAAAGCTAGTGCTGGGCTTCTTCAGCACACAAGTAGCTTTGCAACGGTGTCACCATCATTGCAGTCTCTCCTCGGTTTCATACCTTAAAGTCCATTTGAATCCGAATTCTCAGGTGGTGTCGCTCAGCTGCCCAGGAGCACAGTGAGTACAGCACGAACGTTTGGCTTCTGCTCCCACAGCAGAAGAGCCAGGATTGAAAGCTGGTGCTGGACCTCTTCAGCACACAATCACCTTTACATTGGTGCCTCCATCGTTGCTTTCACTGCTCACTTTCATACAGGAAAAGCATTTGAATAGAAACAGTGCAGAGCCTGCTCCCTGCTGGCAGCAACACAGCGAAGAATGAACAGTGGCATCTGCTCCTACGGCAGAAAGACAAGCAGGGAAAGCTAGGGCTGTGTCTCTTCAGCACACAAGCAGCTTTGCAACGGGGTCACCATCATTGCAGTCTCTCCTCGGTTTCATACATAAAGTCCATTTGAATCCAAATTCTCAGGTGGTCTCTCTCAGCTGCCCAGCAGCACAGTGAGTACAGCACGAACGTTTGGCCTCTGCTCCCACATCAAAAGAGCCAGGATTGAAAGCTGCTGCTGGACCTGTTCAGCACACAATCACCTTTACATTGGTGCCTCCATCGTTGCTTTCACTGCTCACTTTCATACAGTAAAAGCATTTGAATGGAATCAGTCCGGAGGCTGCATCTGCTGCGCAGCAACACAGTCAGCACAGAATGAACAGTGGCATCTGCTCCCACGGCAGAAGGACCAGCAGGGAAAGCTAGTGCTGGGCCTCTTCAGCATACAAGCAGCTTTGCAACGGTGACACCATCATTGCAGTCTCTCCTCGGTTTCATACCTAAAAGTCCATTTGAATCCAAATTCTCAGGTGGTCTCTCTCAGCTGCCCAGCAGCTCAGTGAGTACAGCACGAGTATTTGGCCTCTACTCCCACAGCAGAAGAGCCAGGATTGAAAGCTGGTGCTGGACCTGTTCATCACACAATCACCTTTACATCGGGGCCTCCATCGTTGCTTTCACTGCTCACTTTGATGCAGGAAAAGCATTTGAATGGAATCAGTCCAGAGCCTGCTCTCTGCTTTGCAGCAACACAGTCAGCACAGAATGAACAGTGGCATCTGCTCCCACGGCAGAAGGACCAGCAGGGAATGCTAGTGCTGGGTCTCTTCAGCACACAAGCAGCTTTGCAACGGTGTCACCATCATTGCAGTCTCTCCTCGGTTTCATACCTAAAAGTCCATTTGAATCCAAATTCTCAGGTGGTCTCTCTCAGCTGCCCAGCAGCACAGTGAGTACAGCACGAACGTTTGGCCACGGGTCCCACAGCAGAAGAGCCAGGATTGAAAGCTGGTGCTGGACCTGTTCAGCACACAATCACCTTTACATTGGTGTCTCCATAGTTTCTTTCACTGCTCACTTTCATACAGGAAAAGCATTTGAATGGAATCAGTCCAGAGCCTGCTCTCTGCTGCGCAGCAACACAGCACAGAATGAACAGTGGCATCTGCTCACACGGCAGAAGGACCAGCAGGGAAAGCTAGTGCTGGGTCTCTTCAGCACACAAGCAACTTTGCAACGGTGTCAACATCATTGCAGTCTCTCCTCGGTTTCATACCTAAAAGTCCATTTGAATCCGAATTCTCAGGTGGTGTCGCTCAGCTGCCCAGCAGCACAGTGAGTACAGCACGAACGTTTGGCCTCTGCTCCCACAGCAGAAGAGCAAGGATTGAAAGCTGGTGCTGGACCTGTTCAGCACACAATCCCCTTTACATTGGTGCCTCCATCGTTGCTTTCACTGCTAACACTCATACAGGGAAAGCATTTGAATGGAATCAGTCCAGAGCCTGCTCCCTGCTGGCAGCAACACAGCACAGAATGAACAGTGGCATCTGCTCACACGGCAGAAGGACCAGCAGGGAAAGCTAGTGCTGGGCCTCTTCAGCACACAAGCAGCTTTGCAACGGGGTCACCATCATTGCAGTCTCTCCTCGGTTTCATACCTAAAATTCCATTTGAATACAAATTCTCAGGTGGTCCCTCTCAGCTGCCCAGCAGCTCAGTGAGTACAGCACGAACGTTTGGCATCTGCTCCCACAGCAGAAGAGCAAGGATTGAAAGCTGGTGCTGGACCTGTTCAGCACACAATCACCTTTACATTGGTGCCTCCATAGTTGCTTTCACTACTCACTTCCATACAGGAAAAGCGTTTGAATGGAATCAGTCCAGAGCCTGCTCTCTGCAGCGCAGCAACACAGTCAGCACGGAATGAACAGTGGCATCTGCTCCCACGGCAGAAGGACCAGCAGGGAAAGCTAGTGCTGGGCCTCTTTAGCACACAAGCAGCTTTGCAACGGTGTCACCATCATTGCAGTCTCTCCTCGGTTTCATACCTAAAAGTCCATTTGAATCCAAATTCTCAGGTGATCCCTCTCAGCTGCCCAGCAGCACAGTGAGTACAGTACGAACGTTTGGCCATGGCTCCCACAGCAGAAGAGCTAGGATTGAAAGCTGGTGCTGGACCTGTTCAGCACACAATCCCCTTTACATTGGTGCCTCCATCGTTGCTTTCACTGCTCACTTTCATACAGGAAAAGCATTTGAATGGAATCAGTCCAGAGCCTGCTCTCTGCTTTGCAGCAACACAGTCAGCACAGAATGAACAGTGGACTCTACTCACACGGCAGAAGGACCAGCAGGGAAAGCTAGTGCTCTTCTTCTTCAGCACACAAGCAGCTTTGCAACGGTGTCACCATCATTGCAGTCTCTCCTCGGTTTCATACCTAAAAGTCCATTTGAATCCAAATTCTCAGGTGGTCTCTCTCAGCTGCCCAGCAGCACAGTGAGTACAGCACGAACGTTTGGCCTCTGCTCCCACATCAGAAGAGCCAGGATTGAAAGCTGCTGCTGGACCTGTTCAGCACACAATCACCTTTACATTGGTGCCTCCATCGTTGCTTTCACTGCTCACTTTCATACAGGAAAAGCATTTGAATGGAATCAGTCCGGAGGCTGCATCTGCTGCGCAGCAACACAGTCAGCACAGAATGAACAGTGGCATCTGCTCCCACGGCAGAAGGACCAGCAGGGAAAGCTAGTGCTGGGCCTCTTCAGCATACAAGCAGCTTTGCAACGGTGACACCATCATTGCAGTCTCTCCTCGGTTTCATACCTAAAAGTCCATTTGAATCCAAATTCTCAGGTGGTCTCTCTCAGCTGCCCAGCAGCACAGTGAGTACAGCACGAACGTTTGGCCACGGGTCCCACAGCAGAAGAGCCAGGATTGAAAGCTGGTGCTGGACCTGTTCAGCACACAATCACCTTTACATTGGTGTCTCCATAGTTTCTTTCACTGCTCACTTTCATACAGGAAAAGCATTTGAATGGAATCAGTCCAGAGCCTGCTCTCTGCTGCGCAGCAACACAATCAGCACAGAATGAACAGTGGCATCTGCTCACACGGCAGAAGGACCAGCAGGGAAAGCTAGTGCTGGGTCTCTTCAGCACACAAGCAACTTTGCAACGGTGTCAACATCATTGCAGTCTCTCCTCGGTTTCATACCTAAAAGTCCATTTGAATCCGAATTCTCAGGTGGTGTCGCTCAGCTGCCCAGCAGCACAGTGAGTACAGCACGAACGTTTGGCATCTGCTCCCACAGCAGAAGAGCAAGGATTGAAAGCTGGTGCTGGACCTGTTCAGCACACAATCACCTTTACATTGGTGCCTCCATCGTTGCTTTCACTGCTCACTTTCATACATGAAAAGCATTTGAATCGAATCAGTCCAGAGCCTGCTCACTGCTTCGCAGCAACACAGTCAGCACAGAATGAACAGTGGATTCTGCTCGCACAGCAGAAGGACCAGCAGGGAAAGCTAGTCCTGGTCTTCTTCAGCACACAAGCAGCTTTGCAACGGGGTCACCATCATTGCAGTCTCTCCTCGGTTTCATACCTAAAAGTCCATTTGAATACAAATTCTCAGGTGGTGTTTCTCAGCTGCCCAGCAGCACAGTGAGTACAGCACGAACGTTTGGCCTCTGCTCCCACAGAAGAAGAGCCAGGATTGAAAGCTGGTGCTGGACCTGTTCAGCACACAATCACCTTTACATTGGTGCATCCATCGTTGCTTTCACTGCTCACTTTCATACAGGAAAAGCATTTGAATGGAATCAGTCCAGAGCCTGCTCTCTGCTGCGCAGCAACACAGTCAGCACAGAATGAACAGTGGCATCTGCTCCCACGGCAGAAGGACCAGCAGGGAAAGCTAGTGCTGGGCCTGTTCAGCATACAAGCAGCTTTGCAACGGTGACACCATCATTGCAGTCTCTCCTCGGTTTCATACCTAAAAGTCCATTTGAATCCAAATTCTCAGGTGGTCTCTCTCAGCTGCCCAGCAGCTCAGTGACTACAGCACGAGTATTTGGCCTCTACTCCCACAGCAGAAGAGCCAGGATTGAAAGCTGGTGCTGGACCTGTTCATCACACAATCACCTTTACATCGGGGCCTCCATCGTTGCTTTCACTGCTCACTTTGATGCAGGAAAAGCATTTGAAAGGAATCAGTCCAGAGCCTGCTCTCTGCTTTGCAGCAACACAGTCAGCACAGAATGAACAGTGGCATCTGCTCCCACGGCAGAAGGACCAGCAGGGAAAGCTAGTGCTGGGTCTCTTCAGCACACAAGCAGTTTTGCAACGGTGTCACCATCATTGCAGTCTCTCCTCGGTTTCATACCTAAAAGTCCAATTTAATCCGAATTCTCAGGTGGTGTCGCTCAGCTGCCCAGCAGCACAGTGAGTACAGCACGAACGTTAGGCCTCTGCTCCCACAGCAGAAGAGCCAGGATTGAAAGCTGGTGCTGGACCTGTTCAGCACACAATCCCCTTTACATTGGTGCCTCCATCCTTGCTTTCACTGCTAACACTCATACAGGGAAAGCATTTGAATGGAATCAGTCCAGAGCCTGCTCCCTGCTGGCAGCAACACAGTACAGAATGAACAGTGGCATCTGCTCACACGGCAGAAGGACCAGCAGGGAAAGCTAGTGCTCTGATTCTTCAGCACACAAGCAGCTTTGCAACGGGGTCACCATCATTGCAGTCTCTCCTCGGTTTTATACCTAAAAGTCCATTTGAATCCAAATTCTCAGTTTGTGTCTCTCAGCTGCCCAGCAGCACAGTGAGTACAGCACGAACGTTTGGCCTCTGCTCCCACAGCAGAAGAGCCAGGATTGAAAGCTGGTGCTGGACCTCTTCAGCACACAATCACCTTTACATTGGTGCCTCCATCGCTGCTTTCACTGCTAACACTCATACAGGAAAAGCATTTGAATGGAATCAGTCCAGAGCCTGCTCCCTGCTGGCAGCAACACAGCACAGAATGAACAGTGGCATCTGCTCACACGGCAAAAGGACCAGCAGGGAAAGCTAGTGCTGGGCCTCTTCAGCACACAAGCAGCTTTGCAACGGTGTCACCATCATTCCAGTCTCTCCTCGGTTTCATACCTAAAAGTCCATTTGAATCCGAATTCTCAGGTGGTGTCGCTCAGCTGCCCAGGAGCACAGTGAGTACAGCACGAACGTTTGGCTTCTGCTCCCACAGCAGAAGAGCCAGGATTGAAAGCTGGTGCTGGACCTCTTCAGCACACAATCACCTTTACATTGGTGCCTCCATCGTTGCTTTCACTGCTCACTTTCATACAGGAAAAGCATTTGAATTGAAACAGTGCAGAGCCTGCTCCCTGCTGGCAGCAACACAGCGCAGAATGAACAGTGGCATCTGCTCCTACGGCAGAAAGACAAGCAGGGAAAGCTAGGGCTGTGTCTCTTCAGCGCGCAAGCAGCTTTGCAACGGTGTCACCATCATTGCAGTCTCTCCTCGGTTTCATACCTAAAATTCCATTTGAATACAAATTCTCAGGTGGTCCCTCTCAGCTGCCCAGCAGCTCAGTGAGTACAGCACGAACGTTTGGCATCTGCTCCCACAGCAGAAGAGCAAGGATTGAAAGCTGGTGCTGGACCTGTTCAGCACACAATCACCTTTACATTGGTGCCTTCATCGTTGCTTTCACTACTCACTTCCATACAGGAAAAGCGTTTGAATGGAATCAGTCCAGAGCCTGCTCTCTGCAGCGCAGCAACACAGTCAGCACGGAATGAACAGTGGCATCTGCTCCCATGGCAGAAGGACCAGCAGGGAAAGCTAGAGCTGGGCCTCTTTAGGACACAAGCAGCTTTGCAACGGTGTCACCATCATTGCAGTCTCTCCTCGGTTTCATACCTAAAAGTCCATTTGAATCCAAATTCTCAGGTTTTCTCTCTCAGCTGCCCAGCAGCACAGTGAGTACAGCACGAACGTTTGGCCTCTGCTCCCACATCAGAAGAGCCAGGATTGAAAGCTGCTGCTGGACCTGTTCAGCACACAATCACCTTTACATTGGTGCCTCCATCGTTGCTTTCACTGCTCACTTTCATACAGGAAAAGCATTTGAATGGAATCAGTCCGGAGGCTGCATCTGCTGCGCAGCAACACAGTCAGCACAGAATGAAGAGTGGCATCTGCTCCCACGGCAGAAGGACCAGCAGGGAAAGCTAGTGCTGGGCCTCTTCAGCATACAAGCAGCTTTGCAACGGTGTCACCATCATTCCAGTCTCTCCTCGGTTTCATACCTAAAAGTCCATTTGAATCCGAATTCTCAGGTGGTGTCGCTCAGCTGCCCAGGAGCACAGTGAGTACAGCACGAACGTTTGGCTTCTGCTCCCACAGCAGAAGAGCCAGGATTGAAAGCTGGTGCTGGACCTGTTCAGCACACAATCACCTTTACATTGGTGCCTCCATCGTTGCTTTCACTGCTCACTTTCATACAGGAAAAGCATTTGAATAGAAACAGTGCAGAGCCTGCTCCCTGCAAGCAGCAACACAGCGCAGAATGAACAGTGGCATCTGCTCCTACAGCAGAAGGACCAGCAGGGAAAGCTAGGGCTGTGTCTCTTCAGCACACAAGCAGCTTTGCAACGGTGTCACCATCATTGCAGTCTCTCCTCGGTTTCATACCTAAAAGTCCTTTTGAATCCGAATTGTCAGCTGGTCTCAGCTGCCCAGCAGCACAGTGAGTACAGCACGAACGTTTGGCCACGGCTCCCACAGCAGAAGAGCCAGGATTGAAAGCTGGTGCTGGACCTGTTCAGCACACAATCACCTTTACATTGGTGTCTCCATAGTTTCTTTCACTGCTCACTTTCATACAGGAAAAGCATTTGAATGGAATCAGTCCAGAGCCTGCTCTCTGCTGCGCAGCAACACAATCAGCACAGAATGAACAGTGGCATCTGCTCACACGGCAGAAGGACCAGCAGGGAAAGCTAGTGCTGGGTCTCTTCAGCACACAAGCAGCTTTGCAACGGTGTCAACATCATTGCAGTCTCTCCTCGGTTTCATACCTAAAAGTCCATTTGAATCCGAATTCTCAGTTTGTGTCTCTCAGCTGCCCAGCAGCACAGTGAGTACAGCAAGAACGTTTGGCATCTGCTCCCACAGCAGAAGAGCCAGGATTGAAAGCTGGTGCTGGACCTGTTCAGCACACAATCACCTTTACATTGGGACCTTCATCGTTGCTTTCACTGCTCACTTTCATACAGGAAAAACATTTGAATGGAATCAGTCCGGAGCCTGCTCTCTGCTGCGCAGCAACACAGTCAGCACAGAATGAACAGTGGATTCTGCTCGCACAGCAGAAGGACCAGCAGGGAAACCTAGTGCTGGGCCTCTTCAGCACACAAGCAGATTTGCAACGGTGTCACCATCATTCCAGTCTCTCCTCGGTTTCATACCTAAAAGTCCATTTGAATCCGAATTCTCAGGTGGTGTCGCTCAGCTGCCCAGGAGCACAGTGAGTACAGCACGAACGTTTGGCTTCTGCTCCCACAGCAGAAGAGCCAGGATTGAAAGCTGGTGCTGGACCTCTTCAGCACACAATCACCTTTACATTGGTGCCTCCATCGTTGATTTCACTGCTCACTTTCATACAGGAAAAGCATTTGAATAGAAACAGTGCAGAGCCTGCTCCCTGCTGGCAGCAACACAGCGCAGAATGAACAGTGACATCTGCTCCTACGGCAGAAAGACAAGCAGGGAAAGCTAGGGCTGTGTCTCTTCAGCACACAAGCAGCTTTGCAACGGGGTCACCATCATTGCAGTCTCTCCTCGGTTTCATACCTAAAATTCCATTTGAATACAAATTCTCAGGTGGTCCCTCTCAGCTGCCCAGCAGCTCAGTGAGTACAGTACGAACGTTTGGCATCTGCTCCCACAGCAGAAGAGCAAGGATTGAAAGCTGCTGCTGGACCTGTTCAGCACACAATCACGTTTACATTGGTGCCTCCATAGTTGCTTTCACTACTCACTTCCATACAGGAAAAGCGTTTGAATGGAATCAGTCCAGAGCCTGCTATCTGCAGCGCAGCAACACAGTCAGCACGGAATGAACAGTGGCATCTGCTCCCACGGCAGAAGGACCAGCAGGGAAAGCTAGTGCTGGGCCTCTTCAGCATACAAGCAGCTTTGCAACGGTGTCACCATCATTCCAGTCTCTCCTCGGTTTCATACCTAAAAGTCCTTTTGAATCCGAATTCTCAGGTGGTGTCGCTCAGCTGCCCAGGAGCACAGTGAGTACAGCACGAACGTTTGGCTTCTGCTCCCACAGCAGAAGAGCCAGGATTGAAAGCTGGTGCTGGACCTGTTCAGCACACAATCACCTTTACATTGGTGCCTCCATCGTTGCTTTCACTGCTCACTTTCATACAGGAAAAGCATTTGAATAGAAACAGTGCAGAGCCTGCTCCCTGCAAGCAGCAACACAGCGCAGAATGAACAGTGGCATCTGCTCCTACAGCAGAAGGACCAGCAGGGAAAGCTAGGGCTGTGTCTCTTCAGCACACAAGCAGCTTTGCAACGGTGTCACCATCATTGCAGTCTCTCCTCGGTTTCATACCTAAAAGTCCTTTTGAATCCGAATTGTCAGCTGGTCTCAGCTGCCCAGCAGCACAGTGAGTACAGCACGAACGTTTGGCCACGGCTCCCACAGCAGAAGAGCCAGGATTGAAAGCTGGTGCTGGACCTGTTCAGCACACAATCACCTTTACATTGGTGTCTCCATAGTTTCTTTCACTGCTCACTTTCATACAGGAAAAGCATTTGAATGGAATCAGTCCAGAGCCTGCTCTCTGCTGCGCAGCAACACAATCAGCACAGAATGAACAGTGGCATCTGCTCACACGGCAGAAGGACCAGCAGGGAAAGCTAGTGCTGGGTCTCTTCAGCACACAAGCAGCTTTGCAACGGTGTCAACATCATTGCAGTCTCTCCTCGGTTTCATACCTAAAAGTCCATTTGAATCCGAATTCTCAGGTGGTGTCGCTCAGCTGCCCAGCAGCACAGTGAGTACAGCAAGAACGTTTGGCATCTGCTCCCACAGCAGAAGAGCCAGGATTGAAAGCTGGTGCTGGACCTGTTCAGCACACAATCACCTTTACATTGGGACCTTCATCGTTGCTTTCACTGCTCACTTTCATACAGGAAAAACATTTGAATGGAATCAGTCCAGAGCCTGCTCCCTGCTGGCAGCAACACAGCACAGAATGAACAGTGGCATCTGCTCACACGGCAAAAGGACCAGCAGGGAAACCTAGTGCTGGGCCTCTTCAGCACACAAGCAGATTTGCAACGGTGTCACCATCATTCCAGTCTCTCCTCGGTTTCATACCTAAAAGTCCATTTGAATCCGAATTCTCAGGTGGTGTCGCTCAGCTGCCCAGGAGCACAGTGAGTACAGCACGAACGTTTGGCTTCTGCTCCCACAGCAGAAGAGCCAGGATTGAAAGCTGGTGCTGGACCTCTTCAGCACACAATCACCTTTACATTGGTGCCTCCATCGTTGATTTCACTGCTCACTTTCATACAGGAAAAGCATTTGAATAGAAACAGTGCAGAGCCTGCTCCCTGCTGGCAGCAACACAGCGCAGAATGAACAGTGACATCTGCTCCTACGGCAGAAAGACAAGCAGGGAAAGCTAGGGCTGTGTCTCTTCAGCACACAAGCAGCTTTGCAACGGGGTCACCATCATTGCAGTCTCTCCTCGGTTTCATACCTAAAATTCCATTTGAATACAAATTCTCAGGTGGTCCCTCTCAGCTGCCCAGCAGCTCAGTGAGTACAGGACGAACGTTTGGCATCTGCTCCCACAGCAGAAGAGCAAGGATTGAAAGCTGCTGCTGGACCTGTTCAGCACACAATCACCTTTACATTGGTGCCTCCATAGTTGCTTTCACTACTCACTTCCATACAGGAAAAGCGTTTGAATGGAATCAGTCCAGAGCCTGCTATCTGCAGCGCAGCAACACAGTCAGCACGGAATGAACAGTGGCATCTGCTCCCACGGCAGAAGGACCAGCAGGGAAAGCTAGTGCTGGGCCTCTTTAGCACACAAGCAGCTTTGCAACGGTGTCACCATCATTCCAGTCTCTCCTCGGTTTCATACCTAAAAGTCCATTTGAATCCGAATTCTCAGGTGGTGTCGCTCAGCTGCCCAGGAGCACAGTGAGTACAGCACGAACGTTTGGCTTCTGCTCCCACAGCAGAAGAGCCAGGATTGAAAGCTGGTGCTGGACCTGTTCAGCACACAATCACCTTTACATTGGTGCCTCCATCGTTGCTTTCACTGCTCACTTTCATACAGGAAAAGCATTTGAATAGAAACAGTGCAGAGCCTGCTCCCTGCAAGCAGCAACACAGCGCAGAATGAACAGTGGCATCTGCTCCTACAGCAGAAGGACCAGCAGGGAAAGCTAGGGCTGTGTCTCTTCAGCACACAAGCAGCTTTGCAACGGTGTCACCATCATTGCAGTCTCTCCTCGGTTTCATACCTAAAAGTCCTTTTGAATCCGAATTGTCAGCTGGTCTCAGCTGCCCAGCAGCACAGTGAGTACAGCACGAACGTTTGGCCACGGCTCCCACAGCAGAAGAGCCAGGATTGAAAGCTGGTGCTGGACCTGTTCAGCACACAATCACCTTTACATTGGTGTCTCCATAGTTTCTTTCACTGCTCACTTTCATACAGGGAAAGCATTTGAATGGAATCAGTCCAGAGCCTGCTCCTTGCTGGCAGCAACACAGCACAGAATGAACAGGGGCATCTGCTCACACGGCAGAAGGACCAGCAGGGAAAGCTAGTGCTGGGCCTCTTCAGCACACAAGCAGATTTGCAACGGTGTCACCATCATTGCAGTCTCTCCTCGGTTTCATACCTAACAGTCCATTTGAATACAAATTCTCAGGTGGTCTCTCTCAGCTGCCCAGCAGCACAGTGAGTACAGCACGAACATTTGGCCTCTGCTCCCACAGAAGAAGAGCCAGGATTGAAAGCTGGTGCTGGACCTGTTCAGCACACAATCACCTTTACATTGGTGCATCCATCGTTGCTTTCACTGCTAACACTCATACAGGAAAAGCATTTGAATGGAATCAGTCCAGAGCCTGCTCTCTGCTGCGCAGCAACACAGTCAGCACAGAATGAACAGTGGACTCTACTCAAACGGCAGAAGGACCAGCAGGGAAAGCTAGTGCTCTGCTTCTTCAGCACACAAGCAGCTTTGCAACGGTGTCACCATCATTGCAGTCTCTCCTCGGTTTCATACCTAAAAGTCCATTTGAATACAAATTCTCAGGTTTTCTCTCTCAGCTGCCCAGCAGCACAGTGAGTACAGCACGAACGTTTGGCCTCTGCACCCACATCAGAAGAGCCAGGATTGAAAGCTCCTGCTGGACCTGTTCAGCACACAATCACCTTTACATTGGTGCCTCCATCGTTGCTTTCACTGCTCACTTTCATACAGGAAAAGCATTTGAATGGAATCAGTCCGGAGGCTGCATCTGCTGCGCAGCAACACAGTCAGCACAGAATGAACAGTGGCATCTGCTCCCACGGCAGAAGGACCAGCAGGGAAAGCTAGTGCTGGGCCTCTTCAGCATACAAGCAGCTTTGCAACGGTGACACCATCATTGCAGTCTCTCCTCGGTTTCATACCTAAAAGTCCATTTGAATCCAAATTCTCAGGTGGTCTCTCTCAGCTGCCCAGCAGCTCAGTGAGTACAGCACGAGTATTTGGCCTCTACTCCCACAGCAGAAGAGCCAGGATTGAAAGCTGGTGCTGGACCTGTTCATCACACAATCACCTTTACATCGGGGCCTCCATCGTTGCTTTCACTGCTCACTTTGATGCAGGAAAAGCATTTGAATGGAATCAGTCCAGAGCCTGCTCTCTGCTTTGCAGTAACACAGTCAGCACAGAATGAACAGTGGCATCTGCTCCCACGGCAGAAGGACCAGCAGGGAAAGCTAGTGCTGGGTCTCTTCAGCACACAAGCAGCTTTGCAACGGTGTCACCATCATTGCAGTCTCTCCTCGGTTTCATACCTAAAAGTCCAATTAAATCCGAATTCTCAGGTGGTGTCGCTCAGCTGCCCAGCAGCACAGTGAGTACAGCACGAACGTTAGGCCTCTGCTCCCACAGCAGAAGAGCAAGGATTGAAAGCTGGTGCTGGACCTGTTCAGCACACAATCCCCTTTACATTGGTGCCTCCATCCTTGCTTTCACTGCTAACACTCATACAGGGAAAGCATTTGAATGGAATCAGTCCAGAGCCTGCTCCCTGCTGGCAGCAACACAGTACAGAATGAACAGTGGCATCTGCTCACACGGCAGAAGGACCAGCAGGGAAAGCTAGTGCTCTGCTTCTTCAGCACACAAGCAGCTTTGCAACGGGGTCACCATCATTGCAGTCTCTCCTCGGTTTCATACCTAAAAGTCCATTTGAATACAAATTCTCAGGTGGTGTTTCTCAGCTGCCCAGCAGCACAGTGAGTACAGCACGAACGTTTGGCCTCTGCTCCCACAGCAGAAGAGCAAGGATTGAAAGCTGGTGCTGGACCTGTTCAGCACACAATCACCTTTACATTGGTGCCTCCATAGTTGCTTTCACTACTCACTTCCATACAGGAAAAGCGTTTGAATGGAATCAGTCCAGAGCCTGCTCTCTGCAGCGCAGCAACACAGCACAGAATGAACAGTGGATTCTGCTCGCACAGCAGAAGGACCAGCAGGGAAAGCTAGTGCTGGGCCTCTTCAGCACACAAGCAGATTTGCAACGGGGTCACCATCATTGCAGTCTCTCCTCGGTTTCATACCTAAAAGTCCATTTGAATCCAAATTCTCAGTTTGTGTCTCTCAGCTGCCCAGCAGCACAGTGAGTACAGCACGAACGTTTGGCCTCTGCTCCCACAGCAGAAGAGCCAGGATTGAAAGCTGGTGCTGGACCTCTTCAGCACACAATCACCTTTACATTGGTGCCTCCATCGCTGCTTTCACTGCTAACACTCATACAGGAAAAGCATTTGAATGGAATCAGTCCAGAGCCTGCTCCCTGCTGGCAGCAACACAGCACAGAATGAACAGTGGCATCTGCTCACACGGCAAAAGGACCAGCAGGGAAAGCTAGTGCTGGGCCTCTTCAGCACACAAGCAGCTTTGCAACGGTGTCACCATCATTCCAGTCTCTCCTCGGTTTCATACCTAAAAGTCCATTTGAATCCGAATTCTCAGGTGGTGTCGCTCAGCTGCCCAGGAGCACAGTGAGTACAGCACGAACGTTTGGCTTCTGCTCCCACAGCAGAAGAGCCAGGATTGAAAGCTGGTGCTGGACCTCTTCAGCACACAATCACCTTTACATTGGTGCCTCCATCGTTGCTTTCACTGCTCACTTTCATACAGGAAAAGCATTTGAATAGAAACAGTGCAGAGCCTGCTCCCTGCTGGCAGCAACACAGCGCAGAATGAACAGTGGCATCTGCTCCTACGGCAGAAAGACAAGCAGGGAAAGCTAGGGCTGTGTCTCTTCAGCGCGCAAGCAGCTTTGCAACGGTGTCACCATCATTGCAGTCTCTCCTCGGTTTCATACCTAAAATTCCATTTGAATACAAATTCTCAGGTGGTCCCTCTCAGCTGCCCAGCAGCTCAGTGAGTACAGCACGAACGTTTGGCATCTGCTCCCACAGCAGAAGAGCAAGGATTGAAAGCTGGTGCTGGACCTGTTCAGCACACAATCACCTTTACATTGGTGCCTTCATCGTTGCTTTCACTACTCACTTCCATACAGGAAAAGCGTTTGAATGGAATCAGTCCAGAGCCTGCTCTCTGCAGCGCAGCAACACAGTCAGCACGGAATGAACAGTGGCATCTGCTCCCATGGCAGAAGGACCAGCAGGGAAAGCTAGAGCTGGGCCTCTTTAGGACACAAGCAGCTTTGCAACGGTGTCACCATCATTGCAGTCTCTCCTCGGTTTCATACCTAAAAGTCCATTTGAATCCAAATTCTCAGGTTTTCTCTCTCAGCTGCCCAGCAGCACAGTGAGTACAGCACGAACGTTTGGCCTCTGCTCCCACATCAGAAGAGCCAGGATTGAAAGCTGCTGCTGGACCTGTTCAGCACACAATCACCTTTACATTGGTGCCTCCATCGTTGCTTTCACTGCTCACTTTCATACAGGAAAAGCATTTGAATGGAATCAGTCCGGAGGCTGCATCTGCTGCGCAGCAACACAGTCAGCACAGAATGAAGAGTGGCATCTGCTCCCACGGCAGAAGGACCAGCAGGGAAAGCTAGTGCTGGGCCTCTTCAGCATACAAGCAGCTTTGCAACGGTGTCACCATCATTCCAGTCTCTCCTCGGTTTCATACCTAAAAGTCCATTTGAATCCGAATTCTCAGGTGGTGTCGCTCAGCTGCCCAGGAGCACAGTGAGTACAGCACGAACGTTTGGCTTCTGCTCCCACAGCAGAAGAGCCAGGATTGAAAGCTGGTGCTGGACCTGTTCAGCACACAATCACCTTTACATTGGTGCCTCCATCGTTGCTTTCACTGCTCACTTTCATACAGGAAAAGCATTTGAATAGAAACAGTGCAGAGCCTGCTCCCTGCAAGCAGCAACACAGCGCAGAATGAACAGTGGCATCTGCTCCTACAGCAGAAGGACCAGCAGGGAAAGCTAGGGCTGTGTCTCTTCAGCACACAAGCAGCTTTGCAACGGTGTCACCATCATTGCAGTCTCTCCTCGGTTTCATACCTAAAAGTCCTTTTGAATCCGAATTGTCAGCTGGTCTCAGCTGCCCAGCAGCACAGTGAGTACAGCACGAACGTTTGGCCACGGCTCCCACAGCAGAAGAGCCAGGATTGAAAGCTGGTGCTGGACCTGTTCAGCACACAATCACCTTTACATTGGTGTCTCCATAGTTTCTTTCACTGCTCACTTTCATACAGGAAAAGCATTTGAATGGAATCAGTCCAGAGCCTGCTCTCTGCTGCGCAGCAACACAATCAGCACAGAATGAACAGTGGCATCTGCTCACACGGCAGAAGGACCAGCAGGGAAAGCTAGTGCTGGGTCTCTTCAGCACACAAGCAGCTTTGCAACGGTGTCAACATCATTGCAGTCTCTCCTCGGTTTCATACCTAAAAGTCCATTTGAATCCGAATTCTCAGGTGGTGTCGCTCAGCTGCCCAGCAGCACAGTGAGTACAGCAAGAACGTTTGGCATCTGCTCCCACAGCAGAAGAGCCAGGATTGAAAGCTGGTGCTGGACCTGTTCAGCACACAATCACCTTTACATTGGGACCTTCATCGTTGCTTTCACTGCTCACTTTCATACAGGAAAAACATTTGAATGGAATCAGTCCGGAGCCTGCTCTCTGCTGCGCAGCAACACAGTCAGCACAGAATGAACAGTGGATTCTGCTCGCACAGCAGAAGGACCAGCAGGGAAACCTAGTGCTGGGCCTCTTCAGCACACAAGCAGATTTGCAACGGTGTCACCATCATTCCAGTCTCTCCTCGGTTTCATACCTAAAAGTCCATTTGAATCCGAATTCTCAGGTGGTGTCGCTCAGCTGCCCAGGAGCACAGTGAGTACAGCACGAACGTTTGGCTTCTGCTCCCACAGCAGAAGAGCCAGGATTGAAAGCTGGTGCTGGACCTCTTCAGCACACAATCACCTTTACATTGGTGCCTCCATCGTTGATTTCACTGCTCACTTTCATACAGGAAAAGCATTTGAATAGAAACAGTGCAGAGCCTGCTCCCTGCTGGCAGCAACACAGCGCAGAATGAACAGTGACATCTGCTCCTACGGCAGAAAGACAAGCAGGGAAAGCTAGGGCTGTGTCTCTTCAGCACACAAGCAGCTTTGCAACGGGGTCACCATCATTGCAGTCTCTCCTCGGTTTCATACCTAAAATTCCATTTGAATACAAATTCTCAGGTGGTCCCTCTCAGCTGCCCAGCAGCTCAGTGAGTACAGTACGAACGTTTGGCATCTGCTCCCACAGCAGAAGAGCAAGGATTGAAAGCTGCTGCTGGACCTGTTCAGCACACAATCACGTTTACATTGGTGCCTCCATAGTTGCTTTCACTACTCACTTCCATACAGGAAAAGCGTTTGAATGGAATCAGTCCAGAGCCTGCTATCTGCAGCGCAGCAACACAGTCAGCACGGAATGAACAGTGGCATCTGCTCCCACGGCAGAAGGACCAGCAGGGAAAGCTAGTGCTGGGCCTCTTCAGCATACAAGCAGCTTTGCAACGGTGTCACCATCATTCCAGTCTCTCCTCGGTTTCATACCTAAAAGTCCTTTTGAATCCGAATTCTCAGGTGGTGTCGCTCAGCTGCCCAGGAGCACAGTGAGTACAGCACGAACGTTTGGCTTCTGCTCCCACAGCAGAAGAGCCAGGATTGAAAGCTGGTGCTGGACCTGTTCAGCACACAATCACCTTTACATTGGTGCCTCCATCGTTGCTTTCACTGCTCACTTTCATACAGGAAAAGCATTTGAATAGAAACAGTGCAGAGCCTGCTCCCTGCAAGCAGCAACACAGCGCAGAATGAACAGTGGCATCTGCTCCTACAGCAGAAGGACCAGCAGGGAAAGCTAGGGCTGTGTCTCTTCAGCACACAAGCAGCTTTGCAACGGTGTCACCATCATTGCAGTCTCTCCTCGGTTTCATACCTAAAAGTCCTTTTGAATCCGAATTGTCAGCTGGTCTCAGCTGCCCAGCAGCACAGTGAGTACAGCACGAACGTTTGGCCACGGCTCCCACAGCAGAAGAGCCAGGATTGAAAGCTGGTGCTGGACCTGTTCAGCACACAATCACCTTTACATTGGTGTCTCCATAGTTTCTTTCACTGCTCACTTTCATACAGGAAAAGCATTTGAATGGAATCAGTCCAGAGCCTGCTCTCTGCTGCGCAGCAACACAATCAGCACAGAATGAACAGTGGCATCTGCTCACACGGCAGAAGGACCAGCAGGGAAAGCTAGTGCTGGGTCTCTTCAGCACACAAGCAGCTTTGCAACGGTGTCAACATCATTGCAGTCTCTCCTCGGTTTCATACCTAAAAGTCCATTTGAATCCGAATTCTCAGGTGGTGTCGCTCAGCTGCCCAGCAGCACAGTGAGTACAGCAAGAACGTTTGGCATCTGCTCCCACAGCAGAAGAGCCAGGATTGAAAGCTGGTGCTGGACCTGTTCAGCACACAATCACCTTTACATTGGGACCTTCATCGTTGCTTTCACTGCTCACTTTCATACAGGAAAAACATTTGAATGGAATCAGTCCAGAGCCTGCTCCCTGCTGGCAGCAACACAGCACAGAATGAACAGTGGCATCTGCTCACACGGCAAAAGGACCAGCAGGGAAACCTAGTGCTGGGCCTCTTCAGCACACAAGCAGATTTGCAACGGTGTCACCATCATTCCAGTCTCTCCTCGGTTTCATACCTAAAAGTCCATTTGAATCCGAATTCTCAGGTGGTGTCGCTCAGCTGCCCAGGAGCACAGTGAGTACAGCACGAACGTTTGGCTTCTGCTCCCACAGCAGAAGAGCCAGGATTGAAAGCTGGTGCTGGACCTCTTCAGCACACAATCACCTTTACATTGGTGCCTCCATCGTTGATTTCACTGCTCACTTTCATACAGGAAAAGCATTTGAATAGAAACAGTGCAGAGCCTGCTCCCTGCTGGCAGCAACACAGCGCAGAATGAACAGTGACATCTGCTCCTACGGCAGAAAGACAAGCAGGGAAAGCTAGGGCTGTGTCTCTTCAGCACACAAGCAGCTTTGCAACGGGGTCACCATCATTGCAGTCTCTCCTCGGTTTCATACCTAAAATTCCATTTGAATACAAATTCTCAGGTGGTCCCTCTCAGCTGCCCAGCAGCTCAGTGAGTACAGGACGAACGTTTGGCATCTGCTCCCACAGCAGAAGAGCAAGGATTGAAAGCTGCTGCTGGACCTGTTCAGCACACAATCACCTTTACATTGGTGCCTCCATAGTTGCTTTCACTACTCACTTCCATACAGGAAAAGCGTTTGAATGGAATCAGTCCAGAGCCTGCTATCTGCAGCGCAGCAACACAGTCAGCACGGAATGAACAGTGGCATCTGCTCCCACGGCAGAAGGACCAGCAGGGAAAGCTAGTGCTGGGCCTCTTTAGCACACAAGCAGCTTTGCAACGGTGTCACCATCATTCCAGTCTCTCCTCGGTTTCATACCTAAAAGTCCATTTGAATCCGAATTCTCAGGTGGTGTCGCTCAGCTGCCCAGGAGCACAGTGAGTACAGCACGAACGTTTGGCTTCTGCTCCCACAGCAGAAGAGCCAGGATTGAAAGCTGGTGCTGGACCTGTTCAGCACACAATCACCTTTACATTGGTGCCTCCATCGTTGCTTTCACTGCTCACTTTCATACAGGAAAAGCATTTGAATAGAAACAGTGCAGAGCCTGCTCCCTGCAAGCAGCAACACAGCGCAGAATGAACAGTGGCATCTGCTCCTACAGCAGAAGGACCAGCAGGGAAAGCTAGGGCTGTGTCTCTTCAGCACACAAGCTGCTTTGCAACGGTGTCACCATCATTGCAGTCTCTCCTCGGTTTCATACCTAAAAGTCCTTTTGAATCCGAATTGTCAGCTGGTCTCAGCTGCCCAGCAGCACAGTGAGTACAGCACGAACGTTTGGCCACGGCTCCCACAGCAGAAGAGCCAGGATTGAAAGCTGGTGCTGGACCTGTTCAGCACACAATCACCTTTACATTGGTGTCTCCATAGTTTCTTTCACTGCTCACTTTCATACAGGAAAAGCATTTGAATGGAATCAGTCCAGAGCCTGCTCTCTGCTGCGCAGCAACACAATCAGCACAGAATGAACAGTGGCATCTGCTCACACGGCAGAAGGACCAGCAGGGAAAGCTAGTGCTGGGTCTCTTCAGCACACAAGCAGATTTGCAACGGTGTCAACATCATTGCAGTCTCTCCTCGGTTTCATACCTAAAAGTCCATTTGAATCCGAATTCTCAGGTGGTGTCGGTCAGCTGCCCAGCAGCACAGTGAGTACAGCAAGAACGTTTGGCATCTGCTCCCACAGCAGAAGAGCCAGGATTGAAAGCTGGTGCTGGACCTGTTCAGCACACAATCACCTTTACATTGGGACCTTCATCGTTGCTTTCACTGCTCACTTTCATACAGGAAAAACATTTGAATGGAATCAGTCCGGAGCCTGCTCTCTGCTGCGCAGCAACACAGTCAGCACAGAATGAACAGTGGATTCTGCTCGCACAGCAGAAGGACCAGCAGGGAAACCTAGTGCTGGGCCTCTTCAGCACACAAGCAGATTTGCAACGGTGTCACCATCATTCCAGTCTCTCCTCGGTTTCATACCTAAAAGTCCATTTGAATCCGAATTCTCAGGTGGTGTCGCTCAGCTGCCCAGGAGCACAGTGAGTACAGCACGAACGTTTGGCTTCTGCTCCCACAGCAGAAGAGCCAGGATTGAAAGCTGGTGCTGGACCTCTTCAGCACACAATCACCTTTACATTGGTGCCTCCATCGTTGATTTCACTGCTCACTTTCATACAGGAAAAGCATTTGAATAGAAACAGTGCAGAGCCTGCTCCCTGCTGGCAGCAACACAGCGCAGAATGAACAGTGGCATCTGCTCCTACGGCAGAAAGACAAGCAGGGAAAGCTAGGGCTGTGTCTCTTCAGCACACAAGCAGCTTTGCAACGGGGTCACCATCATTGCAGTCTCTCCTCGGTTTCATACCTAAAATTCCATTTGAATACAAATTCTCAGGTGGTCCCTCTCAGCTGCCCAGCAGCTCAGTGAGTACAGTACGCACGTTTGGCATCTGCTCCCACAGCAGAAGAGCAAGGATTGAAAGCTGCTGCTGGACCTGTTCAGCACACAATCACGTTTACATTGGTGCCTCCATAGTTGCTTTCACTACTCACTTCCATACAGGAAAAGCGTTTGAATGGAATCAGTCCAGAGCCTGCTATCTGCAGCGCAGCAACACAGTCAGCACGGAATGAACAGTGGCATCTGCTCCCACGGCAGAAGGACCAGCAGGGAAAGCTAGTGCTGGGCCTCTTTAGCACACAAGCAGCTTTGCAACGGTGTCACCATCATTGCAGTCTCTCCTCGGTTTCATACCTAAAAGTCCATTTGAATCCAAATTCTCAGGTGGTCCCTCTCAGCTGCCCAGCAGCACAGTGAGTACAGTACGAACGTTTGGCCACGGCTCCCACAGCAGAAGAGCTAGGATTGAAAGCTGGTGCGGGACCTGTTCAGCACACAATCCCCTTTACATTGGTGCCTCCATCGTTGCTTTCACTGCTCACTTTCATACAGGGAAAGCATTTGAATGGAATCAGTCCAGAGCCTGCTCCCTGCTGGCAGCAACACAGCACAGAATGAACAGTGGCATCTGCTCACACGGCAGAAGGACCAGCAGGGAAAGCTAGTGCTGGGCCTCTTCAGCACACAAGCAGATTTGCAACGGTGTCACCATCATTGCAGTCTCTCCTCGGTTTCATACCTAACAGTCCATTTGAATACAAATTCTCAGGTGGTCTCTCTCAGCTGCCCAGCAGCACAGTGAGTACAGCACGAACATTTGGCCTCTGCTCCCACAGAAGAAGAGCCAGGATTGAAAGCTGGTGCTGGACCTGTTCAGCACACAATCACCTTTACATTGGTGCATCCATCGTTGCTTTCACTGCTCACTTTCATACAGGAAAAGCATTTGAATGGAATCAGTCCAGAGCCTGCTCTCTGCTGCGCAGCAACACAGTCAGCACAGAATGAACAGTGGACTCTACTCAAACGGCAGAAGGACCAGCAGGGAAAGCTAGTGCTCTGCTTCTTCAGCACACAAGCAGCTTTGCAACGGTGTCACCATCATTGCAGTCTCTCCTCGGTTTCATACCTAAAAGTCCATTTGAATACAAATTCTCAGGTTTTCTCTCTCAGCTGCCCAGCAGCACAGTGAGTACAGCACGAACGTTTGGCCTCTGCTCCCACATCAGAAGAGCCAGGATTGAAAGCTGCTGCTGGACCTGTTCAGCACACAATCACCTTTACATTGGTGCCTCCATCGTTGCTTTCACTGCTCACTTTCATACAGGAAAAGCATTTGAATGGAATCAGTCCGGAGGCTGCATCTGCTGCGCAGCAACACAGTCAGCACAGAATGAACAGTGGCATCTGCTCCCACGGCAGAAGGACCAGCAGGGAAAGCTAGTGCTGGGCCTCTTCAGCATACAAGCAGCTTTGCAACGGTGACACCATCATTGCAGTCTCTCCTCGGTTTCATACCTAAAAGTCCATTTGAATCCAAATTCTCAGGTGGTCTCTCTCAGCTGCCCAGCAGCTCAGTGAGTACAGCACGAGTATTTGGCCTCTACTCCCACAGCAGAAGAGCCAGGATTGAAAGCTGGTGCTGGACCTGTTCATCACACAATCACCTTTACATCGGGGCCTCCATCGTTGCTTTCACTGCTCACTTTGATGCAGGAAAAGCATTTGAATGGAATCAGTCCAGAGCCTGCTCTCTGCTTTGCAGCAACACAGTCAGCACAGAATGAACAGTGGCATCTGCTCCCACGGCAGAAGGACCAGCAGGGAAAGCTAGTGCTGGGTCTCTTCAGCACACAAGCAGCTTTGCAACGGTGTCACCATCATTGCAGTCTCTCCTCGGTTTCATACCTAAAAGTCCAATTAAATCCGAATTCTCAGGTGGTGTCGCTCAGCTGCCCAGCAGCACAGTGAGTACAGCACGAACGTTAGGCCTCTGCTCCCACAGCAGAAGAGCCAGGATTGAAAGCTGGTGCTGGACCTGTTCAGCACACAATCCCCTTTACATTGGTGCCTCCATCCTTGCTTTCACTGCTAACACTCATACAGGGAAAGCATTTGAATGGAATCAGTCCAGAGCCTGCTCCCTGCTGGCAGCAACACAGTACAGAATGAACAGTGGCATCTGCTCACACGGCAGAAGGACCAGCAGGGAAAGCTAGTGCTCTGCTTCTTCAGCACACAAGCAGCTTTGCAACGGGGTCACCATCATTGCAGTCTCTCCTCGGTTTCATACCTAAAAGTCCATTTGAATACAAATTCTCAGGTGGTGTTTCTCAGCTGCCCAGCAGCACAGTGAGTACAGCACGAACGTTTGGCCTCTGCTCCCACAGCAGAAGAGCCAGGATTGAAAGCTGGTGCTGGACCTGTTCAGCACACAATCACCTTTACATTGGTGGCTCCATAGTTGCTTTCACTACTCACTTCCATACAGGAAAAGCGTTTGAATGGAATCAGTCCAGAGCCTGCTCTCTGCAGCGCAGCAACACAGCACAGAATGAACAGTGGATTCTGCTCGCACAGCAGAAGGACCAGCAGGGAAAGCTAGTGCTGGGCCTCTTCAGCACACAAGCAGATTTGCAACGGGGTCACCATCATTGCAGTCTCTCCTCGGTTTCATACCTAAAAGTCCATTTGAATCCAAATTCTCAGTTTGTGTCTCTCAGCTGCCCAGCAGCACAGTGAGTACAGCACGAACGTTTGGCCTCTGCTCCCACAGCAGAAGAGCCAGGATTGAAAGCTGGTGCTGGACCTCTTCAGCACACAATCACCTTTACATTGGTGCCTCCATCGCTGCTTTCACTGCTAACACTCATACAGGAAAAGCATTTGAATGGAATCAGTCCAGAGCCTGCTCCCTGCTGGCAGCAACACAGCACAGAATGAACAGTGGCATCTGCTCACACGGCAAAAGGACCAGCAGGGAAAGCTAGTGCTGGGCCTCTTCAGCACACAAGCAGCTTTGCAACGGTGTCACCATCATTCCAGTCTCTCCTCGGTTTCATACCTAAAAGTCCATTTGAATCCGAATTCTCAGGTGGTGTCGCTCAGCTGCCCAGGAGCACAGTGAGTACAGCACGAACGTTTGGCTTCTGCTCCCACAGCAGAAGAGCCAGGATTGAAAGCTGGTGCTGGACCTCTTCAGCACACAATCACCTTTACATTGGTGCCTCCATCGTTGCTTTCACTGCTCACTTTCATACAGGAAAAGCATTTGAATAGAAACAGTGCAGAGCCTGCTCCCTGCTAGCAGCAACACAGCGCAGAATGAACAGTGGCATCTGCTCCTACGGCAGAAAGACAAGCAGGGAAAGCTAGGGCTGTGTCTCTTCAGCACACAAGCAGCTTTGCAACGGTGTCACCATCATTGCAGTCTCTCCTCGGTTTCATACCTAAAATTCCATTTGAATACAAATTCTCAGGTGGTCCCTCTCAGCTGCCCAGCAGCTCAGTGAGTACAGCACGAACGTTTGGCATCTGCTCCCACAGCAGAAGAGCAAGGATTGAAAGCTGGTGCTGGACCTGTTCAGCACACAATCACCTTTACATTGGTGCCTTCATCGTTGCTTTCACTACTCACTTCCATACAGGAAAAGCGTTTGAATGGAATCAGTCCAGATCCTGCTCTCTGCAGCGCAGCAACACAGTCAGCACGGAATGAACAGTGGCATCTGCTCCCATGGCAGAAGGACCAGCAGGGAAAGCTAGTGCTGGGCCTCTTTAGGACACAAGCAGCTTTGCAACGGTGTCACCATCATTGCAGTCTCTCCTCGGTTTCATACCTAAAAGTCCATTTGAATCCAAATTCTCAGGTGGTGTTTCTCAGCTGCCCAGCAGCACAGTGAGTACAGCACGAACGTTTGGCCTCTGCTCCCACAGCAGAAGAGCAAGGATTGAAAGCTGGTGCTGGACCTGTTCAGCACACAATCACCTTTACATTGGTGCCTCCATAGTTGCTTTCACTACTCACTTCCATACAGGAAAAGCGTTTGAATGGAATCAGTCCAGAGCCTGCTCTCTGCAGCGCAGCAACACAGCACAGAATGAACAGTGGATTCTGCTCGCACAGCAGAAGGACCAGCAGGGAAAGCTAGTGCTGGGCCTCTTCAGCACACAAGCAGATTTGCAACGGGGTCACCATCATTGCAGTCTCTCCTCGGTTTCATACCTAAAAGTCCATTTGAATCCAAATTCTCAGTTTGTGTCTCTCAGCTGCCCAGCAGCACAGTGAGTACAGCACGAACGTTTGGCCTCTGCTCCCACAGCAGAAGAGCCAGGATTGAAAGCTGGTGCTGGACCTCTTCAGCACACAATCACCTTTACATTGGTGCCTCCATCGCTGCTTTCACTGCTAACACTCATACAGGAAAAGCATTTGAATGGAATCAGTCCAGAGCCTGCTCCCTGCTGGCAGCAACACAGCACAGAATGAACAGTGGCATCTGCTCACACGGCAAAAGGACCAGCAGGGAAAGCTAGTGCTGGGCCTCTTCAGCACACAAGCAGCTTTGCAACGGGGTCACCATCATTCCAGTCTCTCCTCGGTTTCATACCTAAAAGTCCATTTGAATCCGAATTCTCAGGTGGTGTCGCTCAGCTGCCCAGGAGCACAGTGAGTACAGCACGAACGTTTGGCTTCTGCTCCCACAGCAGAAGAGCCAGGATTGAAAGCTGGTGCTGGACCTCTTCAGCACACAATCACCTTTACATTGGTGCCTCCATCGCTGCTTTCACTGCTAACACTCATACAGGAAAAGCATTTGAATGGAATCAGTCCAGAGCCTGCTCCCTGCTGGCAGCAACACAGCACAGAATGAACAGTGGCATCTGCTCACACGGCAAAAGGACCAGCAGGGAAAGCTAGTGCTGGGCCTCTTCAGCACACAAGCAGCTTTGCAACGGTGTCACCATCATTCCAGTCTCTCCTCGGTTTCATACCTAAAAGTCCATTTGAATCCGAATTCTCAGGTGGTGTCGCTCAGCTGCCCAGGAGCACAGTGAGTACAGCACGAACGTTTGGCTTCTGCTCCCACAGCAGAAGAGCCAGGATTGAAAGCTGGTGCTGGACCTGTTCAGCACACAATCACCTTTACATTGGTGCCTCCATCGTTGCTTTCACTGCTCACTTTCATACAGGAAAAGCATTTGAATAGAAACAGTGCAGAGCCTGCTCCCTGCAAGCAGCAACACAGCGCAGAATGAACAGTGGCATCTGCTCCTACAGCAGAAGGACCAGCAGGGAAAGCTAGGGCTGTGTCTCTTCAGCACACAAGCAGCTTTGCAACGGTGTCACCATCATTGCAGTCTCTCCTCGGTTTCATACCTAAAAGTCCTTTTGAATCCGAATTGTCAGCTGGTCTCAGCTGCCCAGCAGCACAGTGAGTACAGCACGAACGTTTGGCCACGGCTCCCACAGCAGAAGAGCCAGGATTGAAAGCTGGTGCTGGACCTGTTCAGCACACAATCACCTTTACATTGGTGTCTCCATAGTTTCTTTCACTGCTCACTTTCATACAGGAAAAGCATTTGAATGGAATCAGTCCAGAGCCTGCTCTCTGCTGCGCAGCAACACAATCAGCACAGAATGAACAGTGGCATCTGCTCACACGGCAGAAGGACCAGCAGGGAAAGCTAGTGCTGGGTCTCTTCAGCACACAAGCAGCTTTGCAACGGTGTCAACATCATTGCAGTCTCTCCTCGGTTTCATACCTAAAAGTCCATTTGAATCCGAATTCTCAGGTGGTGTCGCTCAGCTGCCCAGCAGCACAGTGAGTACAGCAAGAACGTTTGGCATCTGCTCCCACAGCAGAAGAGCCAGGATTGAAAGCTGGTGCTGGACCTGTTCAGCACACAATCACCTTTACATTGGGACCTTCATCGTTGCTTTCACTGCTCACTTTCATACAGGAAAAACATTTGAATGGAATCAGTCCGGAGCCTGCTCTCTGCTGCGCAGCAACACAGTCAGCACAGAATGAACAGTGGATTCTGCTCGCACAGCAGAAGGACCAGCAGGGAAACCTAGTGCTGGGCCTCTTCAGCACACAAGCAGATTTGCAACGGTGTCACCATCATTCCAGTCTCTCCTCGGTTTCATACCTAAAAGTCCATTTGAATCCGAATTCTCAGGTGGTGTCGCTCAGCTGCCCAGGAGCACAGTGAGTACAGCACGAACGTTTGGCTTCTGCTCCCACAGCAGAAGAGCCAGGATTGAAAGCTGGTGCTGGACCTCTTCAGCACACAATCACCTTTACATTGGTGCCTCCATCGTTGATTTCACTGCTTACTTTCATACAGGAAAAGCATTTGAATAGAAACAGTGCAGAGCCTGCTCCCTGCTGGCAGCAACACAGCGCAGAATGAACAGTGGCATCTGCTCCTACGGCAGAAAGACAAGCAGGGAAAGCTAGGGCTGTGTCTCTTCAGCACACAAGCAGCTTTGCAACGGTGTCACCATCATTGCAGTCTCTCCTCGGTTTCATACCTAAAATTCCATTTGAATACAAATTCTCAGGTGGTCCCTCTCAGCTGCCCAGCAGCTCAGTGAGTACAGCACGAACGTTTGGCATCTGCTCCCACAGCAGAAGAGCAAGGATTGAAAGCTGGTGCTGGACCTGTTCAGCACACAATCACCTTTACATTGGTGCCTTCATCGTTGCTTTCACTACTCACTTCCATACAGGAAAAGCGTTTGAATGGAATCAGTCCAGATCCTGCTCTCTGCAGCGCAGCAACACAGTCAGCACGGAATGAACAGTGGCATCTGCTCCCATGGCAGAAGGACCAGCAGGGAAAGCTAGTGCTGGGCCTCTTTAGGACACAAGCAGCTTTGCAACGGTGTCACCATCATTGCAGTCTCTCCTCGGTTTCATACGTAAAAGTCCATTTGAATCCAAATTCTCAGGTGGTGTTTCTCAGCTGCCCAGCAGCACAGTGAGTACAGCACGAACGTTTGGCCTCTGCTCCCACAGCAGAAGAGCAAGGATTGAAAGCTGGTGCTGGACCTGTTCAGCACACAATCACCTTTACATTGGTGCCTCCATAGTTGCTTTCACTACTCACTTCCATACAGGAAAAGCGTTTGAATGGAATCAGTCCAGAGCCTGCTCTCTGCAGCGCAGCAACACAGCACAGAATGAACAGTGGATTCTGCTCGCACAGCAGAAGGACCAGCAGGGAAAGCTAGTGCTGGGCCTCTTCAGCACACAAGCAGATTTGCAACGGGGTCACCATCATTGCAGTCTCTCCTCGGTTTCATACCTAAAAGTCCATTTGAATCCAAATTCTCAGTTTGTGTCTCTCAGCTGCCCAGCAGCACAGTGAGTACAGCACGAACGTTTGGCCTCTGCTCCCACAGCAGAAGAGCCAGGATTGAAAGCTGGTGCTGGACCTCTTCAGCACACAATCACCTTTACATTGGTGCCTCCATCGCTGCTTTCACTGCTAACACTCATACAGGAAAAGCATTTGAATGGAATCAGTCCAGAGCCTGCTCCCTGCTGGCAGCAACACAGCACAGAATGAACAGTGGCATCTGCTCACACGGCAAAAGGACCAGCAGGGAAAGCTAGTGCTGGGCCTCTTCAGCACACAAGCAGCTTTGCAACGGTGTCACCATCATTCCAGTCTCTCCTCGGTTTCATACCTAAAAGTCCATTTGAATCCGAATTCTCAGGTGGTGTCGCTCAGCTGCCCAGGAGCACAGTGAGTACAGCACGAACGTTTGGCTTCTGCTCCCACAGCAGAAGAGCCAGGATTGAAAGCTGGTGCTGGACCTCTTCAGCACACAATCACCTTTACATTGGTGCCTCCATCGCTGCTTTCACTGCTAACACTCATACAGGAAAAGCATTTGAATGGAATCAGTCCAGAGCCTGCTCCCTGCTGGCAGCAACACAGCACAGAATGAACAGTGGCATCTGCTCACACGGCAAAAGGACCAGCAGGGAAAGCTAGTGCTGGGCCTCTTCAGCACACAAGCAGCTTTGCAACGGTGTCACCATCATTCCAGTCTCTCCTCGGTTTCATACCTAAAAGTCCATTTGAATCCGAATTCTCAGGTGGTGTCGCTCAGCTGCCCAGGAGCACAGTGAGTACAGCACGAACGTTTGGCTTCTGCTCCCACAGCAGAAGAGCCAGGATTGAAAGCTGGTGCTGGACCTGTTCAGCACACAATCACCTTTACATTGGTGCCTCCATCGTTGCTTTCACTGCTCACTTTCATACAGGAAAAGCATTTGAATAGAAACAGTGCAGAGCCTGCTCCCTGCAAGCAGCAACACAGCGCAGAATGAACAGTGGCATCTGCTCCTACAGCAGAAGGACCAGCAGGGAAAGCTAGGGCTGTGTCTCTTCAGCACACAAGCAGCTTTGCAACGGTGTCACCATCATTGCAGTCTCTCCTCGGTTTCATACCTAAAAGTCCTTTTGAATCCGAATTGTCAGCTGGTCTCAGCTGCCCAGCAGCACAGTGAGTACAGCACGAACGTTTGGCCACGGCTCCCACAGCAGAAGAGCCAGGATTGAAAGCTGGTGCTGGACCTGTTCAGCACACAATCACCTTTACATTGGTGTCTCCATAGTTTCTTTCACTGCTCACTTTCATACAGGAAAAGCATTTGAATGGAATCAGTCCAGAGCCTGCTCTCTGCTGCGCAGCAACACAATCAGCACAGAATGAACAGTGGCATCTGCTCACACGGCAGAAGGACCAGCAGGGAAAGCTAGTGCTGGGTCTCTTCAGCACACAAGCAGCTTTGCAACGGTGTCAACATCATTGCAGTCTCTCCTCGGTTTCATACCTAAAAGTCCATTTGAATCCGAATTCTCAGGTGGTGTCGCTCAGCTGCCCAGCAGCACAGTGAGTACAGCAAGAACGTTTGGCATCTGCTCCCACAGCAGAAGAGCCAGGATTGAAAGCTGGTGCTGGACCTGTTCAGCACACAATCACCTTTACATTGGGACCTTCATCGTTGCTTTCACTGCTCACTTTCATACAGGAAAAACATTTGAATGGAATCAGTCCGGAGCCTGCTCTCTGCTGCGCAGCAACACAGTCAGCACAGAATGAACAGTGGATTCTGCTCGCACAGCAGAAGGACCAGCAGGGAAACCTAGTGCTGGGCCTCTTCAGCACACAAGCAGATTTGCAACGGTGTCACCATCATTCCAGTCTCTCCTCGGTTTCATACCTAAAAGTCCATTTGAATCCGAATTCTCAGGTGGTGTCGCTCAGCTGCCCAGGAGCACAGTGAGTACAGCACGAACGTTTGGCTTCTGCTCCCACAGCAGAAGAGCCAGGATTGAAAGCTGGTGCTGGACCTCTTCAGCACACAATCACCTTTACATTGGTGCCTCCATCGTTGATTTCACTGCTTACTTTCATACAGGAAAAGCATTTGAATAGAAACAGTGCAGAGCCTGCTCCCTGCTGGCAGCAACACAGCGCAGAATGAACAGTGGCATCTGCTCCTACGGCAGAAAGACAAGCAGGGAAAGCTAGGGCTGTGTCTCTTCAGCACACAAGCAGCTTTGCAACGGGGTCACCATCATTGCAGTCTCTCCTCGGTTTCATACCTAAAATTCCATTTGAATACAAATTCTCAGGTGGTCCCTCTCAGCTGCCCAGCAGCTCAGTGAGTACAGTACGAACGTTTGGCATCTGCTCCCACAGCAGAAGAGCAAGGATTGAAAGCTGGTGCTGGACCTGTTCAGCACACAATCACGTTTACATTGGTGCCTCCATAGTTGCTTTCACTACTCACTTCCATACAGGAAAAGCGTTTGAATGGAATCAGTCCAGAGCCTGCTCTCTGCAGCGCAGCAACACAGTCAGCACGGAATGAACAGTGGCATCTGCTCCCACGGCAGAAGGACCAGCAGGGAAAGCTAGTGCTGGGCCTCTTTAGCACACAAGCAGCTTTGCAACGGTGTCACCATCATTGCAGTCTCTCCTCGGTTTCATACCTAAAAGTCCATTTGAATCCAAATTCTCAGGTGGTCCCTCTCAGCTGCCCAGCAGCACAGTGAGTACAGTACGAACGTTTGGCCACGGCTCCCACAGCAGAAGAGCTAGGATTGAAAGCTGGTGCTGGACCTGTTCAGCACACAATCCCCTTTACATTGGTGCCTCCATCGTTGCTTTCACTGCTCACTTTCATACAGGGAAAGCATTTGAATGGAATCAGTCCAGAGCCTGCTCCTTGCTGGCAGCAACACAGCACAGAATGAACAGTGGCATCTGCTCACACGGCAGAAGGACCAGCAGGGAAAGCTAGTGCTGGGCCTCTTCAGCACACAAGCAGATTTGCAACGGTGTCACCATCATTGCAGTCTCTCCTCGGTTTCATACCTAACAGTCCATTTGAATACAAATTCTCAGGTGGTCTCTTCTCAGCTGCCCAGCAGCACAGTGAGTACAGCACGAACATTTGGCCTCTGCTCCCACAGAAGAAGAGCCAGGATTGAAAGCTGGTGCTGGACCTGTTCAGCACACAATCACCTTTACATTGGTGCATCCATCGTTGCTTTCACTGCTCACTTTCATACAGGAAAAGCATTTGAATGGAATCAGTCAGAGCCTGCTCTCTGCTGCGCAGCAACACAGTCAGCACAGAATGAACAGTGACTCTACTCAAACGGCAGAAGGACCAGCAGGGAAAGCTAGTGCTCTGCTTCTTCAGCACACAAGCAGCTTTGCAACGGTGTCACCATCATTGCAGTCTCTCCTCGGTTTCATACCTAAAAGTCCATTTGAATACAAATTCTCAGGTTTTCTCTCTCAGCTGCCCAGCAGCACAGTGAGTACAGCACGAACGTTTGGGCCTCTGCTCCCACATCAGAAGAGCCAGGATTGAAAGCTGCTGCTGGACCTGTTCAGCACACAATCACCTTTACATTGGTGCCTCCCATCGTTGCTTTCACTGCTCACTTTCATACAGGAAAAGCATTTGAATGGAATCAGTCCGGAGGCTGCATCTGCTGCGCAGCAACACAGTCAGCACAGAATGAACAGTGGCATCTGCTCCCACGGCAGAAGGACCAGCAGGGAAAGCTAGTGCTGGGCCTCTTCAGCATACAAGCAGCTTTGCAACGGTGACACCATCATTGCAGTCTCTCCTCGGTTTCATACCTAAAAGTCCATTTGAATCCAAATTCTCAGGTGGTCTCTCTCAGCTGCCCAGCAGCTCAGTGAGTACAGCACGAGTATTTGGCCTCTACTCCCACAGCAGAAGAGCCAGGATTGAAAGCTGGTGCTGGACCTTTTCATCACACAATCACCTTTACATCGGGGCCTCCATCGTTGCTTTCACTGCTCACTTTGATGCAGGAAAAGCATTTGAATGGAATCAGTCCAGAGCCTGCTCTCTGCTTTGCAGCAACACAGTCAGCACAGAATGAACAGTGGCATCTGCTCCCACGGCAGAAGGACCAGCAGGGAAAGCTAGTGCTGGGTCTCTTCAGCACACAAGCAGCTTTGCAACGGTGTCACCATCATTGCAGTCTCTCCTCGGTTTCATACCTAAAAGTCCAATTAAATCCGAATTCTCAGGTGGTGTCGCTCAGCTGCCCAGCAGCACAGTGAGTACAGCACGAACGTTAGGCCTCTGCTCCCACAGCAGAAGAGCCAGGATTGAAAGCTGGTGCTGGACCTGTTCAGCACACAATCCCCTTTACATTGGTGCCTCCATCCTTGCTTTCACTGCTAACACTCATACAGGGAAAGCATTTGAATGGAATCAGTCCAGAGCCTGCTCCCTGCTGGCAGCAACACAGTACAGAATGAACAGTGGCATCTGCTCACACGGCAGAAGGACCAGCAGGGAAAGCTAGTGCTCTGCTTCTTCAGCACACAAGCAGCTTTGCAACGGGGTCACCATCATTGCAGTCTCTCCTCGGTTTCATACCTAAAAGTCCATTTGAATACAAATTCTCAGGTGGTGTTTCTCAGCTGCCCAGCAGCACAGTGAGTACAGCACGAACGTTTGGCCTCTGCTCCCACAGCAGAAGAGCCAGGATTGAAAGCTGGTGCTGGACCTGTTCAGCACACAATCACCTTTACATTGGTGGCTCCATAGTTGCTTTCACTACTCACTTCCATACAGGAAAAGCGTTTGAATGGAATCAGTCCAGAGCCTGCTCTCTGCAGCGCAGCAACACAGCACAGAATGAACAGTGGATTCTGCTCGCACAGCAGAAGGACCAGCAGGATAAGCTAGTGCTGGGCCTCTTCAGCACACAAGCAGATTTGCAACGGGGTCACCATCATTGCAGTCTCTCCTCGGTTTCATACCTAAAAGTCCATTTGAATCCAAATTCTCAGTTTGTGTCTCTCAGCTGCCCAGCAGCACAGTGAGTACAGCACGAACGTTTGGCCTCTGCTCCCACAGCAGAAGAGCCAGGATTGAAAGCTGGTGCTGGACCTCTTCAGCACACAATCACCTTTACATTGGTGCCTCCATCGCTGCTTTCACTGCTAACACTCATACAGGAAAAGCATTTGAATGGAATCAGTCCAGAGCCTGCTCCCTGCTGGCAGCAACACAGCACAGAATGAACAGTGGCATCTGCTCACCACGGCAAAAGGACCAGCAGGGAAAGCTAGTGCTGGGCCTCTTCAGCACACAAGCAGCTTTGCAACGGTGTCACCATCATTCCAGTCTCTCCTCGGTTTCATACCTAAAAGTCCATTTGAATCCGAATTCTCAGGTGGTGTCGCTCAGCTGCCCAGGAGCACAGTGAGTACAGCACGAACGTTTGGCTTCTGCTCCCACAGCAGAAGAGCCAGGATTGAAAGCTGCTGCTGGACCTCTTCAGCACACAATCACCTTTACATTGGTGCCTCCATCGTTGCTTTCACTGCTCACTTTCATACAGGAAAAGCATTTGAATAGAAACAGTGCAGAGCCTGCTCCCTGCTAGCAGCAACACAGCGCAGAATGAACAGTGGCATCTGCTCCTACGGCAGAAAGACAAGCAGGGAAAGCTAGGGCTGTGTCTCTTCAGCACACAAGCAGCTTTGCAACGGTGTCACCATCATTGCAGTCTCTCCTCGGTTTCATACCTAAAATTCCATTTGAATCCAAATTCTCAGGTGGTCCCTCTCAGCTGCCCAGCAGCTCAGTGAGTACAGCACGAACGTTTGGCATCTGCTCCCACAGCAGAAGAGCAAGGATTGAAAGCTGGTGCTGGACCTGTTCAGCACACAATCACCTTTACATTGGTGCCTTCATCGTTGCTTTCACTACTCACTTCCATACAGGAAAAGCGTTTGAATGGAATCAGTCCAGAGCCTGCTCTCTGCAGCGCAGCAACACAGTCAGCACGGAATGAACAGTGGCATCTGCTCCCATGGCAGAAGGACCAGCAGGGAAAGCTAGTGCTGGGCCTCTTTAGGACACAAGCAGCTTTGCAACGGTGTCACCATCATTGCAGTCTCTCCTCGGTTTCATACCTAAAAGTCCATTTGAATCCAAATTCTCAGGTGGTCTCTCTCAGCTGCCCAGCAGCACAGTGAGTACAGCACGAACGTTTGGCCTCTGCTCCCACATCAGAAGAGCCAGGATTGAAAGCTGCTGCTGGACCTGTTCAGCACACAATCACCTTTACATTGGTGCCTCCATCGTTGCTTTCACTGCTCACTTTCATACAGGAAAAGCATTTGAATGGAATCAGTCCGGAGGCTGCATCTGCTGCGCAGCAACACAGTCAGCACAGAATGAAGAGTGGCATCTGCTCCCACGGCAGAAGGACCAGCAGGGAAAGCTAGTGCTGGGCCTCTTCAGCATACAAGCAGCTTTGCAACGGTGTCACCATCATTCCAGTCTCTCCTCGGTTTCATACCTAAAAGTCCATTTGAATCCGAATTCTCAGGTGGTGTCGCTCAGCTGCCCAGGAGCACAGTGAGTACAGCACGAACGTTTGGCTTCTGCTCCCACAGCAGAAGAGCCAGGATTGAAAGCTGGTGCTGGACCTGTTCAGCACACAATCACCTTTACATTGGTGCCTCCATCGTTGCTTTCACTGCTCACTTTCATACAGGAAAAGCATTTGAATAGAAACAGTGCAGAGCCTGCTCCCTGCAAGCACCAACACAGCGCAGAATGAACAGTGGCATCTGCTCCTACAGCAGAAGGACCAGCAGGGAAAGCTAGGGCTGTGTCTCTTCAGCACACAAGCAGCTTTGCAACGGTGTCACCATCATTGCAGTCTCTCCTCGGTTTCATACCTAAAAGTCCTTTTGAATCCGAATTGTCAGCTGGTCTCAGCTGCCCAGCAGCACAGTGAGTACAGCACGAACGTTTGGCCACGGCTCCCACAGCAGAAGAGCCAGGATTGAAAGCTGGTGCTGGACCTGTTCAGCACACAATCACCTTTACATTGGTGTCTCCATAGTTTCTTTCACTGCTCACTTTCATACAGGAAAAGCATTTGAATGGAATCAGTCCAGAGCCTGCTCTCTGCTGCGCAGCAACACAATCAGCACAGAATGAACAGTGGCATCTGCTCACACGGCAGAAGGACCAGCAGGGAAAGCTAGTGCTGGGTCTCTTCAGCACACAAGCAGCTTTGCAACGGTGTCAACATCATTGCAGTCTCTCCTCGGTTTCATACCTAAAAGTCCATTTGAATCCGAATTCTCAGGTGGTGTCGCTCAGCTGCCCAGCAGCACAGTGAGTACAGCAAGAACGTTTGGCATCTGCTCCCACAGCAGAAGAGCCAGGATTGAAAGCTGGTGCTGGACCTGTTCAGCACACAATCACCTTTACATTGGGACCTTCATCGTTGCTTTCACTGCTCACTTTCATACAGGAAAAACATTTGAATGGAATCAGTCCGGAGCCTGCTCTCTGCTGCGCAGCAACACAGCACAGAATGAACAGTGGATTCTGCTCGCACAGCAGAAGGACCAGCAGGGAAACCTAGTGCTGGGCCTCTTCAGCACACAAGCAGATTTGCAACGGTGTCACCATCATTCCAGTCTCTCCTCGGTTTCATACCTAAAAGTCCATTTGAATCCGAATTCTCAGGTGGTGTCGCTCAGCTGCCCAGGAGCACAGTGAGTACAGCACGAACGTTTGGCTTCTGCTCCCACAGCAGAAGAGCCAGGATTGAAAGCTGGTGCTGGACCTCTTCAGCACACAATCACCTTTACATTGGTGCCTCCATCGTTGATTTCACTGCTCACTTTCATACAGGAAAAGCATTTGAATAGAAACAGTGCAGAGCCTGCTCCCTGCTGGCAGCAACACAGCGCAGAATGAACAGTGGCATCTGCTCCTACGGCAGAAAGACAAGCAGGGAAAGCTAGGGCTGTGTCTCTTCAGCACACAAGCAGCTTTGCAACGGGGTCACCATCATTGCAGTCTCTCCTCGGTTTCATACCTAAAATTCCATTTGAATACAAATTCTCAGGTGGTCCCTCTCAGCTGCCCAGCAGCTCAGTGAGTACAGTACGAACGTTTGGCATCTGCTCCCACAGCAAAAGAGCAAGGATTGAAAGCTGCTGCTGGACCTGTTCAGCACACAATCACGTTTACATTGGTGCCTCCATAGTTGCTTTCACTACTCACTTCCATACAGGAAAAGCGTTTGAATGGAATCAGTCCAGAGCCTGCTATCTGCAGCGCAGCAACACAGTCAGCACGGAATGAACAGTGGCATCTGCTCCCACGGCAGAAGGACCAGCAGGGAAAGCTAGTGCTGGGCCTCTTTAGCACACAAGCAGCTTTGCAACGGTGTCAACATCATTGCAGTCTCTCCTCGGTTTCATACCTAAAAGTCCATTTGAATCCAAATTCTCAGGTGGTCCCTCTCAGCTGCCCAGCAGCACAGTGAGTACAGTACGAACGTTTGGCCACGGCTCCCACAGCAGAAGAGCTAGGATTGAAAGCTGGTGCGGGACCTGTTCAGCACACAATCCCCTTTACATTGGTGCCTCCATCGTTGCTTTCACTGCTCACTTTCATACAGGGAAAGCATTTGAATGGAATCAGTCCAGAGCCTGCTCCCTGCTGGCAGCAACACAGCACAGAATGAACAGTGGCATCTGCTCACACGGCAGAAGGACCAGCAGGGAAAGCTAGTGCTGGGCCTCTTCAGCACACAAGCAGATTTGCAACGGTGTCACCATCATTGCAGTCTCTCCTCGGTTTCATACCTAACAGTCCATTTGAATACAAATTCTCAGGTGGTCTCTCTCAGCTGCCCAGCAGCACAGTGAGTACAGCACGAACATTTGGCCTCTGCTCCCACAGAAGAAGAGCCAGGATTGAAAGCTGGTGCTGGACCTGTTCAGCACACAATCACCTTTACATTGGTGCATCCATCGTTGCTTTCACTGCTCACTTTCATACAGGAAAAGCATTTGAATGGAATCAGTCCGGAGGCTGCATCTGCTGCGCAGCAACACAGTCAGCACAGAATGAACAGTGGCATCTGCTCCCACGGCAGAAGGACCAGCAGGGAAAGCTAGTGCTGGGCCTCTTCAGCATACAAGCAGCTTTGCAACGGTGACACCATCATTGCAGTCTCTCCTCGGTTTCATACCTAAAAGTCCATTTGAATCCAAATTCTCAGGTGGTCTCTCTCAGCTGCCCAGCAGCTCAGTGAGTACAGCACGAGTATTTGGCCTCTACTCCCACAGCAGAAGAGCCAGGATTGAAAGCTGGTGCTGGACCTTTTCATCACACAATCACCTTTACATCGGGGCCTCCATCGTTGCTTTCACTGCTCACTTTGATGCAGGAAAAGCATTTGAATGGAATCAGTCCAGAGCCTGCTCTCTGCTTTGCAGCAACACAGTCAGCACAGAATGAACAGTGGCATCTGCTCCCACGGCAGAAGGACCAGCAGGGAAAGCTAGTGCTGGGTCTCTTCAGCACACAAGCAGCTTTGCAACGGTGTCACCATCATTGCAGTCTCTCCTCGGTTTCATACCTAAAAGTCCAATTAAATCCGAATTCTCAGGTGGTGTCGCTCAGCTGCCCAGCAGCACAGTGAGTACAGCACGAACGTTAGGCCTCTGCTCCCACAGCAGAAGAGCCAGGATTGAAAGCTGGTGCTGGACCTGTTCAGCACACAATCCCCTTTACATTGGTGCCTCCATCCTTGCTTTCACTGCTAACACTCATACAGGGAAAGCATTTGAATGGAATCAGTCCAGAGCCTGCTCCCTGCTGGCAGCAACACAGTACAGAATGAACAGTGGCATCTGCTCACACGGCAGAAGGACCAGCAGGGAAAGCTAGTGCTCTGCTTCTTCAGCACACAAGCAGCTTTGCAACGGGGTCACCATCATTGCAGTCTCTCCTCGGTTTCATACCTAAAAGTCCATTTGAATACAAATTCTCAGGTGGTGTTTCTCAGCTGCCCAGCAGCACAGTGAGTACAGCACGAACGTTTGGCCTCTGCTCCCACAGCAGAAGAGCCAGGATTGAAAGCTGGTGCTGGACCTGTTCAGCACACAATCACCTTTACATTGGTGGCTCCATAGTTGCTTTCACTACTCACTTCCATACAGGAAAAGCGTTTGAATGGAATCAGTCCAGAGCCTGCTCTCTGCAGCGCAGCAACACAGCACAGAATGAACAGTGGATTCTGCTCGCACAGCAGAAGGACCAGCAGGATAAGCTAGTGCTGGGCCTCTTCAGCACACAAGCAGATTTGCAACGGGGTCACCATCATTGCAGTCTCTCCTCGGTTTCATACCTAAAAGTCCATTTGAATCCAAATTCTCAGTTTGTGTCTCTCAGCTGCCCAGCAGCACAGTGAGTACAGCACGAACGTTTGGCCTCTGCTCCCACAGCAGAAGAGCCAGGATTGAAAGCTGGTGCTGGACCTCTTCAGCACACAATCACCTTTACATTGGTGCCTCCATCGCTGCTTTCACTGCTAACACTCATACAGGAAAAGCATTTGAATGGAATCAGTCCAGAGCCTGCTCCCTGCTGGCAGCAACACAGCACAGAATGAACAGTGGCATCTGCTCACACGGCAAAAGGACCAGCAGGGAAAGCTAGTGCTGGGCCTCTTCAGCACACAAGCAGCTTTGCAACGGTGTCACCATCATTCCAGTCTCTCCTCGGTTTCATACCTAAAAGTCCATTTGAATCCGAATTCTCAGGTGGTGTCGCTCAGCTGCCCAGGAGCACAGTGAGTACAGCACGAACGTTTGGCTTCTGCTCCCACAGCAGAAGAGCCAGGATTGAAAGCTGCTGCTGGACCTCTTCAGCACACAATCACCTTTACATTGGTGCCTCCATCGTTGCTTTCACTGCTCACTTTCATACAGGAAAAGCATTTGAATAGAAACAGTGCAGAGCCTGCTCCCTGCTAGCAGCAACACAGCGCAGAATGAACAGTGGCATCTGCTCCTACGGCAGAAAGACAAGCAGGGAAAGCTAGGGCTGTGTCTCTTCAGCACACAAGCAGCTTTGCAACGGTGTCACCATCATTGCAGTCTCTCCTCGGTTTCATACCTAAAATTCCATTTGAATCCAAATTCTCAGGTGGTCCCTCTCAGCTGCCCAGCAGCTCAGTGAGTACAGCACGAACGTTTGGCATCTGCTCCCACAGCAGAAGAGCAAGGATTGAAAGCTGGTGCTGGACCTGTTCAGCACACAATCACCTTTACATTGGTGCCTTCATCGTTGCTTTCACTACTCACTTCCATACAGGAAAAGCGTTTGAATGGAATCAGTCCAGAGCCTGCTCTCTGCAGCGCAGCAACACAGTCAGCACGGAATGAACAGTGGCATCTGCTCCCATGGCAGAAGGACCAGCAGGGAAAGCTAGTGCTGGGCCTCTTTAGGACACAAGCAGCTTTGCAACGGTGTCACCATCATTGCAGTCTCTCCTCGGTTTCATACCTAAAAGTCCATTTGAATCCAAATTCTCAGGTGGTCTCTCTCAGCTGCCCAGCAGCACAGTGAGTACAGCACGAACGTTTGGCCTCTGCTCCCACATCAGAAGAGCCAGGATTGAAAGCTGCTGCTGGACCTGTTCAGCACACAATCACCTTTACATTGGTGCCTCCATCGTTGCTTTCACTGCTCACTTTCATACAGGAAAAGCATTTGAATGGAATCAGTCCGGAGGCTGCATCTGCTGCGCAGCAACACAGTCAGCACAGAATGAAGAGTGGCATCTGCTCCCACGGCAGAAGGACCAGCAGGGAAAGCTAGTGCTGGGCCTCTTCAGCATACAAGCAGCTTTGCAACGGTGTCACCATCATTCCAGTCTCTCCTCGGTTTCATACCTAAAAGTCCATTTGAATCCGAATTCTCAGGTGGTGTCGCTCAGCTGCCCAGGAGCACAGTGAGTACAGCACGAACGTTTGGCTTCTGCTCCCACAGCAGAAGAGCCAGGATTGAAAGCTGGTGCTGGACCTGTTCAGCACACAATCACCTTTACATTGGTGCCTCCATCGTTGCTTTCACTGCTCACTTTCATACAGGAAAAGCATTTGAATAGAAACAGTGCAGAGCCTGCTCCCTGCAAGCAGCAACACAGCGCAGAATGAACAGTGGCATCTGCTCCTACAGCAGAAGGACCAGCAGGGAAAGCTAGGGCTGTGTCTCTTCAGCACACAAGCAGCTTTGCAACGGTGTCACCATCATTGCAGTCTCTCCTCGGTTTCATACCTAAAAGTCCTTTTGAATCCGAATTCTCAGGTGGTGTCGCTCAGCTGCCCAGCAGCACAGTGAGTACAGCACGAACGTTTGGCCACGGCTCCCACAGCAGAAGAGCCAGGATTGAAAGCTGGTGCTGGACCTGTTCAGCACACAATCACCTTTACATTGGTGTCTCCATAGTTTCTTTCACTGCTCACTTTCATACAGGAAAAGCATTTGAATGGAATCAGTCCAGAGCCTGCTCTCTGCTGCGCAGCAACACAATCAGCACAGAATGAACAGTGGCATCTGCTCACACGGCAGAAGGACCAGCAGGGAAAGCTAGTGCTGGGTCTCTTCAGCACACAAGCAGCTTTGCAACGGTGAAAACATCATTGCAGTCTCTCCTCGGTTTCATACCTAAAAGTCCATTTGAATCCGAATTCTCAGGTGGTGTCGCTCAGCTGCCCAGCAGCACAGTGAGTACAGCAAGAACGTTTGGCATCTGCTCCCACAGCAGAAGAGCCAGGATTGAAAGCTGGTGCTGGACCTGTTCAGCACACAATCACCTTTACATTGGGACCTTCATCGTTGCTTTCACTGCTCACTTTCATACAGGAAAAACATTTGAATGGAATCAGTCCGGAGCCTGCTCTCTGCTGCGCAGCAACACAGTCAGCACAGAATGAACAGTGGATTCTGCTCGCACAGCAGAAGGACCAGCAGGGAAACCTAGTGCTGGGCCTCTTCAGCACACAAGCAGATTTGCAACGGTGTCACCATCATTCCAGTCTCTCCTCGGTTTCATACCTAAAAGTCCATTTGAATCCGAATTCTCAGGTGGTGTCGCTCAGCTGCCCAGGAGCACAGTGAGTACAGCACGAACGTTTGGCTTCTGCTCCCACAGCAGAAGAGCCAGGATTGAAAGCTGGTGCTGGACCTCTTCAGCACACAATCACCTTTACATTGGTGCCTCCATCGTTGATTTCACTGCTCACTTTCATACAGGAAAAGCATTTGAATAGAAACAGTGCAGAGCCTGCTCCCTGCTGGCAGCAACACAGCGCAGAATGAACAGTGGCATCTGCTCCTACGGCAGAAAGACAAGCAGGGAAAGCTAGGGCTGTGTCTCTTCAGCACACAAGCAGCTTTGCAACGGGGTCACCATCATTGCAGTCTCTCCTCGGTTTCATACCAAAAATTCCATTTGAATACAAATTCTCAGGTGGTCCCTCTCAGCTGCCCAGCAGCTCAGTGAGTACAGTACGAACGTTTGGCATCTGCTCCCACAGCAGAAGAGCAAGGATTGAAAGCTGCTGCTGGACCTGTTCAGCACACAATCACGTTTACATTGGTGCCTCCATAGTTGCTTTCACTACTCACTTCCATACAGGAAAAGCGTTTGAATGGAATCAGTCCAGAGCCTGCTATCTGCAGCGCAGCAACACAGTCAGCACGGAATGAACAGTGGCATCTGCTCCCACGGCAGAAGGACCAGCAGGGAAAGCTAGTGCTGGGCCTCTTTAGCACACAAGCAGCTTTGCAACGGTGTCAACATCATTGCAGTCTCTCCTCGGTTTCATACCTAAAAGTCCATTTGAATCCAAATTCTCAGGTGGTCCCTCTCTGCTGCCCAGCAGCACAGTGAGTACAGTACGAACGTTTGGCCACGGCTCCCACAGCAGAAGAGCTAGGATTGAAAGCTGGTGCGGGACCTGTTCAGCACACAATCCCCTTTACATTGGTGCCTCCATCGTTGCTTTCACTGCTCACTTTCATACAGGGAAAGCATTTGAATGGAATCAGTCCAGAGCCTGCTCCCTGCTGGCAGCAACACAGCACAGAATGAACAGTGGCATCTGCTCACACGGCAGAAGGACCAGCAGGGAAAGCTAGTGCTGGGCCTCTTCAGCACACAAGCAGATTTGCAACGGTGTCACCATCATTGCAGTCTCTCCTCGGTTTCATACCTAACAGTCCATTTGAATACAAATTCTCAGGTGGTCTCTCTCAGCTGCCCAGCAGCACAGTGAGTACAGCACGAACATTTGGCCTCTGCTCCCACAGAAGAAGAGCCAGGATTGAAAGCTGGTGCTGGACCTGTTCAGCACACAATCACCTTTACATTGGTGCATCCATCGTTGCTTTCACTGCTCACTTTCATACAGGAAAAGCATTTGAATGGAATCAGTCCAGAGCCTGCTCTCTGCTGCGCAGCAACACAGTCAGCACAGAATGAACAGTGGCATCTGCTCCCACGGCAGAAGGACCAGCAGGGAAAGCTAGTGCTGGGCCTCATCAGCATACAAGCAGCTTTGCAACGGTGACACCATCATTGCAGTCTCTCCTCGGTTTCATACCTAAAAGTCCATTTGAATCCAAATTCTCAGGTGGTCTCTCTCAGCTGCCCAGCAGCACAGTGAGTACAGCACGAGTATTTGGCCTCTACTCCCACAGCAGAAGAGCCAGGATTGAAAGCTGGTGCTGGACCTGTTCATCACACAATCACCTTTACATCGGGGCCTCCATCGTTGCTTTCACTGCTCACTTTGATGCAGGAAAAGCATTTGAATGGAATCAGTCCAGAGCCTGCTCTCTGCTTTGCAGCAACACAGTCAGCACAGAATGAACAGTGGCATCTGCTCCCACGGCAGAAGGACCAGCAGGGAAAGCTAGTGCTGGGTCTCTTCAGCACACAAGCAGCTTTGCAACGGTGTCACCATCATTGCAGTCTCTCCTCGGTTTCATACCTAAAAGTCCAATTAAATCCGAATTCTCAGGTGGTGTCGCTCAGCTGCCCAGCAGCACAGTGAGTACAGCACGAACGTTAGGCCTCTGCTCCCACAGCAGAAGAGCCAGGATTGAAAGCTGGTGCTGGACCTGTTCAGCACACAATCCCCTTTACATTGGTGCCTCCATCCTTGCTTTCACTGCTAACACTCATACAGGGAAAGCATTTGAATGGAATCAGTCCAGAGCCTGCTCCCTGCTGGCAGCAACACAGTACAGAATGAACAGTGGCATCTGCTCACACGGCAGAAGGACCAGCAGGGAAAGCTAGTGCTCTGCTTCTTCAGCACACAAGCAGCTTTGCAACGGGGTCACCATCATTGCAGTCTCTCCTCGGTTTCATACCTAAAAGTCCATTTGAATACAAATTCTCAGGTGGTGTTTCTCAGCTGCCCAGCAGCACAGTGAGTACAGCACGAACGTTTGGCCTCTGCTCCCACAGCAGAAGAGCAAGGATTGAAAGCTGGTGCTGGACCTGTTCAGCACACAATCACCTTTACATTGGTGGCTCCATAGTTGCTTTCACTACTCACTTCCATACAGGAAAAGCGTTTGAATGGAATCAGTCCAGAGCCTGCTCTCTGCAGCGCAGCAACACAGCACAGAATGAACAGTGGATTCTGCTCGCACAGCAGAAGGACCAGCAGGGAAAGCTAGTGCTGGGCCTCTTCAGCACACAAGCAGATTTGCAACGGGGTCACCATCATTGCAGTCTCTCCTCGGTTTCATACCTAAAAGTCCATTTGAATCCAAATTCTCAGTTTGTGTCTCTCAGCTGCCCAGCAGCACAGTGAGTACAGCACGAACGTTTGGCCTCTGCTCCCACAGCAGAAGAGCCAGGATTGAAAGCTGGTGCTGGACCTCTTCAGCACACAATCACCTTTACATTGGTGCCTCCATCGCTGCTTTCACTGCTAACACTCATACAGGAAAAGCATTTGAATGGAATCAGTCCAGAGCCTGCTCCCTGCTGGCAGCAACACAGCACAGAATGAACAGTGGCATCTGCTCACACGGCAAAAGGACCAGCAGGGAAAGCTAGTGCTGGGCCTCTTCAGCACACAAGCAGCTTTGCAACGGTGTCACCATCATTCCAGTCTCTCCTCGGTTTCATACCTAAAAGTCCATTTGAATCCGAATTCTCAGGTGGTGTCGCTCAGCTGCCCAGGAGCACAGTGAGTACAGCACGAACGTTTGGCTTCTGCTCCCACAGCAGAAGAGCCAGGATTGAAAGCTGGTGCTGGACCTCTTCAGCACACAATCACCTTTACATTGGTGCCTCCATCGTTGCTTTCACTGCTCACTTTCATACAGGAAAAGCATTTGAATAGAAACAGTGCAGAGCCTGCTCCCTGCTAGCAGCAACACAGCGCAGAATGAACAGTGGCATCTGCTCCTACGGCAGAAAGACAAGCAGGGAAAGCTAGGGCTGTGTCTCTTCAGCACACAAGCAGCTTTGCAACGGTGTCACCATCATTGCAGTCTCTCCTCGGTTTCATACCTAAAATTCCATTTGAATACAAATTCTCAGGTGGTCCCTCTCAGCTGCCCAGCAGCTCAGTGAGTACAGCACGAACGTTTGGCATCTGCTCCCACAGCAGAAGAGCAAGGATTGAAAGCTGGTGCTGGACCTGTTCAGCACACAATCACCTTTACATTGGTGCCTTCATCGTTGCTTTCACTACTCACTTCCATACAGGAAAAGCGTTTGAATGGAATCAGTCCAGAGCCTGCTCTCTGCAGCGCAGCAACACAGTCAGCACGGAATGAACAGTGGCATCTGCTCCCATGGCAGAAGGACCAGCAGGGAAAGCTAGTGCTGGGCCTCTTTAGGACACAAGCAGCTTTGCAACGGTGTCACCATCATTGCAGTCTCTCCTCGGTTTCATACCTAAAAGTCCATTTGAATCCAAATTCTCAGGTTTTCTCTCTCAGCTGCCCAGCAGCACAGTGAGTACAGCACGAACGTTTGGCCTCTGCTCCCACATCAGAAGAGCCAGGATTGAAAGCTGCTGCTGGACCTGTTCAGCACACAATCACCTTTACATTGGTGCCTCCATCGTTGCTTTCACTGCTCACTTTCATACAGGAAAAGCATTTGAATGGAATCAGTCCGGAGGCTGCATCTGCTGCGCAGCAACACAGTCAGCACAGAATGAAGAGTGGCATCTGCTCCCACGGCAGAAGGACCAGCAGGGAAAGCTAGTGCTGGGCCTCTTCAGCATACAAGCAGCTTTGCAACGGTGTCACCATCATTCCAGTCTCTCCTCGGTTTCATACCTAAAAGTCCATTTGAATCCGAATTCTCAGGTGGTGTCGCTCAGCTGCCCAGGAGCACAGTGAGTACAGCACGAACGTTTGGCTTCTGCTCCCACAGCAGAAGAGCCAGGATTGAAAGCTGGTGCTGGACCTGTTCAGCACACAATCACCTTTACATTGGTGCCTCCATCGTTGCTTTCACTGCTCACTTTCATACAGGAAAAGCATTTGAATAGAAACAGTGCAGAGCCTGCTCCCTGCTAGCAGCAACACAGCGCAGAATGAACAGTGGCATCTGCTCCTACAGCAGAAGGACCAGCAGGGAAAGCTAGGGCTGTGTCTCTTCAGCACACAAGCAGCTTTGCAACGGTGTCACCATCATTGCAGTCTCTCCTCGGTTTCATACCTAAAAGTCCATTTGAATCCAAATTCTCAGGTGGTGTCTCTCAGCTGCCCAGCCGCACAGTTTGTACAGCACGAAAGTTTGGCCTCTGCTCCCACAGCAGAAGAGCCAGGATTGAAAGCTGGTGCGGGACCTGTTCAGCACACAATCCCCTTTACATTGGTGCCTCCATCCTTGCTTTCACTGCTCACTTTCATACAGGAAAAGCATTTGAATGGAATCAGTCCAGAGCCTGCTCTCTGCTGCGCAGCAACACAGTCAGCACAGAATGAACAGTGGATTCTGCTCGCACGGCAGAAGGACCAGCAGGGAAAGCTAGTGCTCTGCTTCTTCAGCACACAAGCAGCTTTGCAACGGCGTCACCATCATTGCAGTCTCTCCTCGGTTTCATACCTAAAAGTCCATTTGAATCCAAATTCTCAGGTGGTCTCTCTCAGCTGCCCAGCAGCACAGTGAGTACAGCACGAACGTTTGGCATCTGCTCCCACAGCAGAAGAGCAAGGATTGAAAGCTGGTGCTGGACCTGTTCAGCACACAATCCACTTTACATTGGTGCCTCCATCGTTGCTTTCACTGCTAACACTCATACAGGGAAAGCATTTGAATGGAATCAGTCCAGAGCCTGCTCCCTGCTGGCAGCAACACAGCACAGAATGAACAGTGGCATCTGCTCACACGGCAGAAGGACCAGCAGGGAAAGCTAGTGCTGGGCCTCTTCAGCACACAAGCAGATTTGCAACGGTGTCACCATCATTGCAGTCTCTCCTCGGTTTCATACCTAACAGTCCATTTGAATACAAATTCTCAGGTGGTGTCGCTCAGCTGCCCAGCAGCACAGTGAGTACAGCACGAACATTTGGCCTCTGCTCCCACAGAAGAAGAGCCAGGATTGAAAGCTGGTGCTGGACCTGTTCAGCACACAATCCCCTTTACATTGGTGCATCCATCGTTGCTTTCACTGCTCACTTTCATACAGGAAAAGCATTTGAATGGAATCAGTCCAGAGCCTGCTCTCTGCTGCGCAGCAACACAGTCAGCACAGAATGAACAGTGGCATCTGCTCACACGGCAGAAGAACCAGCAGGGAAAGCTAGTGCTCTGCTTCTTCAGCACACAAGCAGCTTTGCAACGGGGTCACCATCATTGCAGTCTCTCCTCGGTTTCATACCTAAAAGTCCATTTGAATCCGAATTCTCAGGTGGTGTCTCTCAGCTGCCCAGCAGCACAGTGAGTACAGCACGAACGTTTGGCATCTGCTCCCACAGCAGAAGAGCAAGGATTGAAAGCTGGTGCTGGACCTGTTCAGCACACAATCACCTTTACATTGGGGCCTTCATCGTTGCTTTCACTGCTCACTTTCATACAGGAAAAACATTTGAATGGAATCAGTCCGGAGCCTGCTCTCTGCTGCGCAGCAACACAGTCAGCACAGAATGAACAGTGGATTCTGCTCACACAGCAGAAGGACCAGCAGGGAAAGCTAGTGCTAGGCTTTTTCAGCACACAAGCAGCTTTGCAACGGGGTCACAATCATTGCAGTCTCTCCTCGGTTTCATACCTAAAAGTCCATTTGAATCCAAATTCTCAGTTTGTGTCTCTCAGCTGCCCAGCAGCACAGTGAGTACAGCACGAACGTTTGGCCTCTGCTCCCACAGCAGAAGAGCCAGGATTGAAAGCTGGTGCTGGACCTCTTCAGCACACAATCACCTTTACATTGGTGCCTCCATCGCTGCTTTCACTGTTAACACTCATACAGGAAAAGCATTTGAATGGAATCAGTCCAGAGCCTGCTCCCTGCTGGCAGCAACACAGCACAGAATGAACAGTGGCATCTGCTCACACGGCAAAAGGACCAGCAGGGAAAGCTTGTGCTGGGCCTCTTTAGCACACAAGCAGCTTTGCAACGGTGTCACCATCATTGCAGTCTCTCCTCGGTTTCATACCTAAAAGTCCATTTGAATCCAAATTCTCAGGTGGTCTCTCTCAGCTGCCCAGCAGCACAGTGAGTACAGTACGAACGTTTGGCCACGGCTCCCACAGCAGAAGAGCTAGGATTGAAAGCTGGTGCGGGACCTGTTCAGCACACAATCCCCTTTACATTGGTGCCTCCATCGTTGCTTTCACTGCTCACTTTCATACAGGGAAAGCATTTGAATGGAATCAGTCCAGAGCCTGCTCCCTGCTGGCAGCAGCACAGCACAGAATGAACAGTGGCATCTGCTCACACGGCAGAAGGACCAGCAGGGAAAGCTAGTGCTGGGCCTCTTCAGCACACAAGCAGCTTTGCACCGGTGTCACCATCATTGCAGTCTCTCCTCGGTTTCATACCTAACAGTCCATTTGAATACGAATTCTCAGGTGGTCTCTCTCAGCTGCCCAGCAGCACAGTGAGTACAGCACGAACATTTGGCCTCTGCTCCCACAGAAGAAGAGCCAGGATTGAAAGCTGGTGCTGGACCTGTTCAGCACACAATCCCCTTTACATTGGTGCCTCCATCGTTGCTTTCACTGCTCACTTTCATACAGGAAAAGCATTTGAATGGAATCAGTCCAGAGCCTGCTCTCTGCTGCGCAGCAACACAGTCAGCACGTAATGAACAGTGGCATCTGCTCCCACGGCAGAAGGACCAGCAGGGAAAGCTAGTGCTGGGCCTCTTTAGCACACAAGCAGCTTTGCAACGGTGTCACCATCATTGCAGTCTCTCCTCGGTTTCATACCTAAAAGTCCATTTGAATCCAAATTCTCAGGTGGTCTCTCTCAGCTGCCCAGCAGCACAGTGAGTACAGTACGAACGTTTGGGCACGGCTCCCACAGCAGAAGAGCTAGGATTGAAAGCTGGTGCTGGACCTGTTCAGCACACAATCCCCTTTACATTGGTGCCTCCATCGTTGCTTTCACTGCTCACTTTCATACAGGAAAAGCATTTGAATGGAATCAGTCCAGAGCCTGCTCTCTGCTTTGCAGCAACACAGTCAGCACAGAATGAACAGTGGACTCTACTCACACGGCAGAAGGACCAGCAGGGAAAGCTAGTGCTCTGCTTCTTCAGCACACAAGCAGCTTTGCAACGGGGTCACCATCATTGCAGTCTCTCCTCGGTTTCATACCTAACAGTCCATTTGAATCCAAATCCTCAGGTTTTCTCTCTCAGCTGCCCAGCAGCACAGTGAGTACAGCACGAACGTTTGGCCTCTGCTCCCACATCAGAAGAGCCAGGATTGAAAGCTGCTGCTGGACCTGTTCAGCACACAATCACCTTTACATTGGTGCCTCCATCGCTGCTTTCACTGCTCACTTTCATACAGGAAAAGCATTTGAATGGAATCAGTCCGGAGGCTGCATCTGCTGCGCAGCAACACAGTCAGCACAGAATGAACAGTGGCATCTGCTCCCACGGCAGAAGGACCAGCAGGGAAAGCTAGTGCTGGGCCTCTTCAGCATACAAGCAGCTTTGCAACGGTGACACCATCATTGCAGTCTCTCCTCGGTTTCATACCTAAAAGTCCATTTGAATCCAAATTCTCAGGTGGTCTCTCTCAGCTGCCCAGCAGCTCAGTGAGTACAGCACGAACGTTTGGCCTCTGCTCCCACAGCAGAAGAGCAAGGATTGAAAGCTGGTGCTGAACCTGTTCAGCACACAATCACCTTTACATTGGTGCCTCCATCGTTGCTTTCACTGCTAACACTCATACAGGGAAAGCATTTGAATGGAATCAGTCCAGAGCCTGCTCCCTGCTGGCAGCAACACAGCACAGAATGAACAGTGGCATCTGCTCACACGGCAGAAGGACCAGAAGGGAAAGCTAGTGCTGGGCCTCTTCAGCACACAAGCAGATTTGCAACGGTGTCACCATCATTGCAGTCTCTCCTCGGTTTCATACCTAACAGTCCATTTGAATACAAATTCTCAGGTGGTCTCTCTCAGCTGCCCAGCAGCACAGTGAGTACAGCACGAACATTTGGCCTCTGCTCCCACAGCAGAAGAGCCAGGATTGAAAGCTGGTGCTGGACCTGTTCAGCACACAATCCCCTTTACATTGGTGCATCCATCGTTGCTTTCACTGCTCACTTTCATACAGGAAAAGCATTTGAATGGAATCAGTCCAGAGCCTGCTCTCTGCTGCGCAGCAACACAGTCAGCACAGAATGAACAGTGGCATCTGCTCACACGGCAGAAGAACCAGCAGGGAAAGCTAGTGCTCTGCTTCTTCAGCACACAAGCAGCTTTGCAACGGTGTCACCATCATTCCAGTCTCTCCTCGGTTTCATACCTTAAAGTCCATTTGAATCCGAATTCTCAGGTGGTGTCGCTCAGCTGCCCAGGAGCACAGTGAGTACAGCACGAACGTTTGGCTTCTGCTCCCACAGCAGAAGAGCCAGGATTGAAAGCTGCTGCTGGACCTCTTCAGCACACAATCACCTTTACATTGGTGCCTCCATCGTTGCTTTCACTGCTCACTTTCATACAGGAAAAGCATTTGAATAGAAACAGTGCAGAGCCTTCTCCCTGCTGGCAGCAACACAGCGAAGAATGAACAGTGGCATCTGCTCCTACGGCAGAAAGACAAGCAGGGAAAGCTAGGGCTGTGTCTCTTCAGCACACAAGCAGCTTTGCAACGGTGTCACCATCATTGCAGTCTCTCCTCGGTTTCATACCTAAAATTCCATTTGAATACAAATTCTCAGGTGGTCCCTCTCAGCTGCCCAGCAGCTCAGTGAGTACAGCACGAACGTTTGGCATCTGCTCCCACAGCAGAAGAGCAAGGATTGAAAGCTGGTGCTGGACCTGTTCAGGACACAATCACCTTTACATTGGTGCCTCCATAGTTGCTTTCACTACTCACTTCCATACAGGAAAAGCGTTTGAATGGAATCAGTCCAGAGCCTGCTCTCTGCAGCGCAGCAACACAGTCAGCACGGAATGAACAGTGGCATCTGCTCCCACGGCAGAAGGACCAGCAGGGAAAGCTAGTGCTGGGCCTCTTTAGCACACAAGCAGCTTTGCAACGGTGTCACCATCATTGCAGTCTCTCCTCGGTTTCATACCTAAAAGTCCATTTGAATCCAAATTCTCAGGTGGTCCCTCTCAGCTGCCCAGCAGCACAGTGAGTACAGTACGAACGTTTGGCCACGGCTCCCACAGCAGAAGAGCTAGGATTGAAAGCTGGTGCTGGACCTGTTCAGCACACAATCCCCTTTACATTGGTGCCTCCATCGTTGCTTTCACTGCTCACTTTCATACAGGAAAATCATTTGAATGGAATCAGTCCAGAGACTGCTATCTGCTGCGCAGCAGCACAGACAGCACAGAATGAACAGTGGCATCTGCTCCCACGGCAGAAGGACCAGCAGGGAAAGCTAGTGCTCTGCTTCTTCAGCACACAAGCAGCTTTGCAACGGTGTCACCATCATTGCAGTCTCTCCTCGGTTTCATACCTAAAAGTCCATTTGAATCCGAATTCTCAGGTGGTGTCGCTCAGCTGCCCAGGAGCACAGTGAGTACAGCACGAACGTTTGGCTTCTGCTCAAACAGCAGAAGAGCCAGGATTGAAAGCTGGTGCTGGACCTGTTCAGCACACAATCACCTTTACATTGGTGCCTCCATCGTTGCTTTCACTGCTCACTTTCATACAGGAAAAGCATTTGAATAGAAACAGTGCAGAGCCTGCTCCCTGCTAGCAGCAACACAGCGCAGAATGAACAGTGGCATCTGCTCCTACAGCAGAAGGACCAGCAGGGAAAGCTAGGGCTGTGTCTCTTCAGCACACAAGCAGCTTTGCAACGGTGTCACCATCATTGCAGTCTCTCCTCGGTTTCATACCTAAAAGTCCATTTGAATCCAAATTCTCAGGTGGTGTCTCTCAGCTGCCCAGCAGCACAGTGAGTACAGCACGAATGTTTGGCCTCTGCTCCCACAGCAGAAGAGCCAGGATTGAAAGCTGGTGCGGGACCTGTTCAGCACACAATCCCCTTTACATTGGTGCCTCCATCCTTGCTTTCACTGCTCACTTTCATACAGGAAAAGCATTTGAATGGAATCAGTCCAGAGCCTGCTCTCTGCTGCGCAGCAACACAGTCAGAACAGAATGAACAGTGGATTCTGCTCGCACGGCAGAAGGACCAGCAGGGAAAGCTAGTGCTGGGCTTCTTCAGCACACAAGCAGCTTTGCAACGGCGTCACCATCATTGCAGTCTCTCCTCGGTTTCATACCTAAAAGTCCATTTGAATCCAAATTCTCAGGTGGTCTCTCTCAGCTGCCCAGCAGCACAGTGAGTACAGCACGAACGTTTGGCATCTGCTCCCACAGCAGAAGAGCAAGGATTGAAAGCTGGTGCTGGACCTGTTCAGCACACAATCACCTTTACATTGGTGCCTCATCGTTGCTTTCACTGCTCACTTTCATACATGAAAAGCATTTGAATCGAATCAGTCCAGAGCCTGCTCACTGCTTCGCAGCAACACAGTCAGCACAGAATGAACAGTGGATTCTGCTCGCACAGCAGAAGGACCAGCAGGGAAAGCTAGTCCTGGTCTTCTTCAGCACACAAGCAGCTTTGCAACGGGGTCACCATCATTGCAGTCTCTCCTCGGTTTCATACCTAAAAGTCCATTTGAATCCGAATTGTCAGCTGGTCTCAGCTGCCCAGCAGCACAGTGAGTACAGCACGAACGTTTGGCCTCTGCTCCCACAGCAGAAGAGCAAGGATTGAAAGCTGGTGCTGGACCTGTTCAGCACACAATCCCCTTTACATTGGTGCCTCCATCGTTGCTTTCACTGCTAACACTCATACAGGGAAAGCATTTGAATGGAATCAGTCCAGAGCCTGCTCCCTGCTGGCAGCAACACAGCACAGAATGAACAGTGGCATCTGCTCACACGGCAGAAGGACCAGCAGGGAAAGCTAGTGCTGGGCCTCTTCAGCACACAAGCAGATTTGCAACGGTGTCACCATCATTGCAGTCTCTCCTCGGTTTCATACCTAACAGTCCATTTGAATACAAATTCTCAGGTGGTCTCTCTCAGCTGCCCAGCAGCACAGTGAGTACAGCACGAACATTTGGCCTCTGCTCCCACAGAAGAAGAGCCAGGATTGAAAGCTGGTGCTGGACCTGTTCAGCACACAATCACCTTTACATTGGTGCATCCATCGTTGCTTTCACTGCTCACTTTCATACAGGAAAAGCATTTGAATGGAATCAGTCCAGAGCCTGCTCTCTGCTGCGCAGCAACACAGTCAGCACAGAATGAACAGTGGCATCTGCTCACACGGCAGAAGAACCAGCAGGGAAAGCTAGTGCTGGGCTTCTTCAGCACACAAGTAGCTTTGCAACGGTGTCACCATCATTGCAGTCTCTCCTCGGTTTCATACCTTAAAGTCCATTTGAATCCAAATTCTCAGGTGGTGTCGCTCAGCTGCCCAGGAGCACAGTGAGTACAGCACAAACGTTTGGCTTCTGCTCCCACAGCAGAAGAGCCAGGATTGAAAGCTGGTGCTGGACCTGTTCAGCACACAATCACCTTTACATTGGTGCCTCCATCGTTGCTTTCACTGCTCACTTTCATACAGGAAAAGCATTTGAATGGAATCAGTCCAGAGCCTGCTCTCTGCTGCGCAGCAACACAGTCAGCACAGAATGAACAGTGGCATCTGCTCACACGGCAGAAGAACCAGCAGGGAAAGCTAGTGCTCTGCTTCTTCAGCACACAAGCAGCTTTGCAACGGGGTCACCATCATTGCAGTCTCTCCTCGGTTTCATACCTAAAAGTCCATTTGAATACAAATTCTCAGTTGGCCCCTCTCAGCTGCCCAGCAGCACAGTGAGTACAGCACGAACGTTTGGCATCTGCTCCCACAGCAGAAGTGCAAGGATTGAAAGCTGGTGCTGGACCTGTTCAGCACACAATCACCTTTACATTGGTGCCTTCATCGTTGCTTTCACTGCTCACTTTCATACAGGAAAAACATTTGAATGGAATCAGTCCAGAGCCTGCTCTCTGCTGCGCAGCAACACAGTCAGCACAGAATGAACAGTGGATTCTGCTCGCACAGCAGAAGGACCAGCAGGGAAAGCTAGTGCTGGGCTTTTTCAGCACACAAGCAGCTTTGCAACGGGGTCACCATCATTGCAGTCTCTCCTCGGTTTCATACCTAAAAGTCCATTTGAATCCGAATTGTCAGCTGGTCTCAGCTGCCCAGCAGCACAGTGAGTACAGCACGAACGTTTGGCCTCTGCTCCCACAGCAGAAGAGCCAGGATTGAAAGCTGGTGCTGGACCTCTTCAGCACACAATCACCTTTACATTGGTGCCTCCATCGCTGCTTTCACTGCTAACACTCATACAGGAAAAGCATTTGAATGGAATCAGTCCAGAGCCTGCTCCCTGCTGGCAGCAACACAGCACAGAATGAACAGTGGCATCTGCTCACACGGCAGAAGGACCAGCAGGGAAAGCTAGTGCTCTGATTCTTCAGCACACAAGCAGCTTTGCAACGGGGTCACCATCATTCCAGTCTCTCCTCGGTTTCATACCTAAAAGTCCATTTGAATCCAAATTCTCAGGTGGTCTCTCTCAGCTGCCCAGCAGCACAGTGAGTACAGCACGAATGTTTGGCTTCTGCTCAAACAGCAGAAGAGCCAGGATTGAAAGCTGGTGCTGGACCTCTTCAGCACACAATCACCTTTACATTGGTGCCTCCATCGTTGCTTTCACTGCTCACTTTCATACAGGAAAAGCATTTGAATAGAAACAGTGCAGAGCCTGCTCCCTGCTAGCAGCAACACAGCGCAGAATGAACAGTGGCATCTGCTCCTACAGCAGAAGGACCAGCAGGGAAAGCTAGGGCTGTGTCTCTTCAGCACACAAGCAGCTTTGCAACGGGGTCACCATCATTGCAGTCTCTCCTCGGTTTCATACCTAAAAGTCCATTTGAATCCAAATTCTCAGGTGGTGTCTGTCAGCTGCCCAGCAGCTCAGTGAGTACAGCACGAAAGTTTGGCCTCTGCTCCCACAGCAGAAGAGCCAGGATTGAAAGCTGGTGCGGGACCTGTTCAGCACACAATCCCCTTTACATTGGTGCCTCCATCCTTGCTTTCACTGCTCACTTTCATACAGGAAAAGCATTTGAATGGAATCAGTCCAGAGCCTGCTCTCTGCTGCGCAGCAACACAGTCAGCACAGAATGAACAGTGGCATCTGCTCACACGGCAGAAGAACCAGCAGGGAAAGCTAGTGCTGGGCTTCTTCAGCACAAAAGTAGCTTTGCAACGGTGTCACCATCATTGCAGTCTCTCCTCGGTTTCATACCTTAAAGTCCATTTGAATCCGAATTCTCAGGTGGTGTCGCTCAGCTGCCCAGGAGCACAGTGAGTACAGCACGAACGTTTGGCTTCTGCTCCCACAGCAGAAGAGCCAGGATTGAAAGCTGCTGCTGGACCTCTTCAGCACACAATCACCTTTACATTGGTGCCTCCATCGTTGCTTTCACTGCTCACTTTCATACAGGAAAAGCATTTGAATAGAAACAGTGCAGAGCCTGCTCCCTGCTGGCAGCAACACAGCGCAGAATGAACAGTGGCATCTGCTCCTACGGCAGAAAGACAAGCAGGGAAAGCTAGGGCTGTGTCTCTTCAGCACACAAGCAGCTTTGCAACGGTGTCACCATCATTGCAGTCTCTCCTCGGTTTCATACCTAAAATTCCATTTGAATACAAATTCTCAGGTGGTCCCTCTCAGCTGCCCAGCAGCTCAGTGAGTACAGCACGAACGTTTGGCATCTGCTCCCACAGCAGAAGAGCAAGGATTGAAAGCTGGTGCTGGACCTGTTCAGCACACAATCACCTTTACATTGGTGCCTCCATAGTTGCTTTCACTACTCACTTCCATACAGGAAAAGCGTTTGAATGGAATCAGTCCAGAGCCTGCTCTCTGCAGCGCAGCAACACAGTCAGCACGGAATGAACAGTGGCATCTGCTCCCACGGCAAAAGGACCAGCAGGGAAAGCTAGTGCTGGGCCTCTTTAGCACACAAGCAGCTTTGCAACGGTGTCACCATCATTGCAGTCTCTCCTCGGTTTCATACCTAAAAGTCCATTTGAATCCAAATTCTCAGGTGGTCCCTCTCAGCTGCCCAGCAGCACAGTGAGTACAGTACGAACGTTTGGCCATGGCTCCCACAGCAGAAGAGCTAGGATTGAAAGCTGGTGCTGGACCTGTTCAGCACACAATCCCCTTTACATTGGTGCCTCCATCGTTGCTTTCACTGCTCACTTTCATACAGGAAAAGCATTTGAATGGAATCAGTCCAGAGCCTGCTCTCTGCTTTGCAGCAACACAGTCAGCACAGAATGAACAGTGGACTCTACTCACACGGCAGAAGGACCAGCAGGGAAAGCTAGTGCTCTGCTTCTTCAGCACACAAGCAGCTTTGCAACGGTGTCACCATCATTGCAGTCTCTCCTCGGTTTCATACCTAAAAGTCCATTTGAATCCAAATTCTCAGGTGGTCTCTCTTAGCTGCCCAGCAGCACAGTGAGTACAGCACGAACGTTTGGCCTCTGCTCCCACAGCAGAAGAGCCAGGATTGAAAGCTGCTGCTGGACCTGTTCAGCACACAATCACCTTTACATTGGTGCCTCCATCGTTGCTTTCACTGCTCACTTTCATACAGGAAAAGCATTTGAATGGAATCAGTCCGGAGGCTGCATCTGCTGCGCAGCAACACAGTCAGCACAGAATGAACAGTGGCATCTGCTCCCACGGCAGAAGGACCAGCAGGGAAAGCTAGTGCTGGGCCTCTTCAGCATACAAGCAGCTTTGCAACGGTGACACCATCATTGCAGTCTCTCCTCGGTTTCATACCTAAAAGTCCATTTGAATCCAAATTCTCAGGTGGTCTCTCTCAGCTGCCCAGCAGCTCAGTGAGTACAGCACGAGTATTTGGCCTCTACTCCCACAGCAGAAGAGCCAGGATTGAAAGCTGGTGCTGGACCTGTTCATCACACAATCACCTTTACATCGGGGCCTCCATCGTTGCTTTCACTGCTCACTTTGATGCAGGAAAAGCATTTGAATGGAATCAGTCCAGAGCCTGCTCTCTGCTTTGCAGCAACACAGTCAGCACAGAATGAACAGTGGCATCTGCTCCCACGGCAGAAGGACCAGCAGGGAATGCTAGTGCTGGGTCTCTTCAGCACACAAGCAGCTTTGCAACGGTGTCACCATCATTGCAGTCTCTCCTCGGTTTCATACCTAAAAGTCCATTTGAATCCAAATTCTCAGGTGGTCTCTCTCAGCTGCCCAGCAGCACAGTGAGTACAGCACGAACGTTTGGCCTCTGCTCCCACAGCAGAAGAGCCAGGATTGAAAGCTGGTGCTGGACCTCTTCAGCACACAATCCCCTTTACATTGGTGCATCCATCCTTGCTTTCACTGCTAACACTCATACAGGGAAAGCATTTGAATGGAATCAGTCCAGAGCCTGCTCCCTGCTGGCAGCAAGTCAGCACAGAATGAACAGTGGCATCTGCTCACACGGCAGAAGGACCAGCAGGGAAAGCTAGTGCTCTGATTCTTCAGCACACAAGCAGCTTTGCAACGGGGTCACCATCATTGCAGTCTCTCCTCGGTTTCATACCTAAAAGTCCATTTGAATCCAAATTCTCAGGTGGTCTCTCTCAGCTGCCCAGCAGCACAGTGAGTACAGCACGAACGTTTGGCATCTGCTCCCACAGCAGAAGTGCAAGGATTGAAAGCTGGTGCTGGACCTGTTCAGCACACAATCACCTTTACATTGGTGCCTTCATCGTTGCTTTCACTGCTCACTTTCATACAGGAAAAACATTTGAATGGAATCAGTCCAGAGCCTGCTCTCTGCTGCGCAGCAACACAGTCAGCACAGAATGAACAGTGGATTCTGCTCGCACAGCAGAAGGACCAGCAGGGAAAGCTAGTGCTGGGCTTTTTCAGCACACAAGCAGCTTTGCAACGGGGTCACCAAAATTGCAGTCTCTCCTCGGTTTCATACCTAAATGTCCATTTGAATCCAAATTCTCAGTTTGTGTCTCTCAGCTGCCCAGCAGCACAGTGAGTACAGCACGAACGTTTGGCCTCTGCTCCCACAGCAGAAGAGCCAGGATTGAAAGCTGGTGCTGGACCTGTTCAGCACACAATCACCTTTACATTGGTGCCTCCATCGCTGCTTTCACTGCTAACACTCATACAGGAAAAGCATTTGAATGGAATCAGTCCAGAGCCTGCTCCCTGCTGGCAGCAACACAGCACAGAATGAACAGTGGCATCTGCTCACACGGCAGAAGGACCAGCAGGGAAAGCTAGTGCTGGGCCTCTTCAGCATACAAGCAGCTTTGCAACGGTGACACCATCATTGCAGTCTCTCCTCGGTTTCATACCTAAAAGTCCATTTGAATACAAATTCGCAGGTGGTCTCTCTCAGCTGCCCAGCAGCTCAGTGAGTACAGCACGAGTATTTGGCCTCTACTCCCACAGCAGAAGAGCCAGGATTGAAAGCTGCTGCTGGACCTCTTCAGCACACAATCACCTTTACATTGGTGCCTCCATCGTTGCTTTCACTGCTCACTTTCATACAGGAAAAGCATTTGAATAGAAACAGTGCAGAGCCTGCTCCCTGCTGGCAGCAACACAGCGAAGAATGAACAGTGGCATCTGCTCCTACGGCAGAAAGACAAGCAGGGAAAGCTAGGGCTGTGTCTCTTCAGCACACAAGCAGCTTTGCAACGGTGTCACCATCATTGCAGTCTCTCCTCGGTTTCATACCTAAAATTCCATTTGAATACAAATTCTCAGGTGGTCCCTCTCAGCTGCCCAGCAGCTCAGTGAGTACAGCACGAACGTTTGGCATCTGCTCCCACAGCAGAAGAGCAAGGATTGAAAGCTGGTGCTGGACCTGTTCAGCACACAATCACCTTTACATTGGTGCCTCCATAGTTGCTTTCACTACTCACTTCCATACAGGAAAAGCGTTTGAATGGAATCAGTCCAGAGCCTGCTCTCTGCAGCGCAGCAACACAGTCAGCACGGAATGAACAGTGGCATCTGCTCCCACGGCAGAAGGACCAGCAGGGAAAGCTAGTGCTGGGCCTCTTTAGCACACAAGCAGCTTTGCAACGGTGTCACCATCATTGCAGTCTCTCCTCGGTTTCATACCTAAAAGTCCATTTGAATCCAAATTCTCAGGTGGTCCCTCTCAGCTGCCCAGCAGCACAGTGAGTACAGTACGAACGTTTGGCCATGGCTCCCACAGCAGAAGAGCTAGGATTGAAAGCTGGTGCTGGACCTGTTCAGCACACAATCCCCTTTACATTGGTGCCTCCATCGTTGCTTTCACTGCTCACTTTCATACAGGAAAAGCATTTGAATGGAATCAGTCCAGAGCCTGCTCTCTGCTTTGCACCAACACAGTCAGCACAGAATGAACAGTGGACTCTACTCACACGGCAGAAGGACCAGCAGGGAAAGCTAGTGCTCTGCTTCTTCAGCACACAAGCAGCTTTGCAACCGTGTCACCATCATTGCAGTCTCTCCTCGGTTTCATACCTAAAAGTCCATTTGAATCCAAATTCTCAGGTGGTCTCTCTCAGCTGCCCAGCAGCACAGTGAGTACAGCACGAACGTTTGGCCTCTGCTCCCACAGCAGAAGAGCCAGGATTGAAAGCTGCTGCTGGACCTGTTCAGCACACAATCACCTTTACATTGGTGCCTCCATCGTTGCTTTCACTGCTCACTTTCATACAGGAAAAGCCTTGGAATGGAATCAGTCCGGAGGCTGCATCTGCTGCGCAGCAACACAGTCAGCACAGAATGAACAGTGGCATCTGCTCCCACGGCAGAAGGACCAGCAGGGAATGCTAGTGCTGGGTCTCTTCAGCACACAAGCAGCTTTGCAACGGTGTCACCATCATTGCAGTCTCTCCTCGGTTTCATACCTAAAAGTCCATTTGAATCCAAATTCTCAGGTGGTCTCTCTCAGCTGCCCAGCAGCACAGTGAGTACAGCACGAACGTTTGGCCACGGCTCCCACAGCAGAAGAGCCAGGATTGAAAGCTGGTGCTGGACCTGTTCAGCACACAATCACCTTTACATTGGTGTCTCCATAGTTTCTTTCACTGCTCACTTTCATACAGGAAAAGCATTTGAATGGAATCAGTCCAGAGCCTGCTCTCTGCTGCGCAGCAACACAATCAGCACAGAATGAACAGTAGCATCTGCTCACACGGCAGAAGGACCAGCAGGGAAAGCTAGTGCTGGGTCTCTTCAGCACACAAGCAACTTTGCAACGGTGTCACCATCATTGCAGTCTCTCCTCGGTTTCATACCTAAAAGTCCATTTGAATCCGAATTCTCAGGTGGTGTCGCTCAGCTGCCCAGCAGCACAGTGAGTACAGCACGAACGTTAGGCCTCTGCTCCCACAGCAGAAGAGCCAGGATTGAAAGCTGGTGCTGGACCTCTTCAGCACACAATCCCCTTTACATTGGTGCCTCCATCCTTGCTTTCACTGCTAACACTCATACAGGGAAAGCATTTGAATGGAATCAGTCCAGAGCCTGCTCCCTGCTGGCAGCAACACAGTACAGAATGAACAGTGGCATCTGCTCACACGGCAGAAGGACCAGCAGGGAAAGCTAGTGCTCTGATTCTTCAGCACACAAGCAGCTTTGCAACGGGGTCACCATCATTGCAGTCTCTCCTCGGTTTCATACCTAAAAGTCCATTTGAATCCAAATTCTCAGGTGGTCTCAGCTGCCCAGCAGCACAGTGAGTACAGCACGAACGTTTGGCATCTGCTCCCACAGCAGAAGTGCAAGGATTGAAAGCTGGTGCTGGACCTGTTCAGCACACAATCACCTTTACATTGGTGCCTTCATCGTTGCTTTCACTGCTCACTTTCATACAGGAAAAACATTTGAATGGAATCAGTCCAGAGCCTGCTCTCTGCTGCGCAGCAACACAGTCACCACAGAATGAACAGTGGATTCTGCTCGCACGGCAGAAGGACCAGCAGGGAAAGCTAGTGCTGGGCTTTTTCAGCACACAAGCAGCTTTGCAACGGGGTCACCAAAATTGCAGTCTCTCCTCGGTTTCATACCTAAATGTCCATTTGAATCCAAATTCTCAGGTTGTGTCTCTCAGCTGCCCAGCAGCACAGTGAGTACAGCACGAACGTTTGGCCTCTGCTCCCACAGCAGAAGAGCCAGGATTGAAAGCTGGTGCTGGACCTGTTCAGCACACAATCACCTTTACATTGGTGCCTCCATCGCTGCTTTCACTGCTAACACTCATACAGGAAAAGCATTTGAATGGAATCAGTCCAGAGCCTGCTCCCTGCTGGCAGCAACACAGCACAGAATGAACAGTGGCATCTGCTCCCACGGCAGAAGGACCAGCAGGGAAAGCTAGTGCTGGGCCTCTTCAGCATACAAGCAGCTTTGCAACGGTGACATCATCATTGCAGTCTCTCCTCGGTTTCCTACCTAAAAGTCCATTTGAATCCAAATTCTCAGGTGGTCTCTCTCAGCTGCCCAGCAGCTCAGTGAGTACAGCACGAGTATTTGGCCTCTACTCCCACAGCAGAAGAGCCAGGATTGAAAGCTGGTGCTGGACCTGTTCATCACACAATCACCTTTACATCGGGGCCTCCATCGTTGCTTTCACTGCTCACTTTGATGCAGGAAAAGCATTTGAATGGAATCAGTCCAGAGCCTGCTCTCTGCTTTGCAGCAACACAGTCAGCACAGAATGAACAGTGGCATCTGCTCCCACGGCAGAAGGACCAGCAGGGAAAGCTAGTGCTGGGTCTCTTCAGCACACAAGCAGCTTTGCAACGGTGTCACCATCATTGCAGTCTCTCCTCGGTTTCATACCTAAAAGTCCAATTTAATCCGAATTCTCAGGTGGTGTCGCTCAGCTGCCCAGCAGCACAGTGAGTACAGCACGAACGTTAGGCCTCTGCTCCCACAGCAGAAGAGCCAGGATTGAAAGCTGGTGCTGGACCTGTTCAGCACACAATCCCCTTTACATTGGTGCCTCCATCCTTGCTTTCACTGCTAACACTCATACAGGGAAAGCATTTGAATGGAATCAGTCCAGAGCCTGCTCCCTGCTGGCAGCAACACAGTACAGAATGAACAGTGGCATCTGCTCACACGGCAGAAGGACCAGCAGGGAAAGCTAGTGCTGGGTCTCTTCAGCACACAAGCAGCTTTGCAACGGGGTCACCATCATTGCAGTCTCTCCTCGGTTTCATACCTAAAAGTCCATTTGAATCCGAATTGTCAGCTGGTCTCAGCTGCCCAGCAGCACAGTGAGTACAGCACGAACGTTTGGCCTCTGCTCCCACAGCAGAAGAGCAAGGATTGAAAGCTGGTGCTGGACCTGTTCAGCACACAATCCCCTTTACATTGGTGCCTCCATCGTTGCTTTCACTGCTAACACTCATACAGGGAAAGCATTTGAATGGAATCAGTCCAGAGCCTGCTCCCTGCTGGCAGCAACACAGCACAGAATGAACAGTGGCATCTGCTCACACGGCAGAAGGACCAGCAGGGAAAGCTAGTGCTGGGCCTCTTCAGCACACAAGCAGATTTGCAACGGTTTCACCATCATTGCAGTCTCTCCTCGGTTTCATACCTAACAGTCCATTTGAATACAAATTCTCAGGTGGTGTCGCTCAGCTGCCCAGCAGCACAGTGAGTACAGCACGAACATTTGGCCTCTGCTCCCACAGAAGAAGAGCCAGGATTGAAAGCTGGTGCTGGACCTGTTCAGCACACAATCACCTTTACATTGGTGCATCCATCGTTGCTTTCACTGCTCACTTTCATGCAGGAAAAGCATTTGAATGGAATCAGTCCAGAGCCTGCTCTCTGCTGCGCAGCAACACAGTCAGCACAGAATGAACAGTGGCATCTGCTCACACGGCAGAAGGACCAGCAGGGAAAGCTAGTGCTCTGCTTCTTCAGCACACAAGCAGCTTTGCAACGGGGTCACCATCATTGCAGTCTCTCCTCGGTTTCATACCTAAAAGTCCATTTGAATCCGAATTCTCAGGTGGTGTCGCTCAGCTGCCCAGGAGCACAGTGAGTACAGTACGAACGTTTGGCCACGGCTCCCACAGCAGAAGAGCTAGGATTGAAAGCTGGTGCTGGACCTGTTCAGCACACAATCCCCTTTACATTGGTGCCTCCATCGTTGCTTTCACTGCTCACTTTCATACAGGAAAAGCATTTGAATGGAATCAGTCCAGAGCCTGCTCTCTGCTTTGCAGCAACACAGTCAGCACAGAATGAACAGTGGACTCTACTCACACGGCAGAAGGACCAGCAGGGAAAGCTAGTGCTCTGCTTCTTCAGCACACAAGCAGATTTGCAACGGTGTCACCATCATTGCAGTCTCTCCTCGGTTTCATACCTAAAAGTCATTTTGAATCCAAATCCTCAGGTTTTCTCTCTCAGCTGCCCAGCAGCACAGTGAGTACAGCACGAACGTTTGGCCTCTGCTCCCACATCAGAAGAGCCAGGATTGAAAGCTGCTGCTGGACCTGTTCAGCACACAATCACCTTTACATTGGTGCCTCCATCGCTGCTTTCACTGCTCACTTTCATACAGGAAAAGCATTTGAATGGAATCAGTGCGGAGGCTGCATCTGCTGCGCAGCAACACAGTCAGCACAGAATGAACAGTGGCATCTGCTCCCACGGCAGAAGGACCAGCAGGGAAAGCTAGTGCTGGGCCTCTTCAGCATACAAGCAGCTTTGCAACGGTGACACCATCATTGCAGTCTCTCCTCGGTTTCATACCTAAAAGTCCATTTGAATCCAAATTCTCAGGTGGTCTCTCTCAGCTGCCCAGCAGCTCAGTGAGTACAGAACGAGTATTTGGCCTCTACTGCCACAGCAGAAGAGCCAGGATTGAAAGCTGGTGCTGGACCTGTTCATCACACAATCACCTTTACATCGGGGCCTCCATCGTTGCTTTCACTGCTCACTTTGATGCAGGAAAAGCATTTGAATGGAATAAGTCCAGAGCCTGCTCTCTGCTTTGCAGCAACACAGTCAGCACAGAATGAACAGTGGCATCTGCTCCCACGGCAGAAGGACCAGCAGGGAAAGCTAGTGCTGGGTCTCTTCAGGAAACAAGCAGCTTTGCAACGGTGTCACCATCATTGCAGTCTCTCCTCGGTTTCATACCTAAAAGTCCAATTTAATCCGAATTCTCAGGTGGTGTCGCTCAGCTGCCCAGCAGCACAGTGAGTACAGCACGAACGTTAGGCCTCTGCTCCCACAGCAGAAGAGCCAGGATTGAAAGCTGGTGCTGGACCTGTTCAGCACACAATCCCCTTTACATTGGTGCCTCCATCCTTGCTTTCACTGCTAACACTCATACAGGGAAAGCATTTGAATGGAATCAGTCCAGAGCCTGCTCCCTGCTGGCAGCAACACAGTACAGAATGAACAGTGGCATCTGCTCACGCGGCAGAAGGACCAGCAGGGAAAGCTAGTGCTCTGATTCTTCAGCACACAAGCAGCTTTGCAACGGGGTCACCATCATTGCAGTCTCTCCTCGGTTTCATACCTAAAAGTCCATTTGAATCCAACTTCTCAGGTGGTCTCTCTCAGCTGCCCAGCAGCACAGTGAGTACAGCACGAACGTTTGGCCTCTGCTCCCACAGCAGAAGAGCAAGGATTGAAAGCTTGTGCCGGACCTGTTCAGCACACAATCACCTTTACATTGGTGCCTCCATCGTTGCTTTCACTGCTCACTTTCATACAGGAAAAACATTTGAATGGAATCAGTCCAGAGCCTGCTCTCTGCTGCGCAGCAACACAGTCAGCACAGAATGAACAGTGGCATCTGCTCCCAAAGCAGAAGGACCAGCAGGGAAAGCTAGTGCTCTGCTTCTTCAGCACACAAGCAGCTTTGCAACGGGGTCACCATCATTGCAGTCTCTCCTCGGTTTCATACCTAAAAGTCCATTTGAATACAAATTCTCAGGTGGTGTTTCTCAGCTGCCCAGCAGCACAGTGAGTACAGCACGAACGTTTGGCCTCTGCTCCCACAGCAGAAGAGCAAGGATTGAAAGCTGGTGCTGGACCTGTTCAGCACACAATCCCCTTTTCATTGGTGCCTCCATCGTTGCTTTCACTGCTAAGACTCATACAGGGAAAGCATTTGAATGGAATCAGTCCAGAGCCTGCTCCCTGCTGGCAGCAACACAGCACAGAATGAACAGTGGCATCTGCTCACACGGCAGAAGGACCAGCAGGGAAAGCTAGTGCTGGGCCTCTTCAGCACACAAGCAGATTTGCAACGGTGTCACCATCATTGCAGTCTCTCCTCGCTTTCACACCTAAAAGTCCATTTGAATCCGAATTCTCAGGTGGTGTCGCTCAGCTGCCCAGCAGCACAGTGAGTACAGCACGAACGTTTGGCTTCTGCTCAAACAGCAGAAGAGCCAGGATTGAAAGCTGGTGCTGGACCTGTTCAGCACACAATCACCTTTACATTGGTGCCTCCATCGTTGCTTTCACTGCTCACTTTCATACAGGAAAAGCATTTGAATAGAAACAGTGCAGAGCCTGCTCCCTGCTAGCAGCAACACAGCGCAGAATGAACAGTGGCATCTGCTCCTACAGCAGAAGGACCAGCAGGGAAAGCTAGGGCTGTGTCTCTTCAGCACACAAGCAGCTTTGCAACGGTGTCACCATCATTGCAGTCTCTCCTCGGTTTCATACCTAAAAGTCCATTTGAATCCAAATTCTCAGGTGGTGTCTCTCAGCTGCCCAGCAGCACAGTGAGTACAGCACGAAAGTTTGGCCTCTGCTCCCACAGCAGAAGAGCCAGGATTGAAAGCTGGTGCGGGACCTGTTCAGCACACAATCCCCTTTACATTGGTGCCTCCATCCATGCTTTCACTGCTCACTTTCATACAGGAAAAGCATTTGAATGGAATCAGTCCAGAGCCTGCTCTCTGCTGCGCAGCAACACAGTCAGCACAGAATGAACAGTGGATTCTGCTCGCACGGCAGAAGGACCCGCAGGGAAAGCTAGTGCTGGGCCTCATCAGCACACAAGCAGCTTTGCAACGGCGTCACCATCATTGCAGTCTCTCCTCGGTTTCATACCTAACAGTCCATTTGAATCCAAATTCTCAGGTGGTCTCTCTCAGCTGCCCAGCAGCACAGTGAGTACAGCACGAACGTTTGGCCTCTGCTCCCACAGCAGAAGAGCCAGGATTGAAAGCTGGTGCTGGACCTGTTCAGCACACAATCCCCTTTACATTGGTGCCTCCATCGTTGCTTTCACTGCTCACTTTCATACAGGAAAAGCATTTGAATAGAAACAGTGCAGAGCCTGCTCCCTGCTAGAAGCAACACAGCGCAGAATGAACAGTGGCATCTGCTCCTACAGCAGAAGGACCAGCAGGGAAAGCTAGTGCTGGGTCTCTTCAGCACACAAGCAGCTTTGCAACGGTGTCACCATCATTGCAGTCTCTCCTCGGTTTCATACCTCAAAGTCCAATTTAATCCGAATTCTCAGGTGGTGTCGCTCAGCTGCCCAGCAGCACAGTGAGTACAGCACGAACGTTAGGCCTCTGCTCCCACAGCAGAAGAGCCAGGATTGAAAGCTGGTGCTGGACCTGTTCAGCACACAATCCCCTTTACATTGGTGCCTCCATCCTTGCTTTCACTGCTAACACTCATACAGGGAAAGCATTTGAATGGAATCAGTCCAGAGCCTGCTCCCTGCTGGCAGCAACACAGTACAGAATGAAGAGTGGCATCTGCTCACGCGGCAGAAGGACCAGCAGGGAAAGCTAGTGCTCTGATTCTTCAGCACACAAGCAGCTTTGCAACGGGGTCACCATCATTGCAGTCTCTCCTCGGTTTCATACCTAAAAGTCCATTTGAATCCAAATTCTCAGGTGGTCTCTCTCAGCTGCCCAGCAGCACAGTGAGAACAGCACGAACGTTTGGCCTCTGCTCCCACAGCAGAAGAGCAAGGATTGAAAGCTTGTGCCGGACCTGATCAGCACAGAATCACCTTTACATTGGTGCCTCCATCGTTGCTTTCACTGCTCACTTTCATACAGGAAAAGCATTTGAATGGAATCAGTCCAGAGCCTGCTCTCTGCTGCGCAGCAACACAGTCAGCACAGAATGAACAGTGGCATCTGCTCACACGGCAGAAGGACCAGCAGGGAAAGCTAGTGCTCTGCTTCTTCAGCACACAAGCAGCTTTGCAACGGGGTCACCATCATTGCAGTCTCTCCTCGGTTTCATACCTAAAAGTCCATTTGAATACAAATTCTCAGGTGGTGTTTCTCAGCTGCCCAGCAGCACAGTGAGTACAGCACGAACGTTTGGCCTCTGCTCCCACAGCAGAAGAGCAAGGATTGAAAGCTGGTGCTGGACCTGTTCAGCACACAATCCCCTTTTCATTGGTGCCTCCATCGTTGCTTTCACTGCTAAGACTCATACAGGGAAAGCATTTGAATGGAATCAGTCCAGAGCCTGCTCCCTGCTGGCAGCAACACAGCACAGAATGAACAGTGGCATCTGCTCACACGGCAGAAGGACCAGCAGGGAAAGCTAGTGCTGGGCCTCTTCAGCACACAAGCAGATTTGCAACGGTGTCACCATCATTGCAGTCTCTCCTCGGTTTCATACCTAACAGTCCATTTGAATACAAATTCTCAGGTGGTCTCTCTCAGCTGCCCAGCAGCACAGTGAGTACAGCACGAACATTTGGCATCTGCTCCCACAGAAGAAGAGCCAGGATTGAAAGCTGGTGCTGGACCTGTTCAGCACACAATCCCCTTTACATTGGTGCATCCATCGTTGCTTTCACTGCTCACTTTCATACAGGAAAAGCATTTGAATGGAATCAGTCCAGAGCCTGCTCTCTGCTGCGCAGCAACACAGTCAGCACAGAATGAACAGTGGCATCTGCTCACACGGCAGAAGAACCAGCAGGGAAAGCTAGTGCTCTGCTTCTTCAGCACACAAGCAGCTTTGCAACGGTGTCACCATCATTGCAGTCTCTCCTCGGTTTCATACCTTAAAGTCCATTTGAATACAAATTCTCAGTTTGTGTCTCTCAGCTGCCCAGGAGCACAGTGAGTACAGCACGAACGTTTGGCTTCTGCTCCCACAGCAGAAGAGCCAGGATTGAAAGCTGGTGCTGGACCTCTTCAGCACACAATCACCTTTACATTGGTGCCTCCATCGTTGCTTTCACTGCTCACTTTCATACAGGAAAAGCATTTGAATAGAAACAGTGCAGAGCCTTCTCCCTGCTGGCAGCAACACAGCGAAGAATGAACAGTGGCATCTGCTCCTACGGCAGAAAGACAAGCAGGGAAAGCTAGGGCTGTGTCTCTTCAGCACACAAGCAGCTTTGCAACAGTGTCACCATCATTGCAGTCTCTCCTCGGTTTCATACCTAAAATTCCATTTGAATACAAATTCTCAGGTGGTCCCTCTCAGCTGCCCAGCAGCTCAGTGAGTACAGCACGAACGTTTGGCATCTGCTCCCACAGCAGAAGAGCAAGGATTGAAAGCTGGTGCTGGACCTGTTCAGCACACAATCACCTTTACATTGGTGCCTCCATAGTTGCTTTCACTACTCACTTCCATACAGGAAAAGCGTTTGAATGGAATCAGTCCAGAGCCTGCTCTCTGCAGCGCAGCAACACAGTCAGCACGGAATGAACAGTGGCATCTGCTCCCACGGCAGAAGGACCAGCAGGGAAAGCTAGTGCTGGGCCTCTTTAGCACACAAGCAGCTTTGCAACGGTGTCACCATCATTGCAGTCTCTCCTCGGTTTCATACCTAAAAGTCCATTTGAATCCAAATTCTCAGGTGGTCCCTCTCAGCTGCCCAGCAGCACAGTGAGTACAGTACGAACGTTTGGCCACGGCTCCCACAGCAGAAGAGCTAGGATTGAAAGCTGGTGCTGGACCTGTTCAGCACACAATCCCCTTTACATTGGTGCCTCCATCGTTGCTTTCACTGCTCACTTTCATACAGGAAAAGCATTTGAATGGAATCAGTCCAGAGACTGCTATCTGCTGCGCAGCAACACAGACAGCACAGAATGAACAGTGGCATCTGCTCCCACGGCAGAAGGACCAGCAGGGAAAGCTAGTGCTCTGCTTCTTCAGCACACAAGCAGCTTTGCAACGGTGTCACCATCATTGCAGTCTCTCCTCGGTTTCATACCTAAAAGTCCATTTGAATCCGAATTCTCAGGTGGTGTCGCTCAGCTGCCCAGGAGCACAGTGAGTACAGCACGAACGTTTGGCTTCTGCTCAAACAGCAGAAGAGCCAGGATTGAAAGCTGGTGCTGGACCTGTTCAGCACACAATCACCTTTACATTGGTGCCTCCATCGTTGCTTTCACTGCTCACTTTCATACAGGAAAAGCATTTGAATAGAAACAGTGCAGAGCCTGCTCCCTGCTAGCAGCAACACAGCGCAGAATGAACAGTGGCATCTGCTCCTACAGCAGAAGGACCAGCAGGGAAAGCTAGTGCTGGGTCTCTTCAGCACACAAGCAGCTTTGCAACGGTGTCACCATCATTGCAGTCTCTCCTCGGTTTCATACCTAAAAGTCCATTTGAATCCAAATTCTCAGGTGGTGTCTCTCAGCTGCCCAGCAGCACAGTGAGTACAGTACGAAAGTTTGGCCTCTGCTCCCACAGCAGAAGAGCCAGGATTGAAAGCTGGTGCGGGACCTGTTCAGCACACAATCACCTTTACATTGGTGCCTCCATCCTTGCTTTCACTGCTCACTTTCATACAGGAAAAGCATTTGAATGGAATCAGTCCAGAGCCTGCTCTCTGCTGCGCAGCAACACAGTCAGAACAGAATGAACAGTGGATTCTGCTCGCACGGCAGAAGGACCAGCAGGGAAAGCTAGTGCTGGGCTTCTTCAGCACACAAGCAGCTTTGCAACGGCGTCACCATCATTGCAGTCTCTCCTCGGTTTCATACCTAAAAGTCCATTTGAATCCAAATTCTCAGGTGGTCTCTCTCAGCTGCCCAGCAGCACAGTGAGTACAGCACGAACGTTTGGCATCTGCTCCCACAGCAGAAGAGCAAGGATTGAAAGCTGGTGCTGGACCTGTTCAGCACACAATCACCTTTACATTGGTGCCTCCATCGTTGCTTTCACTGCTCACTTTCATACATGAAAAGCATTTGAATCGAATCAGTCCAGAGCCTGCTCACTGCTTCGCAGCAACACAGTCAGCACAGAATGAACAGTGGATTCTGCTCGCACAGCAGAAGGACCAGCAGGGAAAGCTAGTCCTGGACTTCTTCAGCACACAAGCAGCTTTGCAACGGGGTCACCATCATTGCAGTCTCTCCTCGGTTTCATACCTAAAAGTCCATTTGAATCCAAATTCTCAGTTTGTGTCTCTCAGCTGCCCAGCAGCACAGTGAGTACAGCACGAACGTTTGGCCTCTGCTCCCACAGCAGAAGAGCCAGGATTGAAAGCTGGTGCTGGACCTCTTCAGCACACAATCACCTTTACATTGGTGCCTCCATCGCTGCTTTCACTGCTAACACTCATACAGGAAAAGCATTTGAATGGAATCAGTCCAGAGCCTGCTCCCTGCTGGCAGCAACACAGCACAGAATGAACAGTGGCATCTGCTCACACGGCAGAAGGACCAGCAGGGAAAGCTAGTGCTGGGCCTCTTCAGCACACAAGCAGCTTTGCAACGGTGTCACCATCATTGCAGTCTCTCCTCGGTTTCATACCTAACAGTCCATTTGAATACAAATTCTCAGGTGGTCTCTCTCAGCTGCCCAGCAGCACAGTGAGTACAGCACGAACATTTGGCCTCTGCTCCCACAGAAGAAGAGCCAGGATTGAAAGCTGGTGCTGGACCTGTTCAGCACACAATCCCCTTTACATTGGTGCATCCATCGTTGCTTTCACTGCTCACTTTCATACAGGAAAATCATTTGAATGGAATCAGTCCAGAGACTGCTATCTGCTGCGCAGCAACACAGACAGCACAGAATGAACAGTGGCATCTGCTCCCACGGCAGAAGGACCAGCAGGGAAAGCTAGTGCTGGGCCTCTTCAGCACACAAGCAGCTTTGCAACGGTGTCACCATCATTGCAGTCTCTCCTCGGTTTCATACCTAACAGTCCATTTGAATACAAATTCTCAGGTGGTCTCTCTCAGCTGCCCAGCAGCACAGTGAGTACAGCACGAACATTTGGCCTCTGCTCCCACAGAAGAAGAGCCAGGATTGAAAGCTGGTGCTGGACCTGTTCAGCACACAATCCCCTTTACATTGGTGCATCCATCGTTGCTTTCACTGCTCACTTTCATACAGGAAAAGCATTTGAATGGAATCAGTCCAGAGCCTGCTCTCTGCTGCGCAGCAACACAGTCAGCACAGAATGAACAGTGGCATCTGCTCACACGGCAGAAGAACCAGCAGGGAAAGCTAGTGCTCTGCTTCTTCAGCACACAAGCAGCTTTGCAACGGTGTCACCATCATTGCAGTCTCTCCTCGGTTTCATACCTTAAAGTCCATTTGAATCCGAATTCTCAGGTGGTGTCGCTCAGCTGCCCAGGAGCACAGTGAGTACAGCACGAACGTTTGGCTTCTGCTCCCACAGCAGAAGAGCCAGGATTGAAAGCTGGTGCTGGACCTCTTCAGCACACAATCACCTTTACATTGGTGCCTCCATCGTTGCTTTCACTGCTCACTTTCATACAGGAAAAGCATTTGAATAGAAACAGTGCAGAGCCTTCTCCCTGCTGGCAGCAACACAGCGAAGAATGAACAGTGGCATCTGCTCCTACGGCAGAAAGACAAGCAGGGAAAGCTAGGGCTGTGTCTCTTCAGCACACAAGCAGCTTTGCAACAGTGTCACCATCATTGCAGTCTCTCCTCGGTTTCATACCTAAAATTCCATTTGAATACAAATTCTCAGGTGGTCCCTCTCAGCTGCCCAGCAGCTCAGTGAGTACAGCACGAACGTTTGGCATCTGCTCCCACAGCAGAAGAGCAAGGATTGAAAGCTGGTGCTGGACCTGTTCAGCACACAATCACCTTTACATTGGTGCCTCCATAGTTGCTTTCACTACTCACTTCCATACAGGAAAAGCGTTTGAATGGAATCAGTCCAGAGCCTGCTCTCTGCAGCGCAGCAACACAGTCAGCACGGAATGAACAGTGGCATCTGCTCCCACGGCAGAAGGACCAGCAGGGAAAGCTAGTGCTGGGCCTCTTTAGCACACAAGCAGCTTTGCAACGGTGTCACCATCATTGCAGTCTCTCCTCGGTTTCATACCTAAAAGTCCATTTGAATCCAAATTCTCAGGTGGTCCCTCTCAGCTGCCCAGCAGCACAGTGAGTACAGTACGAACGTTTGGCCACGGCTCCCACAGCAGAAGAGCTAGGATTGAAAGCTGGTGCTGGACCTGTTCAGCACACAATCACCTTTACATTGGTGCCTCCATCGTTGCTTTCACTGCTCACTTTCATACAGGAAAAGCATTTGAATAGAAACAGTGCAGAGCCTGCTCCCTGCTAGCCGCAACACAGCGCAGAATGAACAGTGGCATCTGCTCCTACAGCAGAAGGACCAGCAGGGAAAGCTAGGGCTGTGTCTCTTCAGCACACAAGCAGCTTTGCAACGGGGTCACCATCATTGCAGTCTCTCCTCGGTTTCATACCTAAAAGTCCATTTGAATCCAAATTCTCAGGTGGTGTCTCTCAGCTGCCCAGCAGCACAGTGAGTACAGCACGAAAGTTTGGCCTCTGCTCCCACAGCAGAAGAGCCAGGATTGAAAGCTGGTGCGGGACCTGTTCAGCACACAATCCCCTTTACATTGGTGCCTCCATCCTTGCTTTCACTGCTCACTTTCATACAGGAAAAGCATTTGAATGGAATCAGTCCAGAGCCTGCTCTCTGCTGCGCAGCAACACAGTCAGCACAGAATGAACAGTGGCATCTGCTCACACGGCAGAAGAACCATCAGGGAAAGCTAGTGCTGGGCTTCTTCAGCACACAAGTAGCTTTGCAACGGTGTCACCATCATTGCAGTCTCTCCTCGGTTTCATACCTTAAAGTCCATTTGAATCCGAATTCTCAGGTGGTGTCGCTCTGCTGCCCAGGAGCACAGTGAGTACAGCACGAACGTTTGGCTTCTGCTCCCACAGCAGAAGAGCCAGGATTGAAAGCTGCTGCTGGACCTCTTCAGCACACAATCACCTTTACATTGGTGCCTCCATCGTTGCTTTCACTGCTCACTTTCATACAGGAAAAGCATTTGAATAGAAACAGTGCAGAGCCTGCTCCCTGCTGGCAGCAACACAGCGAAGAATGAACAGTGGCATCTGCTCCTACGGCAGAAAGACAAGCAGGGAAAGCTAGGGCTGTGTCTCTTCAGCACACAAGCAGCTTTGCAACGGTGTCACCATCATTGCAGTCTCTCCTCGGTTTCATACCTAAAATTCCATTTGAATACAAATTCTCAGGTGGTCCCTCTCAGCTGCCCAGCAGCTCAGTGAGTACAGCACGAACGTTTGGCATCTGCTCCCACAGCAGAAGAGCAAGGATTGAAAGCTGGTGCTGGACCTGTTCAGCACACAATCACCTTTACATTGGTGCCTCCATAGTTGCTTTCACTACTCACTTCCATACAGGAAAAGCGTTTGAATGGAATCAGTCCAGAGCCTGCTCTCTGCAGCGCAGCAACACAGTCAGCACGGAATGAACAGTGGCATCTGCTCCCACGGCAGAAGGACCAGCAGGGAAAGCTAGTGCTGGGCCTCTTTAGCACACAAGCAGCTTTGCAACGGTGTCACCATCATTGCAGTCTCTCCTCGGTTTCATACCTAAAAGTCCATTTGAATCCAAATTCTCAGGTGGTCCCTCTCAGCTGCCCAGCAGCACAGTGAGTACAGTACGAACGTTTGGCCATGGCTCCCACAGCAGAAGAGCTAGGATTGAAAGCTGGTGCTGGACCTGTTCAGCACACAATCCCCTTTACATTGGTGCCTCCATCGTTGCTTTCACTGCTCACTTTCATACAGGAAAAGCATTTGAATGGAATCAGTCCAGAGCCTGCTCTCTGCTTTGCAGCAACACATTCAGCACAGAATGAACAGTGGACTCTACTCACACGGCAGAAGGACCAGCAGGGAAAGCTAGTGCTCTGCTTCTTCAGCACACAAGCAGCTTTGCAACGGTGTCACCATCATTGCAGTCTCTCCTCGGTTTCATACCTAAAAGTCCATTTGAATCCAAATTCTCAGGTGGTCTCTCTCAGCTGCCCAGCAGCACAGTGAGTACAGCACGAACGTTTGGCCTCTGCTCCCACATCAGAAGAGCCAGGATTGAAAGCTGCTGCTGGACCTGTTCAGCACACAATCACCTTTACATTGGTGCCTCCATCGTTGCTTTCACTGCTCACTTTCATACAGGAAAAGCATTTGAATGGAATCAGTCCGGAGGCTGCATCTGCTGCGCAGCAACACAGTCAGCACAGAATGAACAGTGGCATCTGCTCCCACGGCAGAAGGACCAGCAGGGAAAGCTAGTGCTGGGCCTCTTCAGCATACAAGCAGCTTTGCAACGGTGACACCATCATTGCAGTCTCTCCTCGGTTTCATACCTAAAAGTCCATTTGAATCCAAATTCTCAGGTGGTCTCTCTCAGCTGCCCAGCAGCTCAGTGAGTACAGCACGAGTATTTGGCCTCTACTCCCACAGCAGAAGAGCCAGGATTGAAAGCTGGTGCTGGACCTGTTCATCACACAATCACCTTTACATCGGGGCCTCCATCGTTGCTTTCACTGCTCACTTTGATGCAGGAAAAGCATTTGAATGGAATCAGTCCAGAGCCTGCTCTCTGCTTTGCAGCAACACAGTCAGCACAGAATGAACAGTGGCATCTGCTCCCACGGCAGAAGGACCAGCAGGGAATGCTAGTGCTGGGTCTCTTCAGCACACAAGCAGCTTTGCAACGGTGTCACCATCATTGCAGTCTCTCCTCGGTTTCATACCTAAAAGTCCATTTGAATCCAAATTCTCAGGTGGTCTCTCTCAGCTGCCCAGCAGCACAGTGAGTACAGCACGAACGTTTGGCCACGGCTCCCACAGCAGAAGAGCCAGGATTGAAAGCTGGTGCTGGACCTGTTCAGCACATAATCACCTTTACATTGGTGTCTCCATAGTTTCTTTCACTGCTCACTTTCATACAGGAAAAGCATTTGAATGGAATCAGTCCAGAGCCTGCTCTCTGCTGCGCAGCAACACAATCAGCACAGAATGAACAGTGGCATCTGCTCACACGGCAAAAGGACCAGCAGGGAAAGCTAGTGCTGGGTCTCTTCAGCACACAAGCAACTTTGCAACGGTGTCAACATCATTGCAGTCTCTCCTCGGTTTCATACCTAAAAGTCCATTTGAATCCGAATTCTCAGGTGGTGTCGCTCAGCTGCCCAGCAGCACAGTGAGTACAGCACGAACGTTAGGCCTCTGCTCCCACAGCAGAAGAGCCAGGATTGAAAGCTGGTGCTGGACCTCTTCAGCACACAATCCCCTTTACATTGGTGCCTCCATCCTTGCTTTCACTGCTAACACTCATACAGGGAAAGCATTTGAATGGAATCAGTCCAGAGCCTGCTCCCTGCTGGCAGCAACACAGTACAGAATGAACAGTGGCATCTGCTCACACGGCAGAAGGACCAGCAGGGAAAGCTAGTGCTCTGATTCTTCAGCACACAAGCAGCTTTGCAACGGGGTCACCATCATTGCAGTCTCTCCTCGGTTTCATACCTAAAAGTCCATTTGAATCCAAATTCTCAGGTGGTCTCTCTCAGCTGCCCAGCAGCACAGTGAGTACAGCACGAACGTTTGGCATCTGCTCCCACAGCAGAAGTGCAAGGATTGAAAGCTGGTGCTGGACCTGTTCAGCACACAATCACCTTTACATTGGTGCCTTCATCGTTGCTTTCACTGCTCACTTTCATACAGGAAAAACATTTGAATGGAATCAGTCCAGAGCCTGCTCTCTGCTGCGCAGCAACACAGTCAGCACAGAATGAACAGTGGATTCTGCTCGCACAGCAGAAGGACCAGCAGGGAAAGCTAGTGCTGGGCTTTTTCAGCACACAAGCAGCTTTGCAACGGGGTCACCAAAATTGCAGTCTCTCCTCGGTTTCATACCTAAATGTCCATTTGAATCCAAATTCTCAGTTTGTGTCTCTCAGCTGCCCAGCAGCACAGTGAGTACAGCACGAACGTTTGGCCTCTGCTCCCACAGCAGAAGAGCCAGGATTGAAAGCTGGTGCTGGACCTGTTCAGCACACAATCACCTTTACATTGGTGCCTCCATCGCTGCTTTCACTGCTAACACTCATACAGGAAAAGCATTTGAATGGAATCAGTCCAGAGCCTGCTCCCTGCTGGCAGCAACACAGCACAGAATGAACAGTGGCATCTGCTCACACGGCAGAAGGACCAGCAGGGAAAGCTAGTGCTGGGCCTCTTCAGCATACAAGCAGCTTTGCAACGGTGACACCATCATTGCAGTCTCTCCTCGGTTTCATACCTAAAAGTCCATTTGAATACAAATTCTCAGGTGGTCTCTCTCAGCTGCCCAGCAGCTCAGTGAGTACAGCACGAGTATTTGGCCTCTACTCCCACAGCAGAAGAGCCAGGATTGAAAGCTGCTGCTGGACCTCTTCAGCACACAATCACCTTTACATTGGTGCCTCCATCGTTGCTTTCACTGCTCACTTTCATACAGGAAAAGCATTTGAATAGAAACAGTGCAGAGCCTGCTCCCTGCTGGCAGCAACACAGCGAAGAATGAACAGTGGCATCTGCTCCTACGGCAGAAAGACAAGCAGGGAAAGCTAGGGCTGTGTCTCTTCAGCACACAAGCAGCTTTGCAACGGTGTCACCATCATTGCAGTCTCTCCTCGGTTTCATACCTAAAATTCCATTTGAATACAAATTCTCAGGTGGTCCCTCTCAGCTGCCCAGCAGCTCAGTGAGTACAGCACGAACGTTTGGCATCTGCTCCCACAGCAGAAGAGCCAGGATTGAAAGCTGGTGCTGGACCTGTTCAGCACACAATCACCTTTACATTGGTGCCTCCATAGTTGCTTTCACTACTCACTTCCATACAGGAAAAGCGTTTGAATGGAATCAGTCCAGAGCCTGCTCTCTGCAGCGCAGCAACACAGTCAGCACGGAATGAACAGTGGCATCTGCTCCCACGGCAGAAGGACCAGCAGGGAAAGCTAGTGCTGGGCCTCTTTAGCACACAAGCAGCTTTGCAACGGTGTCACCATCATTGCAGTCTCTCCTCGGTTTCATACCTAAAAGTCCATTTGAATCCAAATTCTCAGGTGGTCCCTCTCAGCTGCCCAGCAGCACAGTGAGTACAGTACGAACGTTTGGCCATGGCTCCCACAGCAGAAGAGCTAGGATTGAAAGCTGGTGCTGGACCTGTTCAGCACACAATCCCCTTTACATTGGTGCCTCCATCGTTGCTTTCACTGCTCACTTTCATACAGGAAAAGCATTTGAATGGAATCAGTCCAGAGCCTGCTCTCTGCTTTGCAGCAACACAGTCAGCACAGAATGAACAGTGGACTCTACTCACACGGCAGAAGGACCAGCAGGGAAAGCTAGTGCTCTGCTTCTTCAGCACACAAGCAGCTTTGCAACGGTGTCACCATCATTGCAGTCTCTCCTCGGTTTCATACCTAAAAGTCCATTTGAATCCAAATTCTCAGGTGGTCTCTCTCAGCTGCCCAGCAGCACAGTGAGTACAGCACGAACGTTTGGCCTCTGCTCCCACATCAGAAGAGCCAGGATTGAAAGCTGCTGCTGGACCTGTTCAGCACACAATCACCTTTACATTGGTGCCTCCATCGTTGCTTTCACTGCTCACTTTCATACAGGAAAAGCATTTGAATGGAATCAGTCCGGAGGCTGCATCTGCTGCGCAGCAACACAGTCAGCACAGAATGAACAGTGGCATCTGCTCCCACGGCAGAAGGACCAGCAGGGAAAGCTAGTGCTGGGCCTCTTCAGCATACAAGCAGCTTTGCAACGGTGACACCATCATTGCAGTCTCTCCTCGGTTTCATACCTAAAAGTCCATTTGAATCCAAATTCTCAGGTGGTCTCTCTCAGCTGCCCAGCAGCTCAGTGAGTACAGCACGAGTATTTGGCCTCTACTCCCACAGCAGAAGAGCCAGGATTGAAAGCTGGTGCTGGACCTGTTCATCACACAATCACCTTTACATCGGGGCCTCCATCGTTGCTTTCACTGCTCACTTTGATGCAGGAAAAGCATTTGAATGGAATCAGTCCAGAGCCTGCTCTCTGCTTTGCAGCAACACAGTCAGCACAGAATGAACAGTGGCATCTGCTCCCACGGCAGAAGGACCAGCAGGGAATGCTAGTGCTGGGTCTCTTCAGCACACAAGCAGCTTTGCAACGGTGTCACCATCATTGCAGTCTCTCCTCGGTTTCATACCTAAAAGTCCATTTGAATCCAAATTCTCAGGTGGTCTCTCTCAGCTGCCCAGCAGCACAGTGAGTACAGCACGAACGTTTGGAATCTGCTCCCACAGCAGAAGAGCCAGGATTGAAAGCTGGTGCTGGACCTGTTCAGCACACAATCACCTTTACATTGGTGTCTCCATAGTTTCTTTCACTGCTCACTTTCATACAGGAAAAGCATTTGAATGGAATCAGTCCAGAGCCTGCTCTCTGCTGCGCAGCAACACAATCAGCACAGAATGAACAGTGGCATCTGCTCACACGGCAGAAGGACCAGCAGGGAAAGCTAGTGCTGGGTCTCTTCAGCACACAAGCAACTTTGCAACGGTGTCAACATCATTGCAGTCTCTCCTCGGTTTCATACCTAAAAGTCCATTTGAATCCGAATTCTCAGGTGGTGTCGCTCAGCTGCCCAGCAGCACAGTGAGTACAGCACGAACGTTAGGCCTCTGCTCCCACAGCAGAAGAGCCAGGATTGAAAGCTGGTGCTGGACCTCTTCAGCACACAATCCCCTTTACATTGGTGCCTCCATCCTTGCTTTCACTGCTAACACTCATACAGGGAAAGCATTTGAATGGAATCAGTCCAGAGCCTGCTCCCTGCTGGCAGCAACACAGTACAGAATGAACAGTGGCATCTGCTCACACGGCAGAAGGACCAGCAGGGAAAGCTAGTGCTCTGATTCTTCAGCACACAAGCAGCTTTGCAACGGGGTCACCATCATTGCAGTCTCTCCTCGGTTTCATACCTAAAAGTCCATTTGAATCCAAATTCTCAGGTGGTCTCTCTCAGCTGCCCAGCAGCACAGTGAGTACAGCACGAACGTTTGGCATCTGCTCCCACAGCAGAAGTGCAAGGATTGAAAGCTGGTGCTGGACCTGTTCAGCACACAATCACCTTTACATTGGTGCCTTCATCGTTGCTTTCACTGCTCACTTTCATACAGGAAAAACATTTGAATGGAATCAGTCCAGAGCCTGCTCTCTGCTGCGCAGCAACACAGTCAGCACAGAATGAACAGTGGATTCTGCTCGCACAGCAGAAGGACCAGCAGGGAAAGCTAGTGCTGGGCTTTTTCAGCACACAAGCAGCTTTGCAACGGTGTCACCATCATTGCAGTCTCTCCTCGGTTTCATACCTAAAATTCCATTTGAATACAAATTCTCAGTTTGTGTCTCTCAGCTGCCCAGCAGCACAGTGAGTACAGCACGAACGTTTGGCCTCTGCTCCCACAGCAGAAGAGCCAGGATTGAAAGCTGGTGCTGGACCTGTTCAGCACACAATCACCTTTACATTGGTGCCTCCATCGCTGCTTTCACTGCTAACACTCATACAGGAAAAGCATTTGAATGGAATCAGTCCAGAGCCTGCTCCCTGCTGGCAGCAACACAGCACAGAATGAACAGTGGCATCTGCTCCCACGGCAGAAGGACCAGCAGGGAAAGCTAGTGCTGGGCCTCTTCAGCATACAAGCAGCTTTGCAACGGTGACACCATCATTGCAGTCTCTCCTCGGTTTCATACCTAAAAGTCCATTTGAATCCAAATTCTCAGGTGGTCTCTCTCAGCTGCCCAGCAGCACAGTGAGTACAGCACGAACGTTTGGCCTCTGCTCCCACAGCAGAAGAGCAAGGATTGAAAGCTGGTGCCGGACCTGTTCAGCACACAATCACCTTTACATTGGTGCCTCCATCGTTGCTTTCACTGCTCACTTTCATACAGGAAAAGCATTTGAATGGAATCAGTCCAGAGCCTGCTCTCTGCTGCGCAGCAACACAGTCAGCACAGAATGAACAGTGGCATCTGCTCGCACGGCAGAAGGACCAGCAGGGAAAGCTAGTGCTCTGCTTCTTCAGCACACAAGCAGCTTTGCAACGGGGTCACCATCATTCCAGTCTCTCCTCGGTTTCATACCTAAAAGTCCATTTGAATCCAAATTCTCAGGTGGTCTCTCTCAGCTGCCCAGCAGCACAGTGAGTACAGCACGAACGTTTGGCATCTGCTCCCACAGCAGAAGTGCAAGGATTGAAAGCTGGTGCTGGACCTGTTCAGCACACAATCACCTTTACATTGGTGCCTTCATCGTTGCTTTCACTGCTCACTTTCATACAGGAAAAACATTTGAATGGAATCAGTCCAGAGCCTGCTCTCTGCTGCGCAGCAACACAGTCAGCACAGAATGAACAGTGGATTCTGCTCGCACAGCAGAAGGACCAGCAGGGAAAGCTAGTGCTGGGCTTTTTCAGCACACAAGCAGCTTTGCAACGGGGTCACCAAAATTGCAGTCTCTCCTCGGTTTCATACCTAAATGTCCATTTGAATCCAAATTCTCAGTTTGTGTCTCTCAGCTGCCCAGCAGCACAGTGAGTACAGCACGAACGTTTGGCCTCTGCTCCCACAGCAGAAGAGCCAGGATTGAAAGCTGGTGCTGGACCTGTTCAGCACACAATCACCTTTACATTGGTGCCTCCATCGCTGCTTTCACTGCTAACACTCATACAGGAAAAGCATTTGAATGGAATCAGTCCAGAGCCTGCTCCCTGCTGGCAGCAACACAGCACAGAATGAACAGTGGCATCTGCTCCCACGGCAGAAGGACCAGCAGGGAAAGCTAGTGCTGGGCCTCTTCAGCATACAAGCAGCTTTGCAACGGTGACACCATCATTGCAGTCTCTCCTCGGTTTCATACCTAAAAGTCCATTTGAATCCAAATTCTCAGGTGGTCTCTCTCAGCTGCCCAGCAGCTCAGTGAGTACAGCACGAACGTTTGGCCACCGCTCCCACAGCAGAAGAGCCAGGATTGAAAGCTGGTGCTGGACCTGTTCAGCACACAATCCCCTTTACATTGGTGTCTCCATAGTTTCTTTCACTGCTCACTTTCATACAGGAAAAGCATTTGAATGGAATCAGTCCAGAGCCTGCTCTCTGCTGCGCAGCAACACAATCAGCACAGAATGAACAGTGGCATCTGCTCACACGGCAGAAGGACCAGCAGGGAAAGCTAGTGCTGGGTCTCTTCAGCACACAAGCAACTTTGCAACGGTGTCACCATCATTGCAGTCTCTCCTCGGTTTCATACCTAAAAGTCCATTTGAATCCGAATTCTCAGGTGGTGTCGCTCAGCTGCCCAGCAGCACAGTGAGTACAGCACGAACGTTAGGCCTCTGCTCCCACAGCAGAAGAGCCAGGATTGAAAGCTGGTGCTGGACCTGTTCAGCACACAATCCCCTTTACATTGGTGCCTCCATCCTTGCTTTCACTGCTAACACTCATACAGGGAAAGCATTTGAATGGAATCAGTCCAGAGCCTGCTCCCTGCTGGCAGCAACACAGTACAGAATGAACAGTGGCATCTGCTCACACGGCAGAAGGACCAGCAGGGAAAGCTAGTGCTCTGATTCTTCAGCACACAAGCAGCTTTGCAACGGGGTCACCATCATTGCAGTCTCTCCTCGGTTTCATACCTAAAAGTCCATTTGAATCCAAATTCTCAGGTGGTCTCTCTCAGCTGCCCAGCAGCACAGTGAGTACAGCACGAACGTTTGGCCTCTGCTCCCACAGCAGAAGAGCAAGGATTGAAAGCTGGTGCCGGACCTGTTCAGCACACAATCACCTTTACATTGGTGCCTCCATCGTTGCTTTCACTGCTCACTTTCATACAGGAAAAGCATTTGAATGGAATCAGTCCAGAGCCTGCTCTCTGCTGCGCAGCAACACAGTCAGCACAGAATGAACAGTGGCATCTGCTCGCACGGCAGAAGGACCAGCAGGGAAAGCTAGTGCTCTGCTTCTTCAGCACACAAGCAGCTTTGCAACGGGGTCACCATCATTCCAGTCTCTCCTCGGTTTCATACCTAAAAGTCCATTTGAATCCAAATTCTCAGGTGGTCTCTCTCAGCTGCCCAGCAGCACAGTGAGTACAGCACGAACGTTTGGCTTCTGCTCCCACAGCAGAAGAGCAAGGATTGAAAGCTGGTGCTGGACCTGTTCAGCACACAATCCCCTTTACATTGGTGCCTCCATCGTTGCTTTCACTGCTCACTTTCATACAGGAAAAGCATTTGAATGGAATCAGTCCAGAGCCTGCTCTCTGCTTCGCAGCAACACAGTCAGCACAGAATGAACAGTGGATTCTGCTCGCACAGCAGAAGGACCAGCAGGGAAAGCTAGTCCTGGTCTTCTTCAGCACACAAGCAGCTTTGCAACGGGGTCACCATCATTGCAGTCTCTCCTCGGTTTCATACCTAAAAGTCCATTTGAATCCGAATTGTCAGCTGGTCTCAGCTGCCCAGCAGCACAGTGAGTACAGCACGAACGTTTGGCCTCTGCTCCCACAGCAGAAGAGCAAGGATTGAAAGCTGGTGCTGGACCTGTTCAGCACACAATCCCCTTTACATTGGTGCCTCCATCCTTGCTTTCACTGCTAACACTCATACAGGGAAAGCATTTGAATGGAATCAGTCCAGAGCCTGCTCCCTGCTGGCAGCAACACAGCACAGAATGAACAGTGGCATCTGCTCACACGGCAGAAGGACCAGCAGGGAAAGCTAGTGCTGGGCCTCTTCAGCACACAAGCAGCTTTGCAACGGTGTCACCATCATTGCAGTCTCTCCTCGGTTTCATACCTAACAGTCCATTTGAATACAAATTCTCAGGTGGTCTCTCTCAGCTGCCCAGCAGCACAGTGAGTACAGCACGAACATTTGGCATCTGCTCCCACAGAAGAAGAGCCAGGATTGAAAGCTGGTGCTGGACCTGTTCAGCACACAATCCCCTTTACATTGGTGCATCCATCGTTGCTTTCACTGCTCACTTTCATACAGGAAAAGCATTTGAATGGAATCAGTCCAGAGCCTGCTCTCTGCTGCGCAGCAACACAGTCAGCACAGAATGAACAGTGGCATCTGCTCACACGGCAGAAGAACCAGCAGGGAAAGCTAGTGCTCTGCTTCTTCAGCACACAAGCAGCTTTGCAACGGGGTCACCATCATTGCAGTCTCTCCTCGGTTTCATACCTAAAAGTCCATTTGAATCCGAATTCTCAGGTGGCGTCTCTCAGCTGCCCAACAGCACAGTGAGTACAGCACGAACGTTTGGCATCTGCTCCCACAGCAGAAGAGCAAGGATTGAAAGCTGGTGCTGGACCTGTTCAGCACACTATCACCTTTACATTGGGGCCTTCATCGTTGCTTTCACTGCTCACTTTCATACAGGAACAACATTTGAATGGAATCAGTCCGGAGCCTGCTCTCTGCTGCGCAGCAACACAGTCAGCACAGAATGAACAGTGGATTCTGCTCGCACAGCAGAAGGACCAGCAGGGAAAGCTAGTGCTAGGCTTTTTCAGCACACAAGCAGCTTTGCAACGGGGTCACCATCATTGCAGTCTCTCCTCGGTTTCATACCTAGAAGTCCATTTGAATCCAAATTCTCAGTTTGTGTCTCTCAGCTGCCCAGCAGCACAGTGAGTACAGCACGAACGTTTGGCCTCTGCTCCCACAGCAGAAGAGCAAGGATTGAAAGCTGGTGATGGACCTCTTCAGCACACAATCACCTTTACATTGGTGCCTCCATCGCTGCTTTCACTGCTAACACTCATACAGGAAAAGCATTTGAATGGAATCAGTCCAGAGCCTGCTCCCTGCTGGCAGCAACACAGCACAGAATGAACAGTGGCATCTGCTCACACGGCAAAAGGACCAGCAGGGAAAGCTAGTGCTGGGCCTCTTCAGCACACAAGCAGCTTTGCAACGGTGTCACCATCATTCCAGTCTCTCCTCGGTTTCATACCTAAAAGTCCATTTGAATCCGAATTCTCAGGTGGTGTCGCTCAGCTGGCCAGGAGCACAGTGAGTACAGCACGAACGTTTGGCTTCTGCTCCCACAGCAGAAGAGCCAGGATTGAAAGCTGGTGCTGGACCTCTTCAGCACACAATCACCTTTACATTGGTGCCTCCATCGTTGCTTTCACTGCTCACTTTCATACAGGAAAAGCATTTGAATAGAAACAGTGCAGAGCCTGCTCCCTGCTGGCAGCAACACAGCGCAGAATGAACAGTGGCATCTGCTCCTACGGCAGAAAGACAAGCAGGGAAAGCTAGGGCTGTGTCTCTTCAGCACACAAGCAGCTTTGCAACGGTGTCACCATCATTGCAGTCTCTCCTCGGTTTCATACCTAAAATTCCATTTGAATACAAATTCTCAGGTGGTCCCTCTCAGCTGCCCAGCAGCTCAGTGAGTACAGCACGAACGTTTGGCATCTGCTCCCACAGCAGAAGAGCAAGGATTGAAAGCTGGTGCTGGACCTGTTCAGCACACAATCACCTTTACATTGGTGCCTCCATAGTTGCTTTCACTACTCACTTCCATACAGGAAAAGCGTTTGAATGGAATCAGTCCAGAGCCTGCTCTCTGCAGCGCAGCAACACAGTCAGCACGGAATGAACAGTGGCATCTGCTCCCACGGCAGAAGGACCAGCAGGGAAAGCTAGTGCTGGGCCTCTTTAGCACACAAGCAGCTTTGCAACGGTGTCACCATCATTGCAGTCTCTCCTCGGTTTCATACCTAAAAGTCCATTTGAATCCAAATTCTCAGGTGGTCCCTCTCAGCTGCCCAGCAGCACAGTGAGTACAGTACGAACGTTTGGCCACGGCACCCACAGCACAAGAGCTAGGATTGAAAGCTGGTGCTGGACCTGTTCAGCACACAATCCCCTTTACATTGGTGCCTCCATCGTTGCTTTCACTGCTCACTTTCATACAGGAAAAGCATTTGAATGGAATCAGTCCAGAGCCTGCTCTCTGCTTTGCAGCAACACAGTCAGCACAGAATGAACAGTGGACTCTACTCACGCGGCAGAAGGACCAGCAGGGAAAGCTAGTGCTCTGCTTCTTCAGCACACAAGCAGCTTTGCAACGGTGTCACCATCATTGCAGTCTCTCCTCGGTTTCATACCTAAAAGTCCATTTGAATCCAAATTCTCAGGTGGTCTCTCTCAGCTGCCCAGCAGCACAGTGAGTACAGCACGAACGTTTGGCCTCTGCTCCCACAGCAGAAGAGCCAGGATTGAAAGCTGGTGCTGGACCTGTTCATCACACAATCACCTTTACATCGGGGCCTCCATCGTTGCTTTCACTGCTCACTTTCATACAGGAAAAGCATTTGAATGGAATCAGTCCGGAGGCTGCATCTGCTGCGCAGCAACACAGTCAGCACAGAATGAACAGTGGCATCTGCTCCCACGGCAGAAGGACCAGCAGGGAAAGCTATTGCTGGGCCTCTTCAGCATACAAGCAGCTTTGCAACGGTGACACCATCATTGCAGTCTCTCCTCGGTTTCATACCTAAAAGTCCATTTGAATCCAAATTCTCAGGTGGTCTCTCTCAGCTGCCCAGCAGCTCAGTGAGTACAGCACGAGTATTTGGCCTCTACTCCCACAGCAGAAGAGCCAGGATTGAAAGCTGGTGCTGGACCTGTTCATCACACAATCACCTTTACATCGGGGCCTCCATCGTCGCTTTCACTGCTAACTTTGATGCAGGAAAAGCATTTGAATGGAATCAGTCCAGAGCCTGCTCTCTGCTTTGCAGCAACACAGTCAGCACAGAATGAACAGTGGCATCTGCTCCCACGGCAGAAGGACCAGCAGGGAAAGCTAGTGCTGGGTCTCTTCAGCACACAAGCAGCTTTGCAACGGTGTCACCATCATTGCAGTCTCTCCTCGGTTTCATACCTAAAAGTCCATTTGAATCCAAATTCTCAGGTGGTCTCTCTCAGCTGCCCAGCAGCACAGTGAGTACAGCACGAACGTTTGGCCACGGCTCCCACAGCAGAAGAGCCAGGATTGAAAGCTGGTGCTGGACCTGTTCAGCACACAATCACCTTTACATTGGTGTCTCCATAGTTTCTTTCACTGCTCACTTTCATACAGGAAAAGCATTTGAATGGAATCAGTCCAGAGCCTGCTCTCTGCTGCGCAGCAACACAATCAGCACAGAATGAACAGTGGCATCTGCTCCCACGGCAGAAGGACCAGCAGGGAAAGCTAGTGCTGGGTCTCTTCAGCACACAAGCAACTTTGCAACGGTGTCAACATCATTGCAGTCTCTCCTCGGTTTCATACCTAAAAGTCCATTTGAATCCGAATTCTCAGGTGGTGTCGCTCAGCTGCCCAGCAGCACAGTGAGTACAGCACGAACGTTAGGCCTCTGCTCCCACAGCAGAAGAGCCAGGATTGAAAGCTGGTGCTGGACCTGTTCAGCACACAATCCCCTTTACATTGGTGCCTCCATCCTTGCTTTCACTGCTAACACTCATACAGGGAAAGCATTTGAATGGAATCAGTCCAGATCCTGCTCCCTGCTGGCAGCAACACAGTACAGAATGAACAGTGGCATCTGCTCACACGGCAGAAGGACCAGCAGGGAAAGCTAGTGCTCTGATTCTTCAGCACACAAGCAGCTTTGCAACGGTGTCACCATCATTGCAGTCTCTCCTCGGTTTCATACCAAAAAGTCCATTTGAATCCAAATTCTCAGGTGGTCTCTCTCAGCTGCCCAGCAGCACAGTGAGTACAGCACGAACGTTTGGCATCTGCTCCCACAGCAGAAGTGCAAGGATTGAAAGCTGGTGCTGGACCTGTTCAGCACAAAATCACCTTTACATTGGTGCCTTCATCGTTGCTTTCACTGCTCACTTTCATACAGGAAAAACATTTGAATGGAATCAGTCCAGAGCCTGCTCTCTGCTGCGCAGCAACACAGTCAGCACAGAATGAACAGTGGATTCTGCTCGCACAGCAGAAGGACCAGCAGGGAAAGCTAGTGCTGGGCTTTTTCAGCACACAAGCAGCTTTGCAACGGGGTCACCATCATTGCAGTCTCTCCTCGGTTTCATACCTAAAAGTCCATTTGAATCCAAATTCTCAGTTTGTGTCTCTCAGCTGCCCAGCAGCACAGTGAGTACAGCACGAACGTTTGGCCTCTGCTCCCACATCAGAAGAGCCAGGATTGAAAGCTGGTGCTGGACCTCTTCAGCACACAATCACCTTTACATTGGTGCCTCCATCGCTGCTTTCACTGCTAACACTCATACAGGAAAAGCATTTGAATGGAATCAGTCCAGAGCCTGCTCCCTGCTGGCAGCAACACAGCACAGAATGAACAGTGGCATCTGCTCACACGGCAGAAGGACCAGCAGGGAAAGCTAGTGCTCTGATTCTTCAGCACACAAGCAGCTTTGCAACGGGGTCACCATCATTCCAGTCTCTCCTCGGTTTCATACCTAAAAGTCCATTTGAATCCAAATTCTCAGGTGGTGTCTCTCAGCTGCCCAGCAGCACAGTGAGTACAGCACGAAAGTTTGGCCTCTGCTCCCACAGCAGAAGAGCCAGGATTGAAAGCTGGTGCGGGACCTGTTCAGCACACAATCCCCTTTACATTGGTGCCTCCATCCTTGCTTTCACTGCTCACTTTCATACAGGAAAAGCATTTGAATGGAATCAGTCCAGAGCCTGCTCTCTGCTGCGCAGCAACACAGTCAGCACAGAATGAACAGTGGATTCTGCTCGCACGGCAGAAGGACCAGCAGGGAAAGCTAGTGCTGGGCTTCTTCAGCACACAAGCAGCTTTGCAACGGCGTCACCATCATTGCAGTCTCTCCTCGGTTTCATACCTAAAAGTCCATTTGAATCCAAATTCTCAGGTGGTCTCTCTCAGCTGCCCAGCAGCACAGTGAGTACAGCACGAACGTTTGTCATCTGCTCCCACAGCAGAAGAGCAAGGATTGAAAGCTGGTGCTGGACCTGTTCAGCACACAATCACCTTTACATTGGTGCCTCCATCGTTGCTTTCACTGCTCACTTTCATACATGAAAAGCATTTGAATCGAATCAGTCCAGAGCCTGCTCTCTGCTTCGCAGCAACACAATCAGCACAGAATGAACAGTGGATTCTGCTCGCACAGCAGAAGGACCAGCAGGGAAAGCTAGTCCTGGTCTTCTTCAGCACACAAGCAGCTTTGCAACGGTGTCACCATCATTGCAGTCTCTCCTCGGTTTCATACCTAAAAGTCCATTTGAATCCAAATTCTCAGGTGGTCTCTCTCAGCTGCCCAGCAGCACAGTGAGTACAGCACGAACGTTTGGCCTCTGCTCCCACAGCAGAAGAGCAAGGATTGAAAGCTGGTGCTGGACCTGTTCATCACACAATCACCTTTACATCGGTGCCTCCATCGTTGCTTTCACTGCTAACACTCATACAGGGAAAGCATTTGAATGGAATCAGTCCAGAGCCTGCTCCCTGCTGGCAGCAACACAGCACAGAATGAACAGTGGCATCTGCTCACACGGCAGAAGGACCAGCAGGGAAAGCTAGTGCTGGGCCTCTTCAGCACACAAGCAGCTTTGCAACGGTGTCACCATCATTGCAGTCTCTCCTCGGTTTCATACCTAACAGTCCATTTGAATACAAATTCTCAGGTGGTCTCTCTCAGCTGCCCAGCAGCACAGTGAGTACAGCACGAACATTTGGCCTCTGCTCCCACAGAAGAAGAGCCAGGATTGAAAGCTGGTGCTGGACCTGTTCAGCACACAATCCCCTTTACATTGGTGCATCCATCGTTGCTTTCACTGCTCACTTTCATACAGGAAAAGCATTTGAATGGAATCAGTCCAGAGCCTGCTCTCTGCTGCGCAGCAACACAGTCAGCACAGAATGAACAGTGGCATCTGCTCACACGGCAGAAGAACCAGCAGGGAAAGCTAGTGCTCTGCTTCTTCAGCACACAAGCAGCTTTGCAACGGGGTCACCATCATTGCAGTCTCTCCTCGGTTTCATACCTAAAAGTCCATTTGAATCCGAATTCTCAGGTGGTGTCTCTCAGCTGCCCAACAGCACAGTGAGTACAGCACGAACGTTTGGCATCTGCTCCCACAGCAGAAGAGCCAGGATTGAAAGCTGGTGCTGGACCTGTTCAGCACACTATCACCTTTACATTGGGGCCTTCATCGTTGCTTTCACTGCTCACTTTCATACAGGAAAAACATTTGAATGGAATCAGTCCGGAGCCTGCTCTCTGCTGCGCAGCAACACAGTCAGCACAGAATGAACAGTGGATTCTGCTCGCACAGCAGAAGGACCAGCAGGGAAAGCTAGTGCTAGGCTTTTTCAGCACACAAGCAGCTTTGCAACGGGGTCACCATCATTGCAGTCTCTCCTCGGTTTCATACCTAAAAGTCCATTTGAATCCAAATTCTCAGTTTGTGTCTCTCAGCTGCCCAGCAGCACAGTGAGTACAGCACGAACGTTTGGCCTCTGCTCCCACAGCAGAAGAGCCAGGATTGAAAGCTGGTGCTGGACCTCTTCAGCACACAATCACCTTTACATTGGTGCCTCCATCGCTGCTTTCACTGCTAACACTCATACAGGAAAAGCATTTGAATGGAATCAGTCCAGAGCCTGCTCCCTGCTGGCAGCAACACAGCACAGAATGAACAGTGGCATCTGCTCACACGGCAAAAGGACCAGCAGGGAAAGCTAGTGCTGGGCCTCTTCAGCACACAAGCAGCTTTGCAACGGTGTCACCATCATTCCAGTCTCTCCTCGGTTTCATACCTAAAAGTCCATTTGAATCCGAATTCTCAGGAGGTCTCTCTCAGCTGCCCAGGAGCACAGTGAGTACAGCACGAACGTTTGGCTTCTGCTCCCACAGCAGAAGAGCCAGGATTGAAAGCTGGTGCTGGACCTCTTCAGCACACAATCACCTTTACATTGGTGCCTCCATCGTTGCTTTCACTGCTCACTTTCATACAGGAAAAGCATTTGAATAGAAACAGTGCAGAGCCTGCTCCCTGCTGGCAGCAACACAGCGCAGAATGAACAGTGGCATCAGCTCCTACGGCAGAAAGACAAGCAGGGAAAGCTAGGGCTGTGTCTCTTCAGCACACAAGCAGCTTTGCAACGGTGTCACCATCATTGCAGTCTCTCCTCGGTTTCATACCTAAAATTCCATTTGAATACAAATTCTCAGGTGGTCCCTCTCAGCTGCCCAGCAGCTCAGTGAGTACAGCACGAACGTTTGGCATCTGCTCCCACAGCAGAAGAGCAAGGATTGAAAGCTGGTGCTGGACCTGTTCAGCACACAATCACCTTTACATTGGTGCCTCCATAGTTGCTTTCACTACTCACTTCCCTACAGGAAAAGCGTTTGAATGGAATCAGTCCAGAGCCTGCTCTCTGCAGCGCAGCAACACAGTCAGCACGGAATGAACAGTGGCATCTGCTCCCACGGCAGAAGGACCAGCAGGGAAAGCTAGTGCTGGGCCTCTTTAGCACACAAGCAGCTTTGCAACGGTGTCACCATCATTGCAGTCTCTCCTCGGTTTCATACCTAAAAGCCCATTTGAATCCAAATTCTCAGGTGGTCCCTCTCAGCTGCCCAGCAGCACAGTGAGTACAGTACGAACGTTTGGCCACGGCTCCCACAGCAGAAGAGCTAGGATTGAAAGCTGGTGCTGGACCTGTTCAGCACACAATCCCCTTTACATTGGTGCCTCCATCGTTGCTTTCACTGCTCACTTTCATACAGGAAAAGCATTTGAATGGAATCAGTCCAGAGCCTGCTCTCTGCTTTGCAGCAACACAGTCAGCACAGAATGAACAGTGGACTCTACTCACACGGCAGAAGGACCAGCAGGGAAAGCTAGTGCTCTGCTTCTTCAGCACACAAGCAGCTTTGCAACGGTGTCACCATCATTGCAGTCTCTCCTCGGTTTCATACCTAAAAGTCCATTTGAATCCAAATTCTCAGGTGGTCTCTCTCAGCTGCCCAGCAGCACAGTGAGTACAGCACGAACGTTTGGCCTCTGCTCCCACATCAGAAGAGCCAGGATTGAAAGCTGCTGCTGGACCTGTTCAGCACACAATCACCTTTACATTGGTGCCTCCATCGTTGCTTTCACTGCTCACTTTCATACAGGAAAAGCATTTGAATGGAATCAGTCCGGAGGCTGCATCTGCTGCGCAGCAACACAGTCAGCACAGAATGAACAGTGGCATCTGCTCCCACGGCAGAAGGACCAGCAGGGAAAGCTAGTGCTGGGCCTCTTCAGCATACAAGCAGCTTTGCAACGGTGACACCATCATTGCACTCTCTCCTCGGTTTCATACCTAAAAGTCCATTTGAATCCAAATTCTCAGGTGGTCTCTCTCAGCTGCCCAGCAGCTCAGTGAGTACAGCACGAGTATTTGGCCTCTACTCCCACAGCAGAAGAGCCAGGATTGAAAGCTGGTGCTGGACCTGTTCAGCACACAATCACCTTTACATTGGTATCTCCATAGTTTCTTTCACTGCTCACTTTCATACAGGAAAAGCATTTGAATGGAATCAGTCCAGAGCCTGCTCTCTGCTGCGCAGCAACACAGTCAGCACAGAATGAACAGTTGATTCTGCTCGCACAGCAGAAGGACCAGCAGGGAAAGCTAGTGCTGGGCTTTTTCAGCACACAAGCAGCTTTGCAACGGGGTCACCATCATTGCAGTCTCTCCTCGGTTTCATACCTAAAAGTCCATTTGAATCCAAATTCTCAGTTTGTGTATCTCAGCTGCCCAGCAGCACAGTGAGTACAGCACGAACGTTTGGCCTCTGCTCCCACAGCAGAAGAGCCAGGATTGAAAGCTGGTGCTGGACCTCTTCAGCACACAATCACCTTTACATTGGTGCCTCCATCGCTGCTTTCACTGCTAACACTCATACAGGAAAAGCATTTGAATGGAATCAGTCCAGAGCCTGCTCCCTGCTGGCAGCAACACAGCACAGAATGAACCGTGGCATCTGCTCAAACGGCAGAAGGACCAGCAGGGAAAGCTAGTGCTCTGATTCTTCAGCACACAAGCAGCTTTGCAACGGGGTCACCATCATTCCAGTCTCTCCTCGGTTTCATACCTAAAAGTCCATTTGAATCCAAATTCTCAGGTGGTCTCTCTCAGCTGCCCAGCAGCACAGTGAGTACAGCACGAACATTTGGCCTCTGCTCCCACAGCAGAAGAGCAAGGATTGAAAGCTGGTGCCGGACCTGTTCAGCACACAATCACCTTTACATTGGTGCCTCCATCGTTGCTTTCACTGCTCACTTTCATACAGGAAAATCATTTGAATGGAATCAGTCCAGAGACTGCTATCTGCTGCGCAGCAACACAGACAGCACAGAATGAACAGTGGCATCTGCTCCCACGGCAGAAGGACCAGCAGGGAAAGCTAGTGCTGGGCCTCTTCAGCACACAAGCAGCTTTGCAACGGTGTCACCATCATTCCAGTCTCTCCTCGGTTTCATACCTAAAAGTCCATTTGAATCCGAATTCTCAGACGGTGTCGCTCAGCTGCCCAGGAGCACAGTGAGTACAGCACGAACGTTTGGCTTCTGCTCCCACAGCAGAAGAGCAAGGATTGAAAGCTGGTGCTGGACCTGTTCAGCACACAATCACCTTTACATTGGTGCCTCCATCGTTGCTTTCACTGCTCACTTTCATACAGGAAAAGCATTTGAAAAGAAACAGTGCAGAGCCTGCTCCCTGCTAGCAGCAACACAGCGCAGAATGAACAGTGGCATCTGCTCCTACAGCAGAAGGACCAGCAGGGAAAGCTAGGGCTGTGTCTCTTCAGCACACAAGCAGCTTTGCAACGGGGTCACCATCATTGCAGTCTCTCCTCGGTTTCATACCTAAAAGTCCATTTGAATCCAAATTCTCAGGTGGTGTCTCTCAGCTGCCCAGCAGCACAGTGAGTACAGCACGAAAGTTTGGCCTCTGCTCCCACAGCAGAAGAGCCAGGATTGAAAGCTGGTGCGGGACCTGTTCAGCACACAATCCCCTTTACATTGGTGCCTCCATCCTTGCTTTCACTGCTCACTTTCATACAGGAAAAGCATTTGAATGGAATCAGTCCAGAGCCTGCTCTCTGCTGCGCAGCAACACAGTCAGCACAGAATGAACAGTGGATTCTGCTCGCACGGCAGAAGGACCAGCAGGGAAAGCTAGTGCTGGGCTTCTTCAGCACACAAGCAGCTTTGCAACGGCGTCACCATCATTGCAGTCTCTCCTCGGTTTCATACCTAAAAGTCCATTTGAATCCAAATTCTCAGGTGGTCTCTCTCAGCTGCCCAGGAGCACAGTGAGTACAGCACGAACGTTTGGCATCTGCTCCCACAGCAGAAGAGCAAGGATTGAAAGCTGGTGCTGGACCTGTTCAGCACACAATCACCTTTACATTGGTGCCTCCATCGTTGCTTTCACTGCTCACTTTCATACATGAAAAGCATTTGAATCGAATCAGTCCAGAGCCTGCTCCCTGCTGGCAGCAACACAGCACAGAATGAACAGTGGCATCTGCTCACACGGCAAAAGGACCAGCAGGGAAAGCTAGTGCTGGGCCTCTTCAGCACACAAGCAGCTTTGCAACGGTGTCACCATCATTCCAGTCTCTCCTCGGTTTCATACCTAAAAGTCCATTTGAATCCAAATTCTCAGGAGGTCTCTCTCAGCTGCCCAGGAGCACAGTGAGTACAGCACGAACGTTTGGCTTCTGCTCCCACAGCAGAAGAGCCAGGATTGAAAGCTGGTGCTGGACCTCTTCAGCACACAATCACCTTTACATTGGTGCCTCCATCGTTGCTTTCACTGCTCACTTTCATACAGGAAAAGCATTTGAATAGAAACAGTGCAGAGCCTGCTCCCTGCTGGCAGCAACACAGCACAGAATGAACAGTGGCATCTGCTCCTACGGCAGAAAGACAAGCAGGGAAAGCTAGGGCTGTGTCTCTTCAGCACACAAGCAGCTTTGCAACGGTGTCACCATCATTGCACTCTCTCCTCGGTTTCATACCTAAAATTCCATTTGAATACAAATTCTCAGGTGGTCCCTCTCAGCTGCCCAGCAGCACAGTGAGTACAGCACGAACGTTTGGCATCTGCTCCCACAGCAGAAGAGCAAGGATTGAAAGCTGGTGCTGGACCTGTTCAACACACAATCACCTTTACATTGGTGCCTCCATAGTTGCTTTCACTACTCACTTCCATACAGGAAAAGCGTTTGAATGGAATCAGTCCAGAGCCTGCTCTCTGCAGCGCAGCAACACAGTCAGCACGGAATGAACAGTGGCATCTGCTCCCACGGCAGAAGGACCAGCAGGGAAAGCTAGTGCTGGGCCTCTTTAGCACACAAGCAGCTTTGCAACGGTGTCACCATCATTGCAGTCTCTCCTCGGTTTCATACCTAAAAGTCCATTTGAATCCAAATTCTCAGGTGGTCCCTCTCAGCTGCCCAGCAGCACAGTGAGTACAGTACGAACGTTTGGCCACGGCTCCCACAGCAGAAGAGCTAGGATTGAAAGCTGGTGCTGGACCTGTTCAGCACACAACTCCTTTACATTGGTGCCTCCATCGTTGCTTTCACTGCTCACTTTCATACAGGAAAAGCATTTGAATGGAATCAGTCCAGAGCCTGCTCTCTGCTTTGCAGCAACACAGTCAGCACAGAATGAACAGTGGACTCTACTCACACGGCAGAAGGACCAGCAGGGAAAGCTAGTGCTCTGCTTCTTCAGCACACAAGCAGCTTTGCAACGGTGTCACCATCATTGCAGTCTCTCCTCGGTTTCATACCTAAAAGTCCATTTGAATCCAAATTCTCAGGTGGTCTCTCTCAGCTGCCCAGCAGCACAGTGAGTACAGCACGAACGTTTGGCCTCTGCTCCAACAGCAGAAGAGCCAGGATTGAAAGCTGCTGCTGGACCTGTTCAGCACACAATCACCTTTACATTGGTGCCTCCATCGTTGCTTTCACTGCTCACTTTCATACAGGAAAAGCATTTGAATGGAATCAGTCCGGAGGCTGCATCTGCTGCGCAGCAACACAGTCAGCACAGAATGAACAGTGGCATCTGCTCCCACGGCAGAAGGACCAGCAGGGAAAGCTAGTGCTGGGCCTCTTCAGCATACAAGCAGCTTTGCAACGGTGACACCATCATTGCAGTCTCTCCTCGGTTTCATACCTAAAAGTCCATTTGAATCCAAATTCTCAGGTGGTCTCTCTCAGCTGCCCAGCAGCTCAGTGAGTACAGCACGAGTATTTGGCCTCTACTCCCACAGCAGAAGAGCCAGGATTGAAAGCTGGTGCTGGACCTGTTCATCACACAATCACCTTTACATCGGGGCCTCCATCGTTGCTTTCACTGCTCACTTTGATGCAGGAAAAGCATTTGAATGGAATCAGTCCAGAGCCTGCTCTCTGCTTTGCAGCAACACAGTCAGCACAGAATGAACAGTGGCATCTGCTCCCACGGCAGAAGGACCAGCAGGGAAAGCTAGTGCTGGGCCTCTTCAGCACACAAGCAGCTATGCAATGGTGTCACCATCATTGCAGTCTCTCCTCGGTTTCATACCTAAAAGTCCATTTGAATCCAAATTCTCAGGTGGTCTCTCTCAGCTGCCCAGCAGCACAGTGAGTACAGCACGAACGTTTGGCCACGGCTCCCACAGCAGAAGAGCCAGGATTGAAAGCTGGTGCTGGACCTGTTCAGCACACAATCACCTTTACATTGGTGTCTCCATAGTTTCTTTCACTGCTCACTTTCATACAGGAAAAGCATTTGAATGGAATAAGTCGGGAGCCTGCTCTCTGCTGCGCAGCAACACAGTCAGCACAGAATGAACAGTGGCATCTGCTCCCACAGCAGAAGGACCAGCAGGGAAAGCTAGTGCTGGGCCTCTTCAGCACACAAGCAGCTTTGCAACGGGGTCACCATCATTGCAGTCTCTCCTCGGTTTCATACCTAAAAGTCCATTTGAATCCAAATTCTCAGGTGGTCTCTCTCAGCTGTACAGCAGCACAGTGAGTACAGCACGAACGTTTGGCCTCTGCTCCCACAGCAGAAGAGCCAGGATTGAAAGCTGGTGCTGGACCTGTTCAGCACACAATCACCTTTACATCGGTGCCTCCATCGTTGCTTTCACTGCTCACTTTCATACAGGAAAAGCATTTGAATGGAATCAGTCCAGAGCCTGCTCTCTGCTTTGCAGCAACACAGTCAGCAAAGAATGAACAGTGGCATCTGCTCGCACGGCAGAAGGACCAGCAGGGAAAGCTAGTGCTGGGCCTCTTCAGCACACAAGCAGCTTTGCAACGGGGTCACCATCATTGCAGTCTCTCCTCGGTTTCATACCTAAAAGTCCATTTGAATCCAAATTCTCAGGTGGTCTCTCTCAGCTGCCCAGCAGCACAGTGAGTACAGCATGAACGTTTGGCCTCTGCTCCCACAGCAGAAGAGCCAGGATTGAAAGCTGGTGCTGGACCTGTTCAGCACACAATCACCTTTACATTGGTGCCTCTATCGTTGCTTTCACTGCTCACTTTGATGCAGGAAAAGCATTTGAATGGAATCAGTCCAGAGCCTGCTCTCTGCTTTGCAGCAACACAGTCAGCACAGAATGAACAGTGGCATCTGCTCCCAGGGCAGAAGGACCAGCAGGGAAAGCTAGTGCTGGGCCTCTTCAGCACACAAGCAGCTTTGCAACGGTGTCACCATCATTGCAGTCTCTCCTCGGTTTCATACCTAAAAGTCCATTTGAATCCAAATTCTCAGGTGGTCTCTCTCAGCTGCCCAGCAGCACAGTGAGTACAGCATGAACGTTTGGCCTCTGCTCCCACAGCAGAAGAGCCAGGATTGAAAGCTGGTGCTGGACCTGTTCAGCAAACAATCACCTTTAAATTGGTGCCTCCATCGTTGCTTTCACTGCTCACTTTCATGCAGGAAAAGCATTTGAATGGAATCAGTCCAGAGCCTGCTCTCTGCTGGCAGCGCAGCAACACATTCAGCACAGAATGAACAGTGGCATCTGCTCCCAAGGCAGAAGGACCAGCAGGGAAAGCTAGTGCTGGGCCTCTTCAGCACACAAGCAGCTTTGCAACGGTGTCACCATCATTGCAGTCACTCCTCGGTTTCATACCTAAAAGTCCATTTGAATCCAAATTCTCAGGTGGTCTCTCTCAGCTGCCCAGCAGCACAGTGAGTACAGCCGAACGTTTGGCCTCTGCTCCCACAGCAGAAGAGCTAGGATTGAAAGCTGGTGCTGGACCTGTTCAGCACACAATCACCTTTACATTGGTGCCTCCATCGTTGCTTTCACTGCTCACTTTCATACAGGAAAAGCATTTGAATGGAATCAGTCCAGAGCCTCCTCTCTGCTGGCAGCAACACAGTCAGCACAGAATGAACAGTGACATCTGCTCCCACAGCAGAAGGACCAGCAGGGAAAGCTAGTGCTGGGCCTCTTCAGCACACAAGCAGCTTTGCAACGGTGTCACCATCATTGCAGTCTCTCCTCGGTTTCATACCTAAAAGTCCATTTGAATCCAAATTCTCAGGTGGTCTCTCTCAGCTGCCCAGCAGCACAGTGAGCACAGCATGAACGTTTGGCCTCTGCTCCCACAGCAGAAGAGCCAGGATTGAAAGCTGGTGCTGGACCTGTTCAGCACACAATCACCTTTACATTGGTGCCTCCATCGTTGCTTTCACTGCTCACTTTCATGCAGGAAAAGCATTTGAATGGAATCAGTCCAAAGCCTGCTCTCTGCTGGCAGCGCAGCAACACATTCAGCACAGAATGAACAGTGGCATCTGCTCCCACGGCAGAAGGACCAGCAGGGAAAGCTAGTGCTGGGCCTCTTCAGCACACAAGCAGCTTTGCAACGGTGTCACCATCATTGCAGTCTCTCCTCGGTTTCATACCTAAAAGTCCATTTGAATCCAAATTCTCAAGTGGTCTCTCTCAGCTGCCCAGCAGCACAGTGAGTACAGCATGAACGTTTGGCCTCTGCTCCCACAGCAGAAGAGGCAGGATTGAAAGCTGGTGCTGGACCTGTTCAGCACACAATCACCTTTACATTGGTGCCTCCATCGTTGCTTTCACTGCTCACTTTCATGCAGGAAAAGCATTTGAATGGAATCAGTCCAGAGCCTGCTCTCTGCTGGCAGCAACACAGTCAGCACAGAATGAACAGTGGCATCTGCTCCCACGGCAGAAGGACCAGCAGGGAAAGCTAGTGCTGGGCCTCTTCAGCACACAAGCAGCTTTGCAACGGTGTCACCATCATTCCAGTCTCTCCTCGGTTTCATACCTAAAAGTCCATTTGAATCCAAATTCTCAGGTTTTCTCTCTCAGCTGCCCAGCAGCACAGTGAGTACAGCATGAACGTTTGGCCGCTGCTCCCACAGCAGAAGAGCCAGGATTGAAAGCTGGTGCTGGACCTGTTCAGCACACAATCACCTTTACATTGGTGCCTCCATCGTTGCTTTCACTGTGCACTTTAATGCAGGAAAAGCATTTGAATGGAATCAGTCCAGAGCCTGCTCTCTGCTGCGCAGCAACACAGTCAGCACAGAATGAACAGTGGCATCTGCTCCCACAGCAGAAGGACCAGCAGGGAAAGCTAGTGCTGGGCCTCATCAGCACACAAGCAGCTTTGCAACGGTGTCACCATCATTGCAGTCTCTCCTCGGTTTCAAACCTTAAAGTCCATTTGAATCCAAATTCTCAGGTGGTCTCTCTCAGCTGCCCAGCAGCACAGTGAGTCCAGCACGAACGTTTGGCCTCTGCTCCAACAGCAGAAGAGGCAGGATTGAAAGCTGGTGCTGGACCTGTTCAGCACACAATCACCTTTACATTGGTGCCTCCATCGTTGCTTTCACTGCTCACTTTCATGCAGGAAAAGCATTTGAATGGAATCAGTCCAGAGCCTGCTCTCTGCTGGCAGCGCAGCAACACATTCAGCACAGAATGAACAGTGGCATCTGCTCCCACGGCAGAAGGACCAGCAGGGAAAGCTAGTGCTGGGCCTCTTCAGCACACAAGCAGCTTTGCAACGGTGTCACCATCATTGCAGTCTCTCCTCGGTTTCATACCTAAAAGTCCATTTGAATCCAAATTCTCAGGTGGTCTCTCTCAGCTGCCCAGCAGCACAGTGAGTACTGCATGAACGTTTGGCCTCTGCTCCCACAGCAGAAGAGCCAGGATTGAAAGCTGGTGCTGGACCTGATCAGCACACAATCACCTTTACATCGGTGCCTCCAGCGTTGCTTTCACTGCTCACTTTCATGCAGGAAAAGCATTTGAATGGAATCAGTCCAGAGCCTGCTCTCTGCTGCGCAGCAACACAGTCAGCACAGAATGAACAGTGGCATCTGCTCCCACAGCAGAAGGACCAGCAGGGAAAGCTAGTGCTGGGCCTCTTCAGCACACAAGCAGCTTTGCAACGGTGTCACCATCATTGCAGTCTCTGCTCGGTTTCATACCTAAAAGTCCATTTGAATCCAAATTCTCAGGTGGTCTCTCTCAGCTGCCCAGCAGCACAGTGAGTACAGCATGAACGTTTGGCCTCTGCTCCCACAGCAGAAGAGCCAGGATTGAAAGCTGGTGCTGGACCTGTTCAGCACACAATCACCTTTACATTGGTGCCTCCATCGTTGCTTTCACTGCGCACTTTCATGCAGGAAAAGCATTTGAATGGAATCAGTCCAGAGCCTGCTCTCTGCTGGCAGCGCAGCAACACATTCAGCACAGAATGAACAGTGGCATCTGCTCCCACGGCAGAAGGACCAGCAGGGAAAGCTAGTGCTGGGCCTCTTCAGCAAATAAGCAGCTATGCAACAGTGTCACTATCATTGCAGTCTCTCCTCGGTTTCATACCTAAAAGTCCATTTGAATCCAAATTCTCAGGTGGTCTCTCTCAGCTGCCCAGCAGCACAGTGAGTACAGCATGAACGTTTGGCCTCTGCTCCCACAGCAGAAGAGCCAGGATTGAAAGCTGGTGCTGGACCTGTTCAGCACACAATCACCTTTACATTGGTGCCTCCATCGTTGCTTTCACTGCGCACTTTCATGCAGGAAAAGCATTTGAATGGAATCAGTCCAGAGCCTGCTCTCTGCTGCGCAGCAACACAGTCAGCACAGAATGAACAGTGGCATCTGCTCCCACAGCAGAAGGACCAGCAGGGAAAGCTAGTGCTGGGCCTCATCAGCACACAAGCAGCTTTGCAACGGTGTCACCATCATTGCAGTCTCTCCTCGGTTTCAAACCTAAAAGTCCATTTGAATCCAAATTCTCAGGTGGTCTCTCTCAGCTGCCCAGGAGCACAGTGAGTCCAGCACGAACGTTTGGCCTCTGCTCCAACAGCAGAAGAGCCAGGATTGAAAGCTGGTGCTGGACCTCTTCAGCACACAATCACCTTTACATTGGTGCCTCCATCGTTGCTTTCACTGCTCACTTTCATACAGGAAAAGCATTTGAATGGAATCAGTCCAGAGCCTGCTCTCTGCTGGCAGCGCAGCAACACATTCAGCACAGAATGAACAGTGGCATCTGCTCCCACGGCAGAAGGACCAGCAGGGAAAGCTAGTGCTGGGCCTCTTCAGCACACAAGCAGCTTTGCAACGGTGTCACCATCATTGCAGTCTCTCCTCGGTTTCATACCTAAAAGTCCATTTGAATCCAAATTCTCAGGTGGTCTCTCTCAGCTGCCCAGCAGCACAGTGAGTACTGCATGAACGTTTGGCCTCTGCTCCCACAGCAGAAGAGCCAGGATTGAAAGCTGGTGCTGGACCTGATCAGCACACAATCACCTTTACATCGGTGCCTCCAGCGTTGCTTTCACTGCTCACTTTCATGCAGGAAAAGCATTTGAATGGAATCAGTCCAGAGCCTGCTCTCTGCTGCGCAGCAACACAGTCAGCACAGAATGAACAGTGGCATCTGCTCCCACAGCAGAAGGACCAGCAGGGAAAGCTAGTGCTGGGCCTCTTCAGCACACAAGCAGCTTTGCAACGGTGTCACCATCATTGCAGTCTCTGCTCGGTTTCATACCTAAAAGTCCATTTGAATCCAAATTCTCAGGTGGTCTCTCTCAGCTGCCCAGCAGCACAGTGAGTACAGCATGAACGTTTGGCCTCTGCTCCCACAGCAGAAGAGCCAGGATTGAAAGCTGGTGCTGGACCTGTTCAGCACACAATCACCTTTACATTGGTGCCTCCATCGTTGCTTTCACTGCGCACTTTCATGCAGGAAAAGCATTTGAATGGAATCAGTCCAGAGCCTGCTCTCTGCTGGCAGCGCAGCAACACATTCAGCACAGAATGAACAGTGGCATCTGCTCCCACGGCAGAAGGACCAGCAGGGAAAGCTAGTGCTGGGCCTCTTCAGCAAATAAGCAGCTATGCAACAGTGTCACTATCATTGCAGTCTCTCCTCGGTTTCATACCTAAAAGTCCATTTGAATCCAAATTCTCAGGTGGTCTCTCTCAGCTGCCCAGCAGCACAGTGAGTACAGCATGAACGTTTGGCCTCTGCTCCCACAGCAGAAGAGCCAGGATTGAAAGCTGGTGCTGGACCTGTTCAGCACACAATCACCTTTACATTGGTGCCTCCATCGTTGCTTTCACTGCGCACTTTCATGCAGGAAAAGCATTTGAATGGAATCAGTCCAGAGCCTGCTCTCTGCTGCGCAGCAACACAGTCAGCACAGAATGAACAGTGGCATCTGCTCCCACAGCAGAAGGACCAGCAGGGAAAGCTAGTGCTGGGCCTCATCAGCACACAAGCAGCTTTGCAACGGTGTCACCATCATTGCAGTCTCTCCTCGGTTTCAAACCTAAAAGTCCATTTGAATCCAAATTCTCAGGTGGTCTCTCTCAGCTGCCCAGGAGCACAGTGAGTCCAGCACGAACGTTTGGCCTCTGCTCCAACAGCAGAAGAGCCAGGATTGAAAGCTGGTGCTGGACCTCTTCAGCACACAATCACCTTTACATTGGTGCCTCCATCGTTGCTTTCACTGCTCACTTTCATACAGGAAAAGCATTTGAATGGAATCAGTCCAGAGCCTGCTCTCTGCTGGCAGCGCAGCAACACATTCAGCACAGAATGAACAGTGGCATCTGCTCCCACGGCAGAAGGACCAGCAGGGAAAGCTAGTGCTGGGCCTCTTCAGCACACAAGCAGCTTTGCAACGGTGTCACCATCATTGCAGTCTCTCCTCGGTTTCATACCTAAAAGTCCATTTGAATCCAAATTCTCAGGTGGTCTCTCTCAGCTGCCCAGCAGCACAGTGAGTACAGCATGAACGTTTGGCCTCTGCTCCCACAGCAGAAGAGCCAGGATTGAAAGCTGGTGCTGGACCTGATCAGCACACAATCACCTTTACATCGGTGCCTCCAGCGTTGCTTTCACTGCTCACTTTCATGCAGGAAAAGCATTTGAATGGAATCAGTCCAGAGCCTGCTCTCTGCTGCGCAGCAACACAGTCAGCACAGAATGAACAGTGGCATCTGCTCCCACAGCAGAAGGACCAGCAGGGAAAGCTAGTGCTGGGCCTCTTCAGCACACAAGCAGCTTTGCAACGGTGTCACCATCATTGCAGTCTCTGCTCGGTTTCATACCTAAAAGTCCATTTGAATCCAAATTCTCAGGTGGTCTCTCTCAGCTGCCCAGCAGCACAGTGAGTACAGCATGAACGTTTGGCCTCTGCTCCCACAGCAGAAGAGCCAGGATTGAAAGCTGGTGCTGGACCTGTTCAGCACACAATCACCTTTACATTGGTGCCTCCATCGTTGCTTTCACTGCGCACTTTCATGCAGGAAAAGCATTTGAATGGAATCAGTCCAGAGCCTGCTCTCTGCTGGCAGCGCAGCAACACATTCAGCACAGAATGAACAGTGGCATCTGCTCCCACGGCAGAAGGACCAGCAGGGAAAGCTAGTGCTGGGCCTCTTCAGCAAATAAGCAGCTATGCAACAGTGTCACTATCATTGCAGTCTCTCCTCGGTTTCATACCTAAAAGTCCATTTGAATCCAAATTCTCAGGTGGTCTCTCTCAGCTGCCCAGCAGCACAGTGAGTACAGCACGAACGTTTGGCCTCTGCTCCCACAGCAGAAGAGCTAGGATTGAAAGCTGGTGCTGGACCTGTTCAGCACACAATCACCTTTACATGGGTGCCTCCATCGTTGCTTTCACTGCTCACTTTCATACAGGAAAAGAATTTGAATGGAATCAGTCCAGAGCCTGCTCTCTGCTGCACAGCAACACAGTCAGCACAGAATGAACAGTGGCATCTGCTCCCACAGCAGAAGGACCAGCAGGGAAAGCTAGTGCTGGGCCTCTTCAGCACACAAGCAGCTTTGCAATGGTGTCACCATCATTGCAGTCTCTCCTCGGTTTCATACCTAAAAGTCCATTTGAATCCAAATTCTCAGGTGGTCTCTCTCAGCTGCCCAGCAGCACAGTGAGTACAGCATGAACGTTTGGCCTCTGCTCCACAGCAGAAGAGCCAGGATTGAAAGCTGGTGCTGGACCTGTTCATCACACAATCACCTTTACATCGGTGCCTCCATCGCTGCTTTCACTGCTCACTTTCATGCAGGAAAAGCATTTGAATGGAATCAGTCCAGAGCCTGCTCTCTGCTGGCAGCGCAGCAACACATTCAGCACAGAATGAACAGTGGCATCTGCTCCCACGGCAGAAGGACCAGCAGGGAAAGCTAGTGCTGGGCCTCTTCAGCACACAAGCAGCTTTGCAACGGTGTCACCATCATTGCAGTCTCTCCTCGGTTTCATACCTAAAAGTCCATTTGAATCCAAATTCTCAGGTGGTCTCTCTCAGCTGCCCAGCAGCACAGTGAGTACAGCATGAACGTTTGGCCTCTGCTCCCACAGCAGAAGAGCCAGGATTGAAAGCTGGTGCTGGACCTGTTCAGCACACAATCACCTTTACATTGGTGCCTCCATCGTTGCTTTCACTGCGCACTTTCATGCAGGAAAAGCATTTGAATGGAATCAGTCCAGAGCCTGCTCTCTGCTGCGCAGCAACACAGTCAGCACAGAATGAACAGTGGCATCTGCTCCCACAGCAGAAGGACCAGCAGGGAAAGCTAGTGCTGGGCCTCATCAGCACACAAGCAGCTTTGCAACGGTGTCACCATCATTGCAGTCTCTCCTCGGTTTCAAACCTAAAAGTCCATTTGAATCCAAATTCTCAGGTGGTCTCTTTCAGCTGCCCAGCAGCACAGTGAGTCCAGCACGAACGTTTGGCCTCTGCTCCAACAGCAGAAGAGCCAGGATTGAAAGCTGGTGCTGGACCTCTTCAGCACACAATCACCTTTACATTGGTGCCTCCATCGTTGCTTTCACTGCTCACTTTCATACAGGAAAAGCATTTGAATGGAATCAGTCCAGAGCCTGCTCTCTGCTGGCAGCGCAGCAACACATTCAGTACAGAATGAACAGTGGCATCTGCTCCCAAAGCAGAAGGACCAGCAGGGAAAGCTAGTGCTGGGCCTCTTCAGCATACAGTCACCTTTGCAACGGTGTCACCATCATTGCAGTCTCTCCTCGGTTTCATACCTAAAAGTCCATTTGAATCCAAATTCTCAGGTGGTCTCTCTCAGCTGCCCAGCAGCACAGTGAGTCCCGCACGAACGTTTGGCCTCTGCTCCCACAGCAGAAGAGCCAGGATTGAAAGCTGGTGCTGGACCTGTTCAGCACACAATCACCTTTACATTGGTGCCTCCATCGTTGCTTTCACTGCTCACTTTCATGCAGGAAAAGCATTTGAATGGAATCAGTCCAGAGCCTGCTCTCTGCTGGCAGCGCAGCAACATATTCAGCACAGAATGAACAGTGGCATCTGCTCCCACGGCAGAAGGACCAGCAGGGAAAGCTAGTGCTGGGCCTCTTCAGCACATAAGCAGCTATGCAACAGTGTCACTATCATTGCAGTCTCTCCTCGGTTTCATACCTAAAAGTCCATTTGAATCCAAATTCTCAGGTGGTCTCTCTCAGCTGCCCAGCAGCACAGTGAGTACAGCACGAACGTTTGGCCTCTGCTCCCACAGCAGAAGAGCCAGGATTGAAAGCTGGTGCTGGACCTGTTCAGCACACAATCACCTGTACATTGGTGCTTCCATCGTTGCTTTCACTGCGCAATTTCATGCAGGAAAAGCATTTGAATTGAATCAGTCCAGAGCCTGCTCTCTGCTGCGCAGCAACACAGTCAGCGCAGAATGAACAGTGACATCTGCTCCCACAGCAGAAGGACCAGCAGGGAAAGCTAGTGCTGGGCCTCTTCAGCACACAGGCAGCTTTGCAACGGTGTCACCATCATTGCAGTCTCTCCTCGGTTTCATACCTAAAAGTCCATTTGAATCCAAATTCTCAGGTGGTCTCTCTCAGCTGCCCAGCAGCACAGTGAGTACAGCACGAACGTTTGGCCTCTGCTCCCACAGCAGAAGAGCCAGGATTGAAAGCTGGTGCTGGACCTGTTCAGCACACAATCACCTTTACATTGGTGCCTCCAGCGTTGCTTTCAGTGGTCACTTTCATGCAGGAAAAGCATTTGAATGGAATCAGTCCAGAGCCTGCTCTCTGCTGGCAGCGCAGCAACACATTCAGCACAGAATGAACAGTGGCATCTGCTCCCACAGCAGAAAGACCAGCAGGGAAAGCTAGTGCTGGGCCTCATCAGCACACAAGCAGCTTTGCAACGGTGTCACCATCATTGCAGTCTCTCCTCGGTTTCATACCTAAAAGTCCATTTGAATCCAAATTCTCAGGTGGTCTCTCTCAGCTGCCCAGCAGCACAGTGAGTACAGCACGAACGTTTGGCCTCTGCTCCCACAGCAGAAGAGCCAGGATTGAAAGCTGGTGCTGGGCCTGTTCAGCACACAATCACCTTTACATTGGTGCCTCCATCGTTGCTTTCACTGCTCACTTTCATGCAGGAAAAGCATTTGAATGGAATCAGTCGAGAGCCTGCTCTCTGCTGCGCAGCAACACAGTCAGCACAGAATGAACAGTGGCATCTGCTCCCACAGCAGAAGGACCAGCAGGGAAAGCTAGTGCTGGGCCTCTTCTGCATACAGTCACCTTTGCAACTGTGTCACCATCATTGCAGTCTCTCCTCGGTTTCATACCTAAAAGTCCATTTGAATCCAAATTCTCAGGTGGTCTCTCTCAGCTGCCCAGCAGCACAGTGAGTACAGCATGAACGTTTGGCCTCTGCTCCCACAGCAGAAGAGACAGGATTGAAAGCTGGTGCTGGACCTGTTCAGCACACAATCACCTTTACATTGGTGCCTCCATCGTTGCTTTCACTGCTCACTTTCATGCAGGAAAAGCATTTGAATGAAATCAGTCCAGAGCCTGCTCTCTGCTGGCAGCGCAGCAACACATTCAGCACAGAATGAACAGTGGCATCTGCTCCCACATCAGAAGGACCAGCAGGGAAAGCTAGTGCTGGGCCTCATCAGCACACAAGCAGCTTTGCAACGGTGTCACCATCATTGCAGTCTCTCCTCGGTTTCATCCCTAAAAGTCCATTTGAATCCAAATTCTCAGGTGGTCTCTCTCAGCTGCCCAGCAGCACAGTGAGTACAGCACGAACGTTTGGCCTCTGCTCCCACAGCAGAAGAGCCAGGATTGAAAGCTGGTGCTCGGCCTGTTCAGCACACAATCACCTTTACATTGGTGCCTCCATCGTTGCTTTCACTGCTCACTTTCATGCAGGAAAAACATTTGAATGGAATCAGTCCAGAGCCTGCTCTCTGCTGGCAGCGCAGCAACACATTCAGCACAGAATGAACAGTGGCATCTGCTCCCACGGCAGAAGGACCAGCAGGGAAAGCTAGTGCTGGGCCTCTTCAGCACACAAGTAGCTTTGCAACGGTGTCACCATCATTGCAGTCTCTCCTCGGTTTCATCCCTAAAAGTCCATTTGAATCCAAATTCTCAGGTGGTCTCTCTCAGCTGCCCAGCAGCACAGTGAGTACAGCATGAACGTTTGGCCTCTGCTCCCACAACAGAAGAGCCAGGATTGAAAGCTGGTGCTGGACCTGTTCAGCACACAATCACCTTTACATTGGTGCCTCCATCGTTGCTTTCACTGCTCACTTTCATGCAGGAAAAGCATTTGAATGGAATCAGTCCAGAGCCTGCTCTCTGCTGCGCAGCAACAGAGTCAGCACAGAATGAACAGTGGCATCTGCTCCCACAGCAGAAGGACCAGCAGGGAAAGCTAGTGCTGGGCCTCTTCAGCATACAGTCACCTTTGAAACGGTGTCACCATCATTGCAGTCTCTCCTCGGTTTCATACCTAAAAGTCCATTTGAATCCAAATTCTCAGGTGGTCTCTCTCAGCTGCCCAGCAGCACAGTGAGTACAGCACGAACGTTTGGCCTCTGCTCCCACAGCAGAAGAGCCAGGATTGAAAGCTGGTGCTCGGCCTGTTCAGCACACAATCACTTTTACATTGGTGCCTCCATCGTTGCTTTCACTGCTCACTTTCATGCAGGAAAAGCATTTGAATGGAATCAGTCCAGAGCCTGCTCTCTGCTGGCAGCGCAGCAACATATTCAGCACAGAATGAACAGTGGCATCTGCTCCCACGGCAGAAGGACCAGCAGGGAAAGCTAGTGCTGGGCCTCTTCAGCACACAAGCAGCTTTGCAACGGTGTCACCATCATTGCAGTCTCTCCTCGGTTTCATACCTAAAAGTCCATTTGAATCCAAATTCTCAGGTGGTCTCTCTCAGCTGCCCAGCAGCACAGTGAGTACAGCACGAACGTTTGGCCTCTGCTCCCACAGCAGAAGAGCCAGGATTGAAATCTGGTGCTGGGCCTGTTCAGCACACAATCACTTTTACATTGGTGCCTCCATCGTTGCTTTCACTGCTCACTTTCATGCAGGAAAAACATTTGAATGGAATCAGTCCAGAGCCTGCTCTCTGCTGGCAGCGCAGCAACACATTCAGCACAGAATTAACAGTGGCATCTGCTCCCAAAGCAGAAGGACCAGCAGGGAAAGCTAGTGCTGGGCCTCTTCAGCATACAGTCACCTTTGCAACGGTGTCACCATCATTGCAGTCTCTCCTCGGTTTCATACCTAAAAGTCCATTTGAATCCAAATTCTCAGGTGGTCTCTCTCAGCTGCCCAGCAGCACAGTGAGTCCCGCACGAACGTTTGGCCTCTGCTCCCACAGCAGAAGAGCCAGGATTGAAAGCTGGTGCTGGACCTGTTCAGCACACAATCACCTTTACATTGGTGCCTCCATCGTTGCTTTCACTGCTCACTTTCATGCAGGAAAAGCATTTGAATGGAATCAGTCCAGAGCCTGCTCTCTGCTGGCAGCGCAGCAACATATTCAGCACAGAATGAACAGTGGCATCTGCTCCCACGGCAGAAGGACCAGCAGGGAAAGCTAGTGCTGGGCCTCTTCAGCACACAAGCAGCTTTGCAACGGTGTCACCATCATTGCAGTCTCTCCTCGGTTTCATACCTAAAAGTCCATTTCAATCCAAATTCTCAGGTGGTCTCTCTCAGCTGCCCAGCAGCACAGTGAGTACAGCACGAACGTTTGGCCTCTGCTCCCACAGCAGAAGAGCCAGGATTGAAAGCTGGTGCTGCACCTGTTCAGCACACAATCACCTTTACATTGGTGCCTCCATCGTTGCTTTCACTGCTCACTTTCATACAGGAAAAGCATTTGAATGGAATCAGTCCAGAGCCTGCTCTCTGCTGGCAGCAAACACATTCAGCACAGAATGAACAGTGGCATCTGCTCCCACGGCAGAAGGACCAGCAGGGAAAGCTAGTGCTGGGCCTCTTCAGCACACAAGCAGCTTCGCAACGGTGTCACCATCATTGCAGTCTCCCCTCGGTTTCATACGTAAAAGTCCATTTGAATCCAAATTCTCAGGTGGTCTCTCTCAGCTGCCCAGCAGCACAGTGTGTACAGCACGAACGTTTGGCCTCTGCTCCCACAGCAGAAGAGCCAGGATTGAAAGCTGGTGCTGCACCTGTTCAGCACACAATCACCTTTACATTGGTGCCTCCATCGTTGCTTTCACTGCGCACTTTCATGCAGGAAAAGCATTAGAATGGAATCAATCCATAGCCTGCTCTCTGCTGGCAGCGCAGCAACACATTCAGCACAGAATGAACAGTGGCATCTGCTCCCACAGCAGAAGGACCAGCAGGGAAAGCTAGTGCTGGGCCTCTTCAGCACACAAGCAGCTTTGCAACGGTGTCACCATCATTGCAGTCTCTCCTCGGTTTCATACCTAAAAGTCCATTTGAATCCAAATTCTCAGGTGGTCTCTCTCAGCTGCCCAGCAGCACAGTGAGTACAGCACGAACTTTTGGCCTCTGCTCCCACAGCAGAAGAGCCAGGATTGAAAGCTGGTGCTGGGCCTGTTCAGCACACAATCACCTTTACATTGGTGCCTCCATCGTTGCTTTCACTGCTCACTTTCATGCAGGAAAAGCATTTGAATGGAATCAGTCCAGAGCCTGCTCTCTGCTGGCAGCGCAGCAACACATTCAGCACAGAATGAACAGTGGCATCTGCTCCCAAAGCAGAAGGACCAGCAGGGAAAGCTAGTGCTGGGCCTCTTCAGCACACAAGCAGCTTTGCAACGGTGTCACCATCATTGCAATCTCTCCTCGGTTTCATACCTAAAAGTCCATTTGAATACAAATTCTCAGGTGGTCTCTCTCAGCTGCCCAGCAGCACAGAGAGTACAGCACGAACGTTTGGCCTCTGCTCCCACAGCAGAAGAGCCAGGATTGAAAGCTGCTGCTGGACCTGTTCAGCACACAATCACCTTTACATTGGTGCCTCCATCGTTGCTTTCACTGCTCACTTTCATGCAGGAAAAGCATTTGAATGGAATCAATCCAGAGCCTGCTCTCTGCTGGCAGCGCAGCAACACATTCAGCACAGAATGAACAGTGGCATCTGCTCCCACGGCAGAAGGACCAGCAGGGAAAGCTAGTGCTGGGCCTCTTCAGCACACAAGCAGCTTTGCAACGGTGTCACCATCATTGCAGTCTCTCCTCGGTTTCATCCCTAAAAGTCCATTTGAATCCAAATTCTCAGGTGGTCTCTCTCAGCTGCCCAGCAGCACAGTGAGTACAGCACGAACGTTTGGCCTCTGCTCCCACAGCAGAAGAGCCAGGATTGAAAGCTGGTGCTGGACCTGTTCAGCACACAATCACCTTTACATTGGTGCCTCCATCGTTGCTTTCACTGCTCACCTTCATACAGGAAAAGCATTTGAATGGAATCAGTCCAGAGCCTGCTCTCTGCTGGCAGCAAAACAGTCAGCACAGAATGAACAGTGGCATCTGCTCCCACAGCAAAAGGACCAGCAGGGAAAGCTAGTGCTGGGCCTCTTCAGCACACAAGCAGCTTTGCAACGGTGTCACCATCATTGCAGTCTCTGCTCGGTTTCATACCTAAAAGTCCATTTGAATCCAAATTCTCAGGTGGTCTCTCTCAGCTGCCCAGCAGCACAGTGAGTACAGCACGAACGTTTGGCCTCTGCTCCCACAGCAGAAGAGCCAGGATTGAAATCTGGTGCTGGGCCTGTTCAGCACACAATCACTTTTACATTGGTGCCTCCATCGTTGCTTTCACTGCTCACTTTCATGCAGGAAAAACATTTGAATGGAATCAGTCCAGAGCCTGCTCTCTGCTGGCAGCGCAGCAACACATTCAGCACAGAATGAACAGTGGCATCTGCTCCCACGGCAGAAGGACCAGCAGGGAAAGCTAGTGCTGGGCCTCTTCAGCACACAAGCAGCTTTGCAACGGTGTCACCATCATTGCAGTCTCTCCTCGGTTTCATCCCTAAAAGTCCATTTGAATCCAAATTCTCAGGTGGTCTCTCTCAGCTGCCCAGCAGCACAGTGAGTACAGCATGAACGTTTGGCCTCTGCTCCCACAACAGAAGAGCCAGGATTGAAAGCTGGTGCTGGACCTGTTCAGAACACAATCACCTTTACATTGGTGCCTCCATCGTTGCTTTCACTGCTCACTTTCATGCAGGAAAAGCATTTGAATGGAATCAGTCCAGAGCCTGCTCTCTGCTGGCAGCGCAGCAACACATTCAGCACAGAATGAACAGTGGCATCTGCTCCCACGGCAGAAGGACCAGCAGGGAAAGCTAGTGCTGGGCCTCTTCAGCACACAAGCAGCTTTGCAACGGTGTCACCATCATTGCAGTCTCTCCTCGGTTTCATACCTAAAAGTCCATTTGAATCCAAATTCTCAGGTGGTCTCTCTCAGCTGCCCAGCAGCACAGTGAGTACAGCACGAACGTTTGGCCTCTTCTCCCACAGAAGAAGAGCCAGGATTGAAAGCTGGTGCTGGACCTGTTCAGCACACAATCACCTTTACATTGGTGCCTCCATCGTTGCTTTCACTGCTCACTTTCATGCAGGAAAAGCATTTGAATGGAATCAGTCCAGAGCCTGCTCTCTGCTGGCAGCGCAGCAACACATTCAGCACAGAATGAACAGTGGCATCTGCTCCCACATCAGAAAGACCAGCAGGGAAAGCTAGTGCTGGGCCTCATCAGCACACAAGCAGCTTTGCAACGGTGTCACCATCATTGCAGTCTCTCCTCGGTTTCATACCTAAAAGTCCATTTGAATCCAAATTCTCAGGTGGTCTCTCTCAGCTGCCCAGCAGCACAGTGAGTACAGCACGAACGTTTGGCCTCTGCTCCCACAGCAGAAGAGCCAGGATTGAAAGCTGGTGCTGGGCCTGTTCAGCACACAATCACCTTTACATTGGTGCCTCCATCGTTGCTTTCACTGCTCACTTTCATGCAGGAAAAGCATTTGAATGGAATCAGTCGAGAGCCTGCTCTCTGCTGCGCAGCAACACAGTCAGCACAGAATGAACAGTGGCATCTGCTCCCACAGCAGAAGGACCAGCAGGGAAAGCTAGTGCTGGGCCTCTTCTGCATACAGTCACCTTTGCAACTGTGTCACCATCATTGCAGTCTCTCCTCGGTTTCATACCTAAAAGTCCATTTGAATCCAAATTCTCAGGTGGTCTCTCTCAGCTGCCCAGCAGCACAGTGAGTACAGCATGAACGTTTGGCCTCTGCTCCCACAGCAGAAGAGACAGGATTGAAAGCTGGTGCTGGACCTGTTCAGCACACAATCACCTTTACATTGGTGCCTCCATCGTTGCTTTCACTGCTCACTTTCATGCAGGAAAAGCATTTGAATGAAATCAGTCCAGAGCCTGCTCTCTGCTGGCAGCGCAGCAACACATTCAGCACAGAATGAACAGTGGCATCTGCTCCCACATCAGAAGGACCAGCAGGGAAAGCTAGTGCTGGGCCTCATCAGCACACAAGCAGCTTTGCAACGGTGTCACCATCATTGCAGTCTCTCCTCGGTTTCATCCCTAAAAGTCCATTTGAATCCAAATTCTCAGGTGGTCTCTCTCAGCTGCCCAGCAGCACAGTGAGTACAGCATGAACGTTTGGCCTCTGCTCCCACAACAGAAGAGCCAGGATTGAAAGCTGGTGCTGGACCTGTTCAGCACACAATCACCTTTACATTGGTGCCTCCATCGTTGCTTTCACTGCTCACTTTCATGCAGGAAAAGCATTTGAATGGAATCAGTCCAGAGCCTGCTCTCTGCTGCGCAGCAACTGAGTCAGCACAGAATGAACAGTGGCATCTGCTCCCACAGCAGAAGGACCAGCAGGGAAAGCTAGTGCTGGGCCTCTTCAGCATACAGTCACCTTTGAAACGGTGTCACCATCATTGCAGTCTCTCCTCGGTTTCATACCTAAAAGTCCATTTGAATCCAAATTCTCAGGTGGTCTCTCTCAGCTGCCCAGCAGCACAGTGAGTACAGCACGAACGTTTGGCCTCTGCTCCCACAGCAGAAGAGCCAGGATTGAAAGCTGGTGCTCGGCCTGTTCAGCACACAATCACCTTTACATTGGTGCCTCCATCGTTGCTTTCACTGCTCACTTTCATGCAGGAAAAGCATTTGAATGGAATCAGTCCAGAGCCTGCTCCCTGCTGGCAGCGCAGCAACACATTCAGCACAGAATGAACAGTGGCATCTGCTCCCACAGCAGAAGGACCAGCAGGGAAAGCTAGTGCTGGGCCTCTTCAGCACACAAGCAGCTTTGCAACGGTGTCACCATCATTGCAGTCTCTCCTCGGTTTCATACCTAAAAGTCCATTTGAATCCAAATTCTCAGGTGGTCCCTCTCAGCTGCCCAGCAGCACAGTGAGTACAGCATGAACGTTTGGCCTCTGCTCCCACAGCAGAAGAGCCAGGATTGAAATCTGGTGCTGGGCCTGTTCAGCACACAATCACTTTTACATTGGTGCCTCCATCGTTGCTTTCACTGCTCACTTTCATGCAGGAAAAGCATTTGAATGGAATCAGTCCAGAGCCTGCTCTCTGCTGGCAGCGCAGCAACATATTCAGCACAGAATGAACAGTGGCATCTGCTCCCACGGCAGAAGGACCAGCAGGGAAAGCTAGTGCTGGGCCTCTTCAGCACACAAGCAGCTTTGCAACGGTGTCACCATCATTGCAGTCTCTCCTCGGTTTCATACCTAAAAGTCCATTTGAATCCAAATTCTCAGGTGGTCTCTCTCAGCTGCCCAGCAGCACAGTGAGTACAGCACGAACGTTTGGCCTCTGCTCACACAGCAGAAGAGCCAGGATTGAAAGCTGGTGCTGGACCTGTTCAGCACACAATCACCTTTACATTGGTGCCTCCATCGTTGCTTTCACTGCTCACTTTCAGGCAGGAAAAGCATTTGAATGGAATCAATCCAGAGCCTGCTCTCTGCGGGCAGCGCAGCAACACATTCAGCACAGAATGAACAGTGGCATCTGCTCCCACGGCAAAAGGACCAGCAGGGAAAGCTAGTGCTGGGCCTCTTCAGCACACAAGCAGCTTTGCAACGGTGTCACCATCATTGCAGTCTCTCCTCGGTTTCATACCTAAAAGCCCATTTGAATCCAAATTCTCAGGTGGTCTCTCTCAGCTGCCCAGCAGCACAGTGAGTACAGCACGAACGTTTGGCCTCTGCTCCCACAGCAGAAGAGCCAGGATTGAAAGCTGGTGCTGGACCTGTCCAGCACACAATCACCTTTACATTGGTGCCTCCATCGTTGCTTTCACTGCTCACTTTCATGCAGGAAAAGCATTTGAATGGAATCAGTCCAGAGCCTGCTCTCTGCTGGCAGCGCAGCAACACATTCAGCACAGAATGAACAGTGGCATCTGCTCCCACATCAGAAGGACCAGCAGGGAAAGCTAGTGCTGGGCCTCATCAGCACACAAGCAGCTTTGCAACGGTGTCACCATCATTGCAGTCTCTCCTCGGTTTCATACCTAAAAGTCCATTTGAATCCAAATTCTCAGGTGGTCCCTCTCAGCTGCCCAGCAGCACAGTGAGTACAGCACGAACGTTTGGCCTCTGCTCCCACAGCAGAAGAGCCAGGATTGAAAGCTGGTGCTGGGCCTGTTCAGCACACAATCACCTTTACATTGGTGCCTCCATCGTTGCTTTCACTGCTCACTTTCATGCAGGAAAAACATTTGAATGGAATCAGTCCAGAGCCTGCTCTCTGCTGGCAGCGCAGGAACACATTCAGCACAGAATGAACAGTGGCATCTGCTCCCACAGCAGAAGGACCAGCAGGGAAAGCTAGTGCTGGGCCTCTTCAGCATACAGTCACCTTTGCAACTGTGTCACCATCATTGCAGTCTCTCCTCGGTTTCATACCTAAAAGTCCATTTGAATCCAAATTCTCAGGTGGTCTCTCTCAGCTGCCCAGCAGCACAGTGAGTACAGCATGAACGTTTGGCCTCTGCTCCCACAGCAGAAGAGACAGGATTGAAAGCTGGTGCTGGACCTGTTCAGCACACAATCACCTTTACATTGGTGCCTCCATCGTTGCTTTCACTGCTCACTTTCATGCAGGAAAAGCATTTGAATGAAATCAGTCCAGAGCCTGCTCTCTGCTGGCAGCGCAGCAACACATTCAGCACAGAATGAACAGTGGCATCTGCTCCCACAGCAGAAGGACCAGCAGGGAAAGCTAGTGCTGGGCCTCATCAGCACACAAGCAGCTTTGCAACGGTGTCACCATCATTGCAGTCTCTCCTCGGTTTCATACCTAAAAGTCCATTTGAATCCAAATTCTCAGGTGGTCTCTCTCAGCTGCCCAGCAGCACAGTGAGTACAGCATGTACGTTTGGCCTCTGCTCCCACAGCAGAAGAGCCAGGATTGAAAGCTGGTGCTGGACCTGTTCAGCACACAATCACCTTTACATTGGTGCCTCCATTGTTGCTTTCACTGCTCACTTTCATGCAGGAAAAGCATTTGAATGGAATCAGTCCAGAGCCTGCTCTCTGCTGGCAGCGCAGCAACACATTCAGCACAGAATGAACAGTGGCATCTGCTCCCACAGCAGAAGGACCAGCAGGGAAAGCTAGTGCTGGGCCTCATCAGCACACAAGCAGCTTTGCAACGGTGTCACCATCATTGCAGTCTCTCCTCGGTTTCATACCTAAAAGACCATTTGAATCCAAATTCTCAGGTGGTCCCTCTCAGCTGCCCAGCAGCACAGTGAGTACAGCACGAACGTTTGGCCTCTGCTCCCACAGCAGAAGAGCCAGGATTGAAAGCTGGTGCTGGGCCTGTTCAGCACACAATCACCTTTACATTGGTGCCTCCATCGTTGCTTTCACTGCTCACTTTCATGCAGGAAAAACATTTGAATGGAATCAGTCCAGAGCCTGCTCTCTGCTGGCAGCGCAGCAACACATTCAGCACAGAATGAACAGTGGCATCTGCTCCCACAGCAGAAGGACCAGCAGGGAAAGCTAGTGCTGGGCCTCTTCAGCACACAAGCAGCTTTGCAACGGTGTCACCATCATTGCAGTCTCTCCTCGGTTTCATACCTAAAAGTCCATTTGAATCCAAATTCTCAGGTGGTCCCTCTCAGCTGCCCAGCAGCACAGTGAGTACAGCATGAACGTTTGGCCTCTGCTCCCACAGCAGAAGAGCCAGGATTGAAATCTGGTGCTGGGCCTGTTCAGCACACAATCACTTTTACATTGGTGCCTCCATCGTTGCTTTCACTGCTCACTTTCATGCAGGAAAAGCATTTGAATGGAATCAGTCCAGAGCCTGCTCTCTGCTGGCAGCGCAGCAACATATTCAGCACAGAATGAACAGTGGCATCTGCTCCCACGGCAGAAGGACCAGCAGGGAAAGCTAGTGCTGGGCCTCTTCAGCACACAAGCAGCTTTGCAACGGTGTCACCATCATTGCAGTCTCTCCTCGGTTTCATACCTAAAAGTCCATTTGAATCCAAATTCTCAGGTGGTCTCTCTCAGCTGCCCAGCAGCACAGTGAGTACAGCACGAACGTTTGGCCTCTGCTCCCACAGAAGAAGAGCCAGGATTGAAAGCTGGTGCTCGGCCTGTTCAGCACACAATCACCTTTACATTGGTGCCTCCATCGTTCCTTTCACTGCTCACTTTCATGCAGGAAAAACATTTGAATGGAATCAGTCCAGAGCCTGCTCTCTGCTGGCAGCGCAGCAACACATTCAGCACAGAATGAACAGTGGCATCTGCTCCCACGGCAGAAGGACCAGCAGGGAAAGCTAGTGCTGGGCCTCTTCAGCACACAAGCAGCTTTGCAACGGTGTCACCATCATTGCAGTCTCTCCTCGGTTTCATACCTAAAAGTCCATTTGAATCCAAATTCTCAGGTGGTCTCTCTCAGCTGCCCAGCAGCACAGTGAGTACAGCACGAACGTTTGGCCTCTGCTCACACAGCAGAAGAGCCAGGATTGAAAGCTGGTGCTGGACCTGTTCAGCACACAATCACCTTTACATTGGTGCCTCCATCGTTACTTTCACTGCTCACTTTCATGCAGGAAAAGCATTTGAATGGAATCAATCCAGAGCCTGCTCTCTGCGGGCAGCGCAGCAACACATTCAGAATGAACAGTGGCATCTGCTCCCACGGCAAAAGGACCAGCAGGGAAAGCTAGTGCTGGGCCTCTTCAGCACACAAGCAGCTTTGCAACGGTGTCACCATCATTGCAGTCTCTCCTCGGTTTCATACCTAAAAGCCCATTTGAATCCAAATTCTCAGGTGGTCTCTCTCAGCTGCCCAGCAGCACAGTGAGTACAGCACGAACGTTTGGCCTCTGCTCCCACAGCAGAAGAGCCAGGATTGAAAGCTGGTGCTGGACCTGTCCAGCACACAATCACCTTTACATTGGTGCCTCCATCGTTGCTTTCACTGCTCACTTTCATGCAGGAAAAGCATTTGAATGGAATCAGTCCAGAGCCTGCTCTCTGCTGGCAGCGCAGCAACACATTCAGCACAGAATGAACAGTGGCATCTGCTCCCACATCAGAAGGACCAGCAGGGAAAGCTAGTGCTGGGCCTCATCAGCACACAAGCAGCTTTGCAACGGTGTCACCATCATTGCAGTCTCTCCTCGGTTTCATACCTAAAAGTCCATTTGAATCCAAATTCTCAGGTGGTCCCTCTCAGCTGCCCAGCAGCACAGTGAGTACAGCACGAACGTTTGGCCTCTGCTCCCACAGCAGAAGAGCCAGGATTGAAAGCTGGTGCTGGGCCTGTTCAGCACACAATCACCTTTACATTGGTGCCTCCATCGTTGCTTTCACTGCTCACTTTCATGCAGGAAAAACATTTGAATGGAATCAGTCCAGAGCCTGCTCTCTGCTGGCAGCGCAGCAACACATTCAGCACAGAATGAACAGTGGCATCTGCTCCCACAGCAGAAGGACCAGCAGGGAAAGCTAGTGCTGGGCCTCTTCAGCATACAGTCACCTTTGCAACTGTGTCACCATCATTGCAGTCTCTCCTCGGTTTCATACCTAAAAGTCCATTTGAATCCAAATTCTCAGGTGGTCTCTCTCAGCTGCCCAGCAGCACAGTGAGTACAGCATGAACGTTTGGCCTCTGCTCCCACAGCAGAAGAGACAGGATTGAAAGCTGGTGCTGGACCTGTTCAGCACACAATCACCTTTACATTGGTGCCTCCATCGTTGCTTTCACTGCTCACTTTCATGCAGGAAAAGCATTTGAATGAAATCAGTCCAGAGCCTGCTCTCTGCTGGCAGCGCAGCAACACATTCAGCACAGAATGAACAGTGGCATCTGCTCCCACAGCAGAAGGACCAGCAGGGAAAGCTAGTGCTGGGCCTCATCAGCACACAAGCAGCTTTGCAACGGTGTCACCATCATTGCAGTCTCTCCTCGGTTTCATACCTAAAAGTCCATTTGAATCCAAATTCTCAGGTGGTCTCTCTCAGCTGCCCAGCAGCACAGTGAGTACAGCATGTACGTTTGGCCTCTGCTCCCACAGCAGAAGAGCCAGGATTGAAAGCTGGTGCTGGACCTGTTCAGCACACAATCACCTTTACATTGGTGCCTCCATTGTTGCTTTCACTGCTCACTTTCATGCAGGAAAAGCATTTGAATGGAATCAGTCCAGAGCCTGCTCTCTGCTGGCAGCGCAGCAACACATTCAGCACAGAATGAACAGTGGCATCTGCTCCCACAGCAGAAGGACCAGCAGGGAAAGCTAGTGCTGGGCCTCATCAGCACACAAGCAGCTTTGCAACGGTGTCACCATCATTGCAGTCTCTCCTCGGTTTCATACCTAAAAGACCATTTGAATCCAAATTTTCAGGTGGTCCCTCTCAGCTGCCCAGCAGCACAGTGAGTACAGCACGAACGTTTGGCCTCTGCTCCCACAGCAGAAGAGCCAGGATTGAAAGCTGGTGCTGGGCCTGTTCAGCACACAATCACCTTTACATTGGTGCCTCCATCGTTGCTTTCACTGCTCACTTTCATGCAGGAAAAACATTTGAATGGAATCAGTCCAGAGCCTGCTCTCTGCTGGCAGCGCAGCAACACATTCAGCGCAGAATGAACAGTGGCATCTGCTCCCACGGCAGAAGGACCAGCAGGGAAAGCTAGTGCTGGGCCTCTTCAGCACACAAGCAGCTTTGCAACGGTGTCACCATCATTGCAGTCTCTCCTCGGTTTCATCCCTAAAAGTCCATTTGAATCCAAATTCTCAGGTGGTCTCTCTCAACTGCCCAGCAGCACAGTGAGTACAGCACGAACGTTTGGCCTCTGCTCCCACAGCAGAAGAGCCAGGATTGAAAGCTGGTGCTCGGCCTGTTCAGCACACAATCACCTTTACATTGGTGCCTCCATCGTTGCTTTCACTGCTCACTTTCATGCAGGAAAAACATTTGAATGGAATCAGTCCAGAGCCTGCTCTCTGCTGGCAGCGCAGCAACACATTCAGCACAGAATGAACAGTGGCATCTGCTCCCACGGCAGAAGGACCAGCAGGGAAAGCTAGTGCTGGGCCTCTTCAGCACACAAGCAGCTTTGCAACGGTGTCACCATCATTGCAGTCTCTCCTCGGTTTCATACCTAAAAGTCCATTTGAATCCAAATTCTCAGGTGGTCTCTCTCAGCTGCCCAGCAGCACAGTGAGTACAGCATGAACGTTTGGCCTCTGCTCCCACAACAGAAGAGCCAGGATTGAAAGCTGGTGCTGGACCTGTTCAGCACACAATCACCTTTACATTGGTGCCTCCATCGTTGCTTTCACTGCTCACTTTCATGCAGGAAAAGCATTTGAATGGAATCAGTCCAGAGCCTGCTCTCTGCTGCGCAGCAACAGAGTCAGCACAGAATGAACAGTGGCATCTGCTCCCACAGCAGAAGGACCAGCAGGGAAAGCTAGTGCTGGGCCTCTTCAGCATACAGTCACCTTTGCAACGGTGTCACCATCATTGCAGTCTCTCCTCGGTTTCATACCTAAAAGTCCATTTGAATCCAAATTCTCAGGTGGTCTCTCTCAGCTGCCCAGCAGCACAGTGAGTACAGCACGAACGTTTGGCCTCTGCTCCCACAGCAGAAGAGCCAGGATTGAAAGCTGGTGCTCGGCCTGTTCAGCACACAATCACCTTTACATTGGTGCCTCCATCGTTGCTTTCACTGCTCACTTTCATGCAGGAAAAGCATTTGAATGGAATCAGTCCAGAGCCTGCTCTCTGCTGGCAGCGCAGCAACACATTCAGCACAGAATGAACAGTGGCATCTGCTCCCACAGCAGAAGGACCAGCAGGGAAAGCTAGTGCTGGGCCTCTTCAGCACACAAGCAGCTTTGCAACGGTGTCACCATCATTGCAGTCTCTCCTCGGTTTCATACCTAAAAGTCCATTTGAATCCAAATTCTCAGGTGGTCCCTCTCAGCTGCCCAGCAGCACAGTGAGTACAGCACGAACGTTTGGCCTCTGCTCCCACAGCAGAAGAGCCAGGATTGAAATCTGGTGCTGGGCCTGTTCAGCACACAATCACTTTTACATTGGTGCCTCCATCGTTGCTTTCACTGCTCACTTTCATGCAGGAAAAGCATTTGAATGGAATCAGTCCAGAGCCTGCTCTCTGCTGGCAGCGCAGCAACACATTCAGCACAGAATGAACAGTGGCATCTGCTCCCAAAGCAGACGGACCAGCAGGGAAAGCTAGTGCTGGGCCTCTTCAGCACACAAGCAGCTTTGCAACGGTGTCACCATCATTGCAGTCTCTCCTCGGTTTCATACCTAAAAGTCCATTTGAATCCAAATTCTCAGGTGGTCTCTCTCAGCTGCCCAGCAGCACAGTGAGTACAGCACGAACGTTTGGCCTCTGCTCCCACAGAAGAAGAGCCAGGATTGAAAACTGGTGCTCGGCCTGTTCAGCACACAATCACCTTTACATTGGTGCCTCCATCGTTGCTTTCACTGCTCACTTTCATGCAGGAAAAGCATTTGAATGGAATCAGTCCAGAGCCTGCTCTCTGCTGGCAGCGCAGCAACACATTCAGCACAGAATGAACAGTGGCATCTGCTCCCACGGCAGAAGGACCAGCAGGGAAAGCTAGTGCTGGGCCTCATCAGCACACAAGCAGCTTTGCAACGGTGTCACCATCATTGCAGTCTCTCCTCGGTTTCATACCTAAAAGTCCATTTGAATCCAAATTCTCAGGTGGTCCCTCTCAGCTGCCCAGCAGCACAGTGAGTACAGCACGAACGTTTGGCCTCTGCTCCCACAGCAGAAGAGCCAGGATTGAAAGCTGGTGCTGGGCCTGTTCAGCACACAATCACCTTTACATTGGTGCCTCCATCGTTGCTTTCACTGCTCACTTTCATGGAGGAAAAGCATTTGAATGGAATCAGTCCAGAGCCTGCTCTCTGCTGCGCAGCAACACAGTCAGCACAGAATGAACAGTGGCATCTGCTCACACAGCAGAAGGACCAGCAGGGAAAGCTAGTGCTGGGCCTCTTCAGCACACAAGCAGCTTTGCAACGGTGTCACCATCATTGCAGTCTCTCCTCGGTTTCATACCTAAAAGTCCATTTGAATCCAAATTCTCAGGTGGTCTCTCTCAGCTGCCCAGCAGCACAGTGAGTACAGCACGAACGTTTGGCCTCTGCTCCCACAGCAGAAGAGCCAGGATTGAAAGCTGGTGCTCGGCCTGTTCAGCACACAATCACCTTTACATTGGTGCCTCCATCGTTGCTTTCACTGCTCACTTTCATGCAGGAAAAGCATTTGAATGGAATCAATCCAGAGCCTGCTCTCTGCTGGCAGCGCAGCAACACAGTCTGCACAGAATGAACAGTGGCATCTGCTCCCACGGCAGAAGGACCAGCAGGGAAAGCTAGTGCTGGGCCTCTTCAGCACACAAGCAGCTTTGCAACGGTGTCACCATCATTGCAGTCTCTCCTCGGTTTCATACCTAAAAGTCCATTTGAATCCAAATTCTCAGGTGGTCTCTCTCAGCTGCCCAGCAGCACAGTGAGTACAGCACGAACGTTTGGCCTCTGCTCCCACAGCAGAAGAGCCAGGATTGAAAGCTGGTGCTCGGCCTATTCAGCACACAATCACCTTTACATTGGTGCCTCCATCGTTGCTTTCACTGCTCACTTTCATGCAGGAAAAACATTTGAATGGAATCAGTCCAGAGCCTGCTCTCTGCTGGCAGCGCAGCAACACATTCAGCACAGAATGAACAGTGGCATCTGCTCCCACGGCAGAAGGACCAGCAGGGAAAGCTAGTGCTGGGCCTCTTCAGCACACAAGCAGCTTTGCAACGGTGTCACCATCATTGCAGTCTCTCCTCGGTTTCATACCTAAAAGTCCATTTGAATCCAAATTCTCAGGTGGTCTCTCTCAGCTGCCCAGCAGCACAGTGAGTACAGCACGAACGTTTGGCCTCTAGTCCCACAGCGGAAGAGCAAGGATTGAAAGCTGGTGCTGGACCTGTTCAGCACACAATCACCTTTACACTGGTGCCTCCATCGTTGCTTTCACTGCTCACTTTCATGCAGGAAAAGCATTTGAATGGAATCAGTCCAGAGCCTGCTCTCTGCTGGCAGCGCAGCAACACATTCAGCACAGAATGAACAGTGGCATCTGCTCCCACGGCAGAAGGACCAGCAGGGAAAGCTAGTGCTGGGCATCTTCAGCACACAAGCAGCTTTGCAATGGTGTCACCATCATTGCAGTCTCTCCTCGGTTTCATACCTAAAAGTCCATTTGAATCCAAATTCTCAGGTGGTCTCTCTCAGCTGCCCAGCAGCACAGTGAGTACAGCACGAACGTTTGGCCTCTGCTCCCACAGCAGAAGAGCCAGGATTGAAAGCTGCTGCTGGACCTGTTCAGCACACAATCACCTTTACATCGGTGCCTCCATCGCTGATTTCACTGCTCACTTTCATGCAGGAAAAGCATTTGAATGGAATCAGTCCAGAGCCTGCTCTCTGCTGGCAGCGCAGCAACACATTCAGCACAGAATGAACAGTGGCATCTGCTCCCACATCAGAAGGACCAGCAGGGAAAGCTAGTGCTGGGCCTCATCAGCACACAAGCAGCTTTGCAACGGTGTCACCATCATTGCAGTCTCTCCTCGGTTTCATACCTAAAAGTCCATTTGAATCCAAATTCTCAGGTGGTCCCTCTCAGCTGCCCAGCAGCACAGTGAGTACAGCACGAACGTTTGGCCTCTGCTCCCACAGCAGAAGAGCCAGGATTGAAAGCTGGTGCTGGGCCTGTTCAGCACACAATCACCTTTACATTGGTGCCTCCATCGTTGCTTTCACTGCTCACTTTCATGCAGGAAAAGCATTTGAATGGAATCAGTCCAGAGCCTGCTCTCGGCTGGCAGCGCAGGAACACATTCAGCACAGAATGAACAGTGGCATCTGCTCCCAAAGCAGAAGGACCAGCAGGGAAAGCTAGTGCTGGGCCTCTTCAGCACACAAGCAGCTTTGCAACGGTGTCACCATCATTGCAGTCTCACCTCGGTTTCATACCTAAAAGTCCATTTGAATCCAAATTCTCAGGTGGTCTCTCTCAGCTGCCCAGCAGCACAGTGAGTACAGCACGAACGTTTGGCCTCTGCTCCCACAGCAGAAGAGCCAGGATTGAAAGCTGGTGCTGGGCCTGTTCAGCACACAATCACCTTTACATTGGTGCCTCCATCGTTGCTTTCACTGCTCACTTTCATGCAGGAAAAACATTTGAATGGAATCAGTCCAGAGCCTGCTCTCTGCTGGCAGCGCAGGAACACATTCAGCACAGAATGAACAGTGGCATCTGCTCCCAAAGCAGAAGGACCAGCAGGGAAAGCTAGTGCTGGGCCTCTTCAGCACACAAGCAGCTTTGCAACGGTGTCACCATCATTGCAGTCTCTGCTCGGTTTCATACCTAAAAGTCCATTTGAATCCAAATTCTCAGGTGGTCTCTCTCAGCTGCCCAGCAGCACAGTGAGTACAGCACGAACGTTTGGCCTCTGCTCCCACAGCAGAAGAGCCAGGATTGAAAGCTGGTGCTGGGCCTGTTCAGCACACAATCACCTTTACATTGGTGCCTCCATCGTTGCTTTCACTGCTCACTTTCATACAGGAAAAGCATTTGAATGGAATCAGTCCAGAGCCTGCTCTCTGCTGGCAGCGCAGCAACACAGTCAGCACAGAATGAACAGTGGCATCTGCTCCCACGGCAGAAGGACCAGCAGGGAAAGCTAGTGCTGGGCCTCTTCAGCACACAAGCAGCTTTGCAACGGTGTCACCATCATTGCAGTCTCTCCTCGGTTTCATACCTAAAAGTCCATTTGAATCCAAATTCTCAGGTGGTCTCTCTCAGCTGCCCAGCAGCACAGTGAGTACAGCACGAACGTTTGGCCTCTGCTCCCACAGCAGAAGAGCCAGGATTGAAAGCTGCTGCTGGACCTGTTCAGCACACAATCACCTTTACATCGGTGCCTCCATCGCTGATTTCACTGCTCACTTTCATGCAGGAAAAGCATTTGAATGGAATCAGTCCAGAGCCTGCTCTCTGCTGGCAGCGCAGCAACACATTCAGCACAGAATGAACAGTGGCATCTGCTCCCACATCAGAAGGACCAGCAGGGAAAGCTAGTGCTGGGCCTCATCAGCACACAAGCAGCTTTGCAACGGTGTCACCATCATTGCAGTCTCTCCTCGGTTTCATACCTAAAAGTCCATTTGAATCCAAATTCTCAGGTGGTCCCTCTCAGCTGCCCAGCAGCACAGTGAGTACAGCACGAACGTTTGGCCTCTGCTCCCACAGCAGAAGAGCCAGGATTGAAAGCTGGTGCTGGGCCTGTTCAGCACACAATCACCTTTACATTGGTGCCTCCATCGTTGCTTTCACTGCTCACTTTCATGCAGGAAAAGCATTTGAATGGAATCAGTCCAGAGCCTGCTCTCGGCTGGCAGCGCAGGAACACATTCAGCACAGAATGAACAGTGGCATCTGCTCCCAAAGCAGAAGGACCAGCAGGGAAAGCTAGTGCTGGGCCTCTTCAGCACACAAGCAGCTTTGCAACGGTGTCACCATCATTGCAGTCTCACCTCGGTTTCATACCTAAAAGTCCATTTGAATCCAAATTCTCAGGTGGTCTCTCTCAGCTGCCCAGCAGCACAGTGAGTACAGCACGAACGTTTGGCCTCTGCTCCCACAGCAGAAGAGCCAGGATTGAAAGCTGGTGCTCGGCCTGTTCAGCACACAATCACCTTTACATTGGTGCCTCCATCGTTGCTTTCACTGCTCACTTTCATGCAGGAAAAACATTTGAATGGAATCAGTCCAGAGCCTGCTCTCTGCTGGCAGCGCAGGAACACATTCAGCACAGAATGAACAGTGGCATCTGCTCCCAAAGCAGAAGGACCAGCAGGGAAAGCTAGTGCTGGGCCTCTTCAGCACACAAGCAGCTTTGCAACGGTGTCACCATCATTGCAGTCTCTGCTCGGTTTCATACCTAAAAGTCCATTTGAATCCAAATTCTCAGGTGGTCTCTCTCAGCTGCCCAGCAGCACAGTGAGTACAGCACGAACGTTTGGCCTCTGCTCCCACAGCAGAAGAGCCAGGATTGAAAGCTGGTGCTCGGCCTGTTCAGCACACAATCACCTTTACATTGGTGCCTCCATCGTTGCTTTCACTGCTCACTTTCATGCAGGAAAAGCATTTGAATGGAATCAGTCCAGAGCCTGCTCTCTGCTGGCAGCGCAGCAACACAGTCAGCACAGAATGAACAGTGGCATCTGCTCCCACAGCAGAAGGACCAGCAGGGAAAGCTAGTGCTGGGCCTCTTCAGCATACAGTCACCTTTGCAACTGTGCCACCATCATTGCAGTCTCTCCTCGGTTTCATACCTAAAAGTCCATTTGAATCCAAATTCTCAGGTGGTCTCTCTCAGCTGCCCAGCAGCACAGTGAGTACAGCACGAACGTTTGGCCTCTGCTCCCACAGCAGAAGAGCCAGGATTGAAAGCTGGTGCTGGACCTGTTCAGCACACAATCACCTTTACATTGGTGCCTCCATCGTTGCTTTCACTGCTCACTTTCATGCAGGAAAAGCATTTGAATGAAATCAGTCCAGAGCCTGCTCTCTGCTGGCAGCGCAGCAACACATTCAGCACAGAATGAACAGTGGCATCTGCTCCCACAGCAGAAGGACCAGCAGGGAAAGCTAGTGCTGGGCCTCTTCAGCACACAAGCAGCTTTGCAACGGTGTCACCATCATTGCAGTCTCTTCTCGGTTTCATACCTAAAAGTCCATTTGAATCCAAATTCTCAGGTGGTCTCTCTCAGCTGCCCAGCAGCACAGTGAGTACAGCACGAACGTTTGGCCTCTGCTCCCACAGCAGAAGAGCCAGGATTGAAAGCTGGTGCTGGGCCCGTTCAGCACACAATCACCTTTACATTGGTGCCTCCATCGTTGCTTTCACTGCTCACTTTCATGCAGGAAAAACATTTGAATGGAATCAGTCCAGAGCCTGCTCTCTGCTGGCAGCGCAGGAACACATTCAGCACAGAATGAACAGTGGCATCTGCTCCCAAAGCAGAAGGACCAGCAGGGAAAGCTAGTGCTGGGCCTCTTCAGCACACAAGCAGCTTTGCAACGGTGTCACCATCATTGCAGTCTCTGCTCGGTTTCATACCTAAAAGTCCATTTGAATCCAAATTCTCAGGTGGTCTCTCTCAGCTGCCCAGCAGCACAGTGAGTACAGCACGAACGTTTGGCCTCTGCTCCCACAGCAGAAGAGCCAGGATTGAAAGCTGGTGCTCAGCCTGTTCAGCACACAATCACCTTTACATTGGTGCCTCCATCGTTGCTTTCACTGCTCACTTTCATGCAGGAAAAGCATTTGAATGGAATCAGTCCAGAGCCTGCTCTCTGCTGGCAGCGCAGCAACACAGTCAGCACAGAATGAACAGTGGCATCTGCTCCCACAGCAGAAGGACCAGCAGGGAAAGCTAGTGCTGGGCCTCTTCAGCATACAGTCACCTTTGCAACTGTGCCACCATCATTGCAGTCTCTCCTCGGTTTCATACCTAAAAGTCCATTTGAATCCAAATTCTCAGGTGGTCTCTCTCAGCTGCCCAGCAGCACAGTGAGTACAGCATGAACGTTTGGCCTCTGCTCCCACAGCAGAAGAGTCAGGATTGAAAGCTGGTGCTGGACCTGTTCAGCACACAATCACCTTTACATTTGTGCCTCCATCGTTGCTTTCACTGCTCACTTTCATGCAGGAAAAGCATTTGAATGAAATCAGTCCAGAGCCTGCTCTCTGCTGGCAGCGCAGCAACACATTCAGCACAGAATGAACAGTGGCATCTGCTCCCACGGCAGAAGGACCAGCAGGGAAAGCTAGTGCTGGGCCTCTTCAGCACACAAGCAGCTTTGCAACGGTGTCACCATCATTGCAGTCTCTCCTCGGTTTCATACCTAAAAGTCCATTTGAATCCAAATTCTCAGGTGGTCTCTCTCAGCTGCCCAGCAGCACAGTGAGTACAGCATGTACGTTTGGCCTCTGCTCCCACAGCAGAAGAGCCAGGATTGAAAGCTGGTGCTGGACCTGTTCAGCACACAATCACCTTTACATTGGTGCCTCCATTGTTGCTTTCACTGCTCACTTTCATGCAGGAAAAGCATTTGAATGGAATCAGTCCAGAGCCTGCTCTCTGCTTCGCAGCAACACAGCACAGAATGAACAGTGGCATCTGCTCCCACAGCAGAAGGACCAGCAGGGAAAGCTAGTGCTGGGCCTCTTCAGCATACAGTCACCTTTGCAACGGTGTCACCATCATTGCAGTCTCTCCTCGGTTTCATACCTAAAAGTCCATTTGAATCCAAATTCTCAGGTGGTCTCTCTCAGCTGCCCAGCAGCACAGTGAGTACAGCATGAACGTTTGGCCTCTGCACCCACAACAGAAGAGCCAGGATTGAAAGCTGGTGCTGGACCTGTTCAGAACACAATCACCTTTACATTGGTGCCTCCATCGTTGCTTTCACTGCTCACTTTCATGCAGGAAAAGCATTTGAATGGAATCAGTCCAGAGCCTGCTCTCTGCTGGCAGCGCAGCAACATATTCAGCACAGAATGAACAGTGGCATCTGCTCCCACGGCAGAAGGACCAGCAGGGAAAGCTAGTGCTGGTCCTCTTCAGCACACAAGCAGCTTTGCAACGGTGTCACCATCATTGCAGTCTCTCCTCGGTTTCATACCTAAAAGTCCATTTGAATCCAAATTCTCAGGTGGTCTCTCTCAGCTGCCCAGCAGCACAGTGAGTACAGCACGAACGTTTGGCCTCTGCTCCCACAGCAGAAGAGCCAGGATTGAAAGCTGGTGCTCGGCCTGTTCAGCACACAATCACCTTTACATTGGTGCCTCCATCGTTGCTTTCACTGCTCACTTTCATGCAGGAAAAGCATTTGAATGGAATCAGTCCAGAGCCTGCTCTCTGCTGGCAGCGCAGCAACACATTCAGCACAGAATGAACAGTGGCATCTGCTCCCAAAGCAGAAGGACCAGCAGGGAAAGCTAGTGCTGGGCCTCTTCAGCACACAAGCAGCTTTGCAACGGTGTCACCATCATTGCAGTCTCTCCTCGGTTTCATACCTAAAAGTCCATTTGAATCCAAATTCTCAGGTGGTCTCTCTCAGCTGCCCAGCAGCACAGTGAGTACAGCACGAACGTTTGGCCTCTGCTCCCACAGCAGAAGAGCCAGGAGTGAAAGCTGGTGCTCGGCCTGTTCAGCACACAATCACCTTTACATTGGTGCCTCCAGCGTTGCTTTCACTGCTCACTTTCATGCAGGAAAAGCATTTGAATGGAATCAGTCCAGAGCCTGCTCTCTGCTGGCAGCGCAGCAACACATTCAGCACAGAATGAGCAGTGGCATCTGCTCCCAAAGCAGAAGGACCAGCAGGGAAAGCTAGTGCTGGGCCTCTTCAGCACACAAGCAGCTTTGCAACGGTGTCACCATCATTGCAGTCTCTCCTCGGTTTCATACCTAAAAGTCCATTTGAATCCAAATTCTCAGGTGGTCTCTCTCAGCTGCCCAGCAGCACAGTGAGTACAGCACGAACGTTTGGCCTCTGCTCCCACAGCAGAAGAGCCAGGATTGAAAGCTGGTGCTGGGCCTGTTCAGCAGAGAATCACCATTACATTGGTGCCTCCATCGTTGCTTTCACTGCTCACTTTCATGCAGGAAAAGCATTTGAATGGAATCAGTCCAGAGCCTGCTCTCGGCTGGCAGCGCAGCAACACATTCAGCACAGAATGAACAGTGGCATCTGCTCCCAAAGCAGAAGGACCAGCAGGGAAAGCTAGTGTTGGGCCTCTTCAGCACACAAGCAGCTTTGCAACGGTGTCACCATCATTGCAGTCTCTCCTCGGTTTCATACCTAAAAGTCCATTTGAATCCAAATTCTCAGGTGGTCTCTCTCAGCTGCCCAGCAGCACAGTGAGTACAGCACGAACGTTTGGCCTCTGCTCCCACAGCAGAAGAGCCAGGATTGAAAGCTGGTGCTCGGCCTGTTCAGCACACAATCACCTTTACATTGGTGCCTCCATCGTTGCTTTCACTGCTCACTTTCATGCAGGAAAAGCATTTGAATGGAATCAGTCCAGAGCCTGCTCTCTGCTGGCAGCGCAGCAACACATTCAGCACAGAATGAACAGTGGCATCTGCTCCCACAGCAGAAGGACCAGCAGGGAAAGCTAGTGCTGGGCCTCTTCAGCACACAAGCAGCTTTGCAACGGTGTCACCATCATTGCAGTCTCTCCTCGGTTTCATACCTAAAAGTCCATTTGAATCCAAATTCTCAGGTGGTCTCTCTCAGCTGCCCAGCAGCACAGTGATTACAGCATGAACGTTTGGCCTCTGCTCCCACAACAGAAGAGCCAGGATTGAAAGCTGGTGCTGGACCTGTTCAGCACACAATCACCTTTACATTGGTGCCTCCATCGTTGCTTTCACTGCTCACTTTCATGCAGGAAAAACATTTGAATGGAATCAGTCCAGAGCCTGCTCTCTGCTGGCAGCGCAGCAACACATTCAGCACAGAATGAACAGTGGCATCTGCTCCAACAGCAGAAGGACCAGCAGGGAAAGCTAGTGCTGGGCCTCTTCAGCACACAAGCAGCTTTGCAACGGTGTCACCATCATTGCAGTCTCTCCTCGGTTTCATACCTAAAAGTCCATTTGAATCCAAATTCTCAGGTGGTCTCTCTCAGCTGCCCAGCAGCACAGTGAGTACAGCATGAACGTTTGGCCTCTGTTCCCACAACAGAAGAGCCAGGATTGAAAGCTGGTGCTGGACCTGTTCAGCACACAATCACCTTTACATTGGTGCCTCCATCGTTGCTTTCACTGCTCACTTTCACGCAGGAAAAACATTTGAATGGAATCAGTCCAGAGCCTGCTCTCTGCTGGCAGCGCAGCAACACATTCAGCACAGAATGAACAGTGGCATCTGCTCCCAAAGCAGAAGGACCAGCAGGGAAAGCTAGTGCTGGGCCTCTTCAGCACACAAGCAGCTTTGCAACGGTGTCACCATCATTGCAGTCTCTCCTCGGTTTCATACCTAAAAGTCCATTTGAATCCAAATTCTCAGGTGGTCTCTCTCAGGTGCCCAGCAGAACAGTGAGTACAGCAGGAACGTTTGGCCTCTGCTCCCACAACAGAAGAGCCAGGATTGAAAGCTGGTGCTGGACCTGTTCAGCACACAATCACCTTTACATTGGTGCCTCCATCGTTGCTTTCACTGCTCACTTTCATGCAGGAAAAGCATTTGAATGGAATCAGTCCAGAGCCTGCTCTCTGCTGGCAGCGCAGCAACACATTCAGCACAGAATGAACAGTGGCATCTGCTCCCAAAGCAGAAGGACCAGCAGGGAAAGCTAGTGCTGGGCCTCTTCAGCACACAAGCAGCTTTGCAACGGTGTCACCATCATTGCAGTCTCTCCTCGGTTTCATACCTAAAAGTCCATTTGAATCCAAATTCTCAGGTGGTCTCTCTCAGCTGCCCAGCAGCACAGTGAGTACAGCACGAACGTTTGGCCTCTGCTCCCACAGCAGAAGAGCCAGGATTGAAAGCTGGTGCTCGGCCTGTTCAGCACACAATCACCTTTACATTGGTGCCTCCATCGTTGCTTTCACTGCTCACTTTGATGCAGGAAAAGCATTTGAATGGAATCAGTCCAGAGCCTGCTCTCTGCTGCGCAGCAGCATATTCAGCGCAGAATGAACAGTGGCATCTGCTCCCACGGCAGAAGGACCAGCAGGGAAAGCTAGCGCTCTGCTTCTTCAGCACACAAGCAGCTTTGCAACGGGGTCACCATCATTGCAGTCTCTCCTCGGTTTCATACCTAAAAGTCCATTTGAATCCAAATTCTCAGGTGGTCTCTCTCAGCTGCCCAGCAGCACAGTGAGTACTGCACGAACGTTTGGCCTCTGCTCCCACAACAGAAGAGCCAGGTTTGAAAGCTGGTGCTGGGCCTGTTCAGCACACAATCACCTTTACATTGGTGCCTCCATCGTTGCTTTCACTGCTCACATTCATGCAGGAAAAGCATTTGAATGGAATCAGTCCAGAGCCTGCTCTCTGCTGGCAGCGCAGCAACACAGTCAGCACAGAATGAACAGTTGCATGTGCTCCCACAGCAGAAGGACCAGCAGGGAAAGCTAGTGCTGGGCCTCTTCAGCACACAAGCAGCTTTGCAACGGTGTCACCATCATTGCAGTCTCTCCTCGGTTTCATACCTTAAAGTCCATTTGAATCCAAATACTCAGGTGGTCTCTCTCAGCTGCCCAGCAGCACAGTGTGTACAGCACGAACGTTTGGCCTCTGCTCCCACAGCAGAAGAGCCAGGATTGAAAGCTGGTGCTGGACCTGTTCAGCACACAATCACCTTTACATCGGTGCCTCCATCGTTGCTTTCACTGCTCACTTTCATACAGGAAAAGCATTTGAATGGAATCAGTCCAGAGCCTGCTCTCTGCTGGCAGCGCAGCAACACATTCAGCACAGAATGAACAGTGGCATCTGCTCCCAAAGCAGAAGGACCAGCAGGGAAAGCTAGTGCTGGGCCTCTTCAGCACACAAGCAGCTTTGCAACGGTGTCACCATCATTGCAGTCTCTCCTCGGTTTCATACCTAAAAGTCCATTTGAATCCAAATTCTCAGGTGGTCTCTCTCAGCTGCCCAGCAGCACAGTGAGTACAGCATGAACGTTTGGCCTCTGCTCCCAAAACAGAAGAGCCAGGATTGAAAGCTGGTGCTGGACCTGTTCAGCATACAATCACCTTTACATTGGTGCCTCCATCGTTGCTTTCACTGCTCACTTTCATGCAGGAAAAACATTTGAATGGAATCAGTCCAGAGCCTGCTCTCTGCTGGCAGCGCAGCAACACATTCAGCACAGAATGAACAGTGGCATCTGCTCCCAAAGCAGAAGGACCAGCAGGGAAAGCTAGTGCTGGGCCTCTTCAGCACACAAGCAGCTTTGCAACGGTGTCACCATCATTGCAGTCTCTCCTCGGTTTCATACCTAAAAGTCCATTTGAATCCAAATTCTCAGGTGGTCTCTCTCAGGTGCCCAGCAGAACAGTGAGTACAGCAGGAACGTTTGGCCTCTGCTCCCACAACAGAAGAGCCAGGATTGAAAGCTGGTGCTGGACCTGTTCAGCACACAATCACCTTTACATTGGTGCCTCCATCGTTGCTTTCACTGCTCACTTTCATGCAGGAAAAGCATTTGAATGGAATCAGTCCAGAGCCTGCTCTCTGCTGGCAGCGCAGCAACACATTCAGCACAGAATGAACAGTGGCATCTGCTCCCAAAGCAGAAGGACCAGCAGGGAAAGCTAGTGCTGGGCCTCTTCAGCACACAAGCAGCTTTGCAACGGTGTCACCATCATTGCAGTCTCTCCTCGGTTTCATACCTAAAAGTCCATTTGAATCCAAATTCTCAGGTGGTCTCTCTCAGCTGCCCAGCAGCACAGTGAGTACAGCACGAACGTTTGGCCTCTGCTCCCACAGCAGAAGAGCCAGGATTGAAAGCTGGTGCTCGGCCTGTTCAGCACACAATCACCTTTACATTGGTGCCTCCATCGTTGCTTTCACTGCTCACTTTGATGCAGGAAAAGCATTTGAATGGAATCAGTCCAGAGCCTGCTCTCTGCTGCGCAGCAGCATATTCAGCGCAGAATGAACAGTGGCATCTGCTCCCACGGCAGAAGGACCAGCAGGGAAAGCTAGCGCTCTGCTTCTTCAGCACACAAGCAGCTTTGCAACGGGGTCACCATCATTGCAGTCTCTCCTCGGTTTCATACCTAAAAGTCCATTTGAATCCAAATTCTCAGGTGGTCTCTCTCAGCTGCCCAGCAGCACAGTGAGTACTGCACGAACGTTTGGCCTCTGCTCCCACAACAGAAGAGCCAGGTTTGAAAGCTGGTGCTGGGCCTGTTCAGCACACAATCACCTTTACATTGGTGCCTCCATCGTTGCTTTCACTGCTCACATTCATGCAGGAAAAGCATTTGAATGGAATCAGTCCAGAGCCTGCTCTCTGCTGGCAGCGCAGCAACACAGTCAGCACAGAATGAACAGTTGCATGTGCTCCCACAGCAGAAGGACCAGCAGGGAAAGCTAGTGCTGGGCCTCTTCAGCACACAAGCAGCTTTGCAACGGTGTCACCATCATTGCAGTCTCTCCTCGGTTTCATACCTTAAAGTCCATTTGAATCCAAATACTCAGGTGGTCTCTCTCAGCTGCCCAGCAGCACAGTGTGTACAGCACGAACGTTTGGCCTCTGCTCCCACAGCAGAAGAGCCAGGATTGAAAGCTGGTGCTGGACCTGTTCAGCACACAATCACCTTTACATCGGTGCCTCCATCGTTGCTTTCACTGCTCACTTTCATACAGGAAAAGCATTTGAATGGAATCAGTCCAGAGCCTGCTCTCTGCTGGCAGCGCAGCAACACATTCAGCACAGAATGAACAGTGGCATCTGCTCCCAAAGCAGAAGGACCAGCAGGGAAAGCTAGTGCTGGGCCTCTTCAGCACACAAGCAGCTTTGCAACGGTGTCACCATCATTGCAGTCTCTCCTCGGTTTCATACCTAAAAGTCCATTTGAATCCAAATTCTCAGGTGGTCTCTCTCAGCTGCCCAGCAGCACAGTGAGTACAGCATGAACGTTTGGCCTCTGCTCCCAAAACAGAAGAGCCAGGATTGAAAGCTGGTGCTGGACCTGTTCAGCATACAATCACCTTTACATTGGTGCCTCCATCGTTGCTTTCACTGCTCACTTTCATGCAGGAAAAGCATTTGAATGGAATCAGTCCAGAGCCTGCTCTCTGCTGGCAGCGCAGCAACACATTCAGCACAGAATGAACAGTGGCATCTGCTCCCAAAGCAGAAGGACCAGCAGGGAAAGCTAGTGCTGGGCCTGTTCAGCACACAAGCAGCTTTGCAACGGGGTCACCATCATTGCAGTCTCTCCTCGGTTTCATACCTAAAAGTCCATTTGAATCCAAATTCTCAGGTGGTCTCTCTCAGCTGCCCAGCAGCACAGTGAGTACAGCACGAACGTTTGGCCTCTGCTCCCACAGCAGAAGAGCCAGGATTGAAAGCTGGTGCTGGACCTGTTCAGCACACAATCACCTTTACATTGGTGCCTCCAGCGTTGCTTTCACTGCTCACTTTCATGCAGGAAAAGCATTTGAATGGAATCAGTCCAGAGCCTGCTCTCGGCTGGCAGCGCAGCAACACATTCAGCACAGAATGAACAGTGGCATCTGCTCCCAAAGCAGAAGGACCAGCAGGGAAAGCTAGTGCTGGGCCTCTTCAGCACACAAGCAGCTTTGCAACGGTGTCACCATCATTGCAGTCTCTCCTCGGTTTCATACCTAAAAGTCCATTTGAATCCAAATTCTCAGGTGGTCTCTCTCAGCTGCCCAGCAGCACAGTGAGTACAGCATGAACGTTTGGCCTCTGCTCCCACAGCAGAAGAGCCAGGATTGAAAGCTGGTGCTGGACCTGTTCAGCACACAATCACCTTTACATTTGTTCCTCCATCGTTGCTTTCACTGCTCACTTTCATGCAGGAAAAGCATTTGAATGGAATCAGTCCAGAGCCTGCTCTCTGCTGGCAGCGCAGCAACACAGTCTGCACAGAATGAACAGTGGCATCTGCTCCCACGGCAGAAGGACCAGCAGGGAAAGCTAGTGCTCTGCGTCTTCAGCACACAAGCAGCTTTGCAACGGTGTCACCATCATTGCAGTCTCTCCTCGGTTTCATACCTAAAAGTCCATTTGAATCCAAATTCTCAGGTGGTCCCTCTCAGCTGCCCAGCAGCACAGTGAGTACAGCATGAACGTTTGGCCTCTGCTCCCACAACAGAAGAGCCAGGATTGAAAGCTGGTGCTGGACCTGTTCAGCACACAATCACCTTTATATTGGTGCCTCCATCGTTGCTTTCACTGCTCACTTTGATGCAGGAAAAGCATTTGAATGGAATCAGTCCAGAGCCTGCTCTCTGCTGCGCAGCAACACAGTCAGCACAGAATGAACAGTGGCATCTGCTCCCACAGCAGAAGGACCAGCAGGGAAAGCTAGTGCTGGGCCTCTTCAGCATACAGTCACCTTAGCAACGGTGTCACCATCATTGCAGTCTCTCCTCGGTTTCATACCTAAAAGTCCATTTGAATCCAAATTCTCAGGTGGTCTCTCTCAGCTGCCCAGCAGCACAGTGAGTACAGCATGAACGTTTGGCCTCTGCTCCCACAACAGAAGAGCCAGGATTGAAAGCTGGTGCTGGACCTGTTCAGCACACAATCACCTTTACATTGGTGCCTCCATCGTTGCTTTCACTGCTCACATTCATGCAGGAAAAGCATTTGAATGGAATCAGTCCAGAGCCTGCTCTCTGCTGGCAGCGCAGCAACATATTCAGCACAGAATGAACAGTGGCATCTGCTCCCACGGCAGAAGGACCAGCAGGGAAAGCTAGTGCTCTGCTTCTTCAGCACACAAGCAGCTTTGCAACTGTGCCACCATCATTGCAGTCTCTCCTCGGTTTCATACCTAAAAGTCCATTTGAATCCAAATTCTCAGGTGGTCTCTCTCAGCTGCCCAGCAGCACAGTGAGTACAGCACGAACGTTTGGCCTCTGCTCCCACAGCAGAAGAGCCAGGATTGAAAGCTGGTGCTGGACCTGTTCAGCACACAATCACCTTTACATTGGTGCCTCCATCGTTGCTTTCACTGCTCACTTTCATACAGGAAAAGCATTTGAATGGAATCAGTCCAGAGCCTGCTCTCTGCTGGCAGCGCAGCAACACAGTCTGCACAGAATGAACAGTGGCATCTGCTCCCACGGCAGAAGGACCAGCAGGGAAAGCTAGTGCTCTGCGTCTTCAGCACACAAGCAGCTTTGCAACGGTGTCACCATCATTGCAGTCTCTCCTCGGTTTCATACCTAAAAGTCCATTTGAATCCAAATTCTCAGGTGGTCTCTCTCAGGTGCCCAGCAGCACAGTGAGTACAGCACGAACGTTTGGCCTCTGCTCCCACAGCAGAAGAGCCAGGATTGAAAGCTGGTGCTCGGCCTGTTCAGCACACAATCACCTTTACATTGGTGCCTCCATCGTTGCTTTCACTGCTCACTTTCATGCAGGAAAAGCATTTGAATGGAATCAGTCCAGAGCCTGCTCTCTGCTGGCAGCGCAGCAACACATTCAGCACAGAATGAACAGTGGCATCTGCTCCCACGGCAGAAGGACCAGCAGGGAAAGCTAGTGCTGGGCCTCTTCAGCACACAAGCAGCTTTGCAACGGTGTCACCATCATTGCAGTCTCTCCTCGGTTTCATACCTAAAAGTCCATTTGAATACAAATACTCAGGTGGTCTCTCTCAGCTGCCCAGCAGCACAGTGTGTACAGCATGAACGTTTGGCCTCTGCTCCCACAGCAGAAGAGCCAGGATTGAAAGCTGGTGCTGGACCTGTTCAGCACACAATCACCTTTACATTGGTGCCTCCATCGTTGCTTTCACTGCTCACTTTCATACAGGAAAAGCATTTGAATGGAATCAGTCCAGAGCCTGCTCTCTGCTGGCAGCGCAGCAACACATTCAGCACAGAATGAACAGTGGCATCTGCTCCCAAAGCAGAAGGACCAGCAGGGAAAGCTAGTGCTGGGCCTCTTCAGCACACAAGCAGCTTTGCAACGGTGTCACCATCATTGCAGTCTCTCCTCGGTTTCATACCTAAAAGTCCATTTGAATCCAAATTCTCAGGTGGTCTCTCTCAGCTGCCCAGCAGCACAGTGAGTACAGCATGAACGTTTGGCCTCTGCTCCCACAGCAGAAGAGCCAGGATTGAAAGCTGGTGCTGGACCTGTTCAGCACACAATCACCTTTACATTGGTGCCTCCATCGTTGCTTTCACTGCTCACTTTCATGCAGGAAAAGCATTTGAATGGAATCAGTCCAGAGCCTGCTCTCTGCTGGCAGCGCAGCAACACAGTCTGCACAGAATGAACAGTGGCATCTGCTCCCACGGCAGAAGGACCAGCAGGGAAAGCTAGTGCTCTGCGTCTTCAGCACACAAGCAGCTTTGCAACGGTGTCACCATCATTGCAGTCTCTCCTCGGTTTCATACCTAAAAGTCCATTTGAATCCAAATTCTCAGGTGGTCTCTCTCAGGTGCCCAGCAGCACAGCGAGTACAGCATGAACGTTTGGCCTCTGCTCCCACAACAGAAGAGCCAGGATTGAAAGCTGGTGCTGGACCTGTTCAGCACACAATCACCTTTACATTGGTGCCTCCATCGTTGCTTTCACTGCTCACTTTCATGCAGGAAAAGCATTTGAATGGAATCAGTCCAGAGCCTGCTCTCTGCTGCGCAGCAACACAGCCAGCACAGAATGAACAGTGGCATCTGCTCCAACAGCAGAAGGACCAGCAGGGAAAGCTAGTGCTGGGCCTCTTCAGCATACAGTCACCTTAGCAACGGTGTCACCATCATTGCAGTCTCTCCTCGGTTTCATACCTAAAAGTCCATTTGAATCCAAATTCTCAGGTGGTCTCTCTCAGCTGCCCAGCAGCACAGTGAGTACAGCATGAACGTTTGGCCTCTGCTCCCACAACAGAAGAGCCAGGATTGAAAGCTGGTGCTGGACCTGTTCAGCACACAATCACCTTTACATTGGTGCCTCCATCGTTGCTTTCACTGCTCACTTTCATGCAGGAAAAGCATTTGAATGGAATCAGTCCAGAGCCTGCTCTCTGCTGGCAGCGCAGCAACATATTCAGCACAGAATGAACAGTGGCATCTGCTCCCACGGCAGAAGGACCAGCAGGGAAAGCTAGTGCTCTGCTTCTTCAGCACACAAGCAGCTTTGCAACTGTGCCACCATCATTGCAGTCTCTCCTCGGTTTCATACCTAAAAGTCCATTTGAATCCAAATTCTCAGGTGGTCTCTCTCAGCTGCCCAGCAGCACAGTGAGTACAGCACGAACGTTTGGCCTCTGCTCCCACAGCAGAAGAGCCAGGATTGAAAGCTGGTGCTCGGCCTGTTCAGCACACAATCACCTTTACATTGGTGCCTCCATCGTTGCTTTCACTGCTCACTTTCATGCAGGAAAAGCATTTGAATGGAATCAGTCCAGAGCCTGCTCTCTGCTGGCAGCGCAGCAACACAGTCAGCACAGAATGAACAGTGGCATCTGCTCCCATGGCAGAAGGACCAGCAGGGAAAGCTAGTGCTCTGCTTCTCCAGCACACAAGCAGCTTTGCAACGGTGTCACCATCATTGCAGTCTCTCCTCGGTTTCATACCTAAAAGTCCATTTGAATCCAAATTCTCAGGTGGTCTCTCTCAGCTGCCCAGCAGCACAGTGAGTACAGCATGAACGTTTGGCCTCTGCTCCCACAACAGAAGAGCCAGGATTGAAAGCTGGTGCTGGACCTGTTCAGCACACAATCACCTTTACATTGGTGCCTCCATCGTTGCTTTCACTGCTCACTTTCATGCAGGAAAAGCATTTGAATGGAATCAGTCCAGAGCCTGCTCTCTGCTGCGCAGCAACACAGTCAGCACAGAATGAACAGTGGCATCTGCTCCCACAGCAGAAGGACCAGCAGGGAAAGCTAGTGCTGGGCCTCTTCAGCATACAGTCACCTTAGCAACGGTGTCACCATCATTGCAGTCTCTCCTCGGTTTCATACCTAAAAGTCCATTTGAATCCAAATTCTCAGGTGGTCTCTCTCAGCTGCCCAGCAGCACAGTGAGTACAGCATGAACGTTTGGCCTCTGCTCCCACAACAGAAGAGCCAGGATTGAAAGCTGGTGCTGGACCTGTTCAGCACACAATCACCTTTACATTGGTGCCTCCATCGTTGCTTTCACTGCTCACTTTCATGCAGGAAAAGCATTTGAATGGAATCAGTCCAGAGCCTGCTCTCTGCTGGCAGCGCAGCAACACATTCAGCACAGAATGAACAGTGGCATCTGCTCCCACGGCAGAAGGACCAGCAGGAAAGCTAGTGCTGGGCCTCTTCAGCACACAAGCAGCTTTGCAACGGTGTCACCATCATTGCAGTCTCTCCACGGTTTCATACCTAAAAGTCCATTTGATTCCAAATTCTCAGGTGGTCTCTCTCAGCTGCCCAGCAGCACAGTGAGTACAGCACGAACGTTTGGCCTCTGCTCCCACAGCAGAAGAGCCAGGATTGAAAGCTGGTGCTGGACCTGTTCAGCACACAATCACCTTTACATTGGTGCCTCCATCGTTGCTTTCACTGCTCACTTTCATACAGGAAAAGCATTTGAATGGAATCAGTCCAGAGCCTGCTCTCTGCTGGCAGCAACACAGTCAGCACAGAATGAACAGTGGCATCTGCTCCCACAGCAGAAGGACCAGCAGGGAAAGCTAGTGCTGGGCCTCTTCAGCACACAAGCAGCTTTGCAACGGTGTCACCATCATTGCAGTCTCTCCTCGGTTTCATACCTAAAAGTCCATTTGAATCCAAATTCTCAGGTGGTCTCTCTCAGCTGCCCAGCAGCACAGTGAGTACAGCACGAACGTTTGGCCTCTGCTCCCACAGCAGAAGAGCCAGGATTGAAAGCTGGTGCTGGACCTGTTCAGCACACAATCACCTTTACATTGGTGCCTCCATCGTTGCTTTCACTGCTCACTTTCATGCAGGAAAAGCATTTGAATGGAATCAGTCCAGAGCCTGCTCTCTGCTGGCAGCGCAGCAACACATTCAGCACAGAATGAACAGTGGCATCTGCTCCCACGGCAGAAGGACCAGCAGGAAAGCTAGTGCTGGGCCTCTTCAGCACACAAGCAGCTTTGCAACGGTGTCACCATCATTGCAGTCTCTCCACGGTTTCATACCTAAAAGTCCATTTGATTCCAAATTCTCAGGTGGTCTCTCTCAGCTGCCCAGCAGCACAGTGAGTACAGCACGAACGTTTGGCCTCTGCTCCCACAGCAGAAGAGCCAGGATTGAAAGCTGGTGCTCGGCCTGTTCAGCACACAATCACCTTTACATTGGTGCCTCCATCGTTGCTTTCACTGCTCACTTTGATGCAGGAAAAGCATTTGAATGGAATCAGTCCAGAGCCTGCTCTCTGCTGCGCAGCAACACAGTCAGCACAGAATGAACAGTGGAATCTGCTCCCACAGCAAAAGGACCAGCAGGGAAAGCTAGTGCTGGGCCTCTTCAGCACACAAGTCAGCTTTGCAACGGTGTCACCATCATTGCAGTCTCTCCTCGGTTTCATACCTAAAAGCCCATTTGAATCCAAATTCTCAGGTGGTCTCTCTCAGCTGCCCAGCAGCACAGTGAGTACAGCACGAACGTTTGGCCTCTGCTCTCACAGCAGAAGAGCTAGGATTGAAAGCTGGTGCTGGACCTGTCCAGCACACAATCACCTTTACATTGGTGCCTCCATCGTTGCTTTCACTGCTCGCTTTCATGCAGGAAAAGCATTTGAATGGAATCAGTCCAGAGCCTGCTCTCTGCTGCGCAGCAACACAGTCAGCACAGAATGAACAGTGGCATCTGCTCCCACAGCAGAAGGACCAGCAGGGAAAGCTAGTGCTGGGCCTCTTCAGCACACAAGCAGCTTTGCAACGGTGTCACCATCATTGCAGTCTCTCCTCGGTTTCATACCTAAAAGTCCATTTGAATCCAAATTCTCAGGTGGTCTCTCTCAGCTGCCCAGCAGCACAGTGAGTACAGCACGAACGTTTGGCCTCTGCTCCCACAGCAGAAGAGCCAGGATTGAAAGCTGGTGCTCGGCCTGTTCAGCACACAATCACCTTTACATTGGTGCCTCCATCGTTGCTTTCACTGCTCACTTTCATGCAGGAAAAACATTTGAATGGAATCAATCCAGAGCCTGCTCTCTGCTGGCAGCGCAGCAACACATTCAGCACAGAATGAACAGTGGCATCTGCTCCCACGGCAGAAGGACCAGCAGGGAAAGCTAGTGCTGGGCCTCTTCAGCACACAAGCAGCTTTGCAACGGTGTCACCATCATTGCAGTCTCTCCTGGGTTTTATACCTAAAACTCCATTTGAATCCAAATTCTCGGGTGGTCTCTCTCAGCTGCCCAGCAGCACAGTGAGTACAGCACGAACGTTTGGCCTCTGCTCCCACAGCAGAAGAGCCAGGATTGAAAGCTGGTGCTGGACCTGTTCAGCACACAATCACCTTTACATTGGTGCCTCCATCGTTGCTTTCATTGCTCACTTTCATACAGGAAAAGCATTTGAATGGAATCAGTCCAGAGCCTGCTCTCTGCTGGCAGCAAAACAGTCAGCACAGAATGAACAGTGGCATCTGCTCCCACAGCAAAAGGACCAGCAGGGAAAGCTAGTGCTGGGCCTCTTGAGCACACAAGTCAGCTTTGCAACGGTGTCACCATCATTGCAGTCTCTCCTCGGTTTCATACCTAAAAGCCCATTTGAATCCAAATTCTCAGGTGGTCTGTCTCAGCTGCCCAGCAGCACAGTGAGTACAGCACGAACGTTTGGCCTCTGCTCTCACAGCAGAAGAGCCAGGATTGAAAGCTGGTGCTGGACCTGTCCAGCACACAATCACCTTTACATTGGTGCCTCCATCGTTGCTTTCACTGCTCGCTTTCATGCAGGAAAAGCATTTGAATGGAATCAGTCCAGAGCCTGCTCTCTGCTGGCAGCGCAGCAACACATTCAGCACAGAATGAACAGTGGCATCTGCTCCCACATCAGAAGGACCAGCAGGGAATGCTAGTGCTGGGCCTCTTCAGCACACAAGCAGCTTTGCAACGGTGTCACCATCACTGCAGTCTCTCCTCGGTTTCATACCTAAAAGTCCATTTGAATCCAAATTCTCAGGTGGTCTCTCTCAGCTGCCCAGCAGCACAGTCAGTACAGCACGAACGTTTGGCCTCTGCTCCCACAGCAGAAGAGCCAGGATTGAAAGCTGGTGCTGGGCCTGTTCAGCACACAATCACCTTTACATTGGTGCCTCCATCGTTGCTTTCACTGCTCACTTTCATGCAGGAAAAACATTTGAATGGAATCAGTCCAGAGCCTGCTCTCTGCTGGCAGCGCAGCAACACATTCAGCACAGAATGGACAGTGGCATCTGCTCCCACGGCAGAAGGACCAGCAGGGAAAGCTAGTCCTGGGCCTCTTCAGCACACAAGCAGCTTTGCAACGGTGTCACCATCATTGCAGTCTCTCCTCGGTTTCATACCTAAAAGCCCATTTGAATCCAAATTCTCAGGTGGTCTCTCTCAGCTGCCCAGCAGCACAGTGAGTACAGCACGAACGTTTGGCCTCTGCTCTCACAGCAGAAGAGCTAGGATTGAAAGCTGGTGCTGGACCTGTCCAGCACACAATCACCTTTACATTGGTGCCTCCATCGTTGCTTTCACTGCTCACTTTCATGCAGGAAAAGCATTTGAATGGAATCAGTCCAGAGCCTGCTCTCTGCTGGGAGCAAAACAGTCAGCACAGAATGAACAGTGGCATCTGCTCCCACAGCAAAAGGACCAGCAGGGAAAGCTAGTGCTGGGCCTCTTGAGCACACAAGTCAGCTTTGCAACGGTGTCACCATCATTGCAGTCTCTTCTCGGTTTCATACCTAAAAGCCCATTTGAATCCAAATTCTCAGGTGGTCTCTCTCAGCTGCCCAGCAGCACAGTGAGTACAGCACGAACGTTTGGCCTCTGCTCTCACAGCAGAAGAGCCAGGATTGAAAGCTGGTGCTGGACCTGTCCAGCACACAATCACCTTTACATTGGTGCCTCCATCGTTGCTTTCACTGCTCGCTTTCATGCAGGAAAAGCATTTGAATGGAATCAGTCCAGAGCCTGCTCTCTGCTGGCAGCGCAGCAACACATTCAGCACAGAATGAACAGTGGCATCTGCTCCCACATCAGAAGGACCAGCAGGGAATGCTAGTGCTGGGCCTCTTCAGCACACAAGCAGCTTTGCAACGGTGTCACCATCACTGCAGTCTCTCCTCGGTTTCATACCTAAAAGTCCATTTGAATCCAAATTCTCAGGTGGTCTCTCTCAGCTGCCCAGCAGCACAGTCAGTACAGCACGAACGTTTGGCCTCTGCTCCCACAGCAGAAGAGCCAGGATTGAAAGCTGGTGCTGGGCCTGTTCAGCACACAATCACCTTTACATTGGTGCCTCCATCGTTGCTTTCACTGCTCACTTTCATGCAGGAAAAACATTTGAATGGAATCAGTCCAGAGCCTGCTCTCTGCTGGCAGCGCAGCAACACATTCAGCACAGAATGGACAGTGGCATCTGCTCCCACGGCAGAAGGACCAGCAGGGAAAGCTAGTCCTGGGCCTCTTCAGCACACAAGCAGCTTTGCAACGGTGTCACCATCATTGCAGTCTCTCCTCGGTTTCATACCTAAAAGTCCATTTGAATCCAAATTCTCAGGTGGTCTCTCTCAGCTGCCCAGCAGCACAGTGAGTACAGCACGAACGTTTGGCCTCTGCTCCCACAGCAGAAGAGCCAGGATTGAAAGCTGGTGCTGGGCCTGTTCAGCACACAATCACCTTTACATTGGTGCCTCCATCGCTGCTTTCACTGCTCACTTTCATGGAGGAAAAACATTTGAATGGAATCAGTCCAGAGCCTGCTCTCTGCTGGCAGCGCAGCAACACATTCAGCACAGAATGAACAGTGGCATCTGCTCCCACGGCAGAAGGACCAGCAGGGAAAGCTAGTGCTGGGCCTCTTCAGCACACAAGCAGATTTGCAACGGTGTCACCATCATTGCAGTCTCTCCTCGGTTTCATACCTAAAAGTCCATTTGAATCCAAATTCTCAGGTGGTCTCTCTCAGCTGCCCAGCAGCACAGTGAGTACAGCACTAATGTTTGGCCTCTGCTCCCACAGCAGAAGAGCCAGGATTGAAAGCAGGTGCTGGACCTGTTCAGCACACAATCACCTTTACATTGGTGCCTCCATCGTTGCTTTCACTGCTCACTTTCATACAGGAAAAGCATTTGAATGGAATCAGTCCGGAGCCTGCTCTCTGCTGGCAGCAACACAGTCAGCACAGAATGAACAGTGGCATCTGCTCCCACAGCAAAAGGACCAGCAGGGAAAGCTAGTGCTGGGCCTCTTCAGCACACAAGCAGCTTTGCAACGGTGTCACCATCATTGCAGTCTCTCCTCGGTTTCATACCTAAAAGTCCATTTGAATCCAAATTCTCAGGTGGTCTCTCTCAGCTGCCCAGCAACACAGTGAGTACAGCACGAACGTTTGGCCTCTGCTCCCACAGCAGAAGAGCCAGGATTGAAAGCTGGTGCTGGACCTGTTCAGCACACAATCACCTTTAAATTGGTGCCTCCATTGTTGCTTTCACTGCTCACTTTCATGCAGGAAAAGCATTTGAATGGAATCAATCCAGAGCCTGCTCTCTGCTGGCAGCGCAGCAACACATTCAGCACAGAATGAACAGTGGCAACTGCTCCCACAGCAGAAGGACCAGCAGGGAAAGCTAGTGCTGGGCCTCTTCAGCACACAAGCAGCTTTGCAACGGTGTCACCATCATTGCAGTCTCTCCTCGGTTTCATACCTAAAAGTCCATTTGAATCCAAATTCTCAGGTGGTCCCTCTCAGCTGCCCAGCAGCACAGTCAGTACAGCACGAACGTTTGGCCTCTGCTCCCACAGCAGAAGAGCCAGGATTGAAAGCTGGTGCTGGGCCTGTTCAGCACACAATCACCTTTACATCGGTGCCTCCATCGTTGCTTTCACTGCTCACTTTCATGCAGGAAAAACATTTGAATGGAATCAGTCCAGAGCCTGCTCTCTGCTGGCAGCGCAGCAACACATTCAGCACAGAATGGACAGTGGCATCTGCTCCCACGGCAGAAGGACCAGCAGGGAAAGCTAGTGCTGGGCCTCTTCAGCACACAAGCAGCTCTGCAACGGTGTCACCATCATTGCAGTCTCTCCTCGGTTTCATACCTAAAAGTCCATTTGAATCCAAATTCTCAGGTGGTCTCTCTCAGCTGCCCAGCAGCACAGTGAGTACAGCACGAACGTTTGGCCTCTGAACCTACAGCAGAAGAGCCAGGATTGAAAGCTGGTGCTGGACCTGTTCAGCACACAATCACCTTTACATTGGTGCCTCCATCGTTGCTTTCACTGCTCACTTTCATGCAGGAAAAGCATTTGAATGGAATCAGTCCAGAGCCTGCTCTCTGCTGGCAGCGCAGCAACACAGTCAGCACAGAATGAACAGTGGCATCTGCTCCCACGGCAGAAGGACCAGCAGGGAAAGCTAGTGCTGGGCCTCTTCAGCACACAAGCAGCTTTGCAAGAGTGTCACCATCATTGCAGTCTCTCCTGGGTTTCATACCTAAAAGTCCATTTGAATCCAAATTCTCAGGTGGTCTCTCTCAGCTGCCCAGCAGCACAGTGAGTACAGCACTAATGTTTGGCCTCTGCTCCCACAGCAGAAGAGCCAGGATTGAAAGCTGGTGCTGGGCCTGTTCAGCACACAATCACCTTTACATTGGTGCCTCCATCGTTGCTTTCACTGCTCACTTTCATACAGGAAAAGCATTTGAATGGAATCAGTCCGGAGCCTGCTCTCTGCTGGCAGCAACACAGTCAGCACAGAATGAACAGTGGCATCTGCTCCCACGGCAGAAGGACCATCAGGGAAAGCTAGTGCTGGGCCTCTTCAGCACACAAGCAGCTTTGCAACGGTGTCACCATCATTGCAGTCTCTCCTCGGTTTCATACCTAAAAGTCCATTTGAATCCAAATTCTCAGGTGGTCTCTCTCAGCTGCCCAGCAACACAGTGAGTACAGCACGAACGTCTGGCCTCTGCTCCCACAGCAGAAGAGCCAGGATTGAAAGCTGGTGCTGGACCTGTTCAGCACACAATCACCTTTACATTGGTGCCTCCATCGTTGCTTTCACTGCTCACTTTCATGCAGGAAAAGCATTTGAATGGAATCAGTCCAGAGCCTGCTCTCTGCTGCGCAGCAACACAGTCAGCACAGAATGAACAGTGGCATCTGCTCCCACAGCAGAAGGACCAGCAGGGAAAGCTAGTGCTGGGCCTCTTCAGCACACAAGCAGCTTTGCAACGGTGTCACCATCATTGCAGTCTCTCCTCAGTTTCATACCTAAAAGTCCATTTGAATACAAATACTCAGGTGGTCTCTCTCAGCTGCCCAGCAGCACAGTGAGTACAGCACGAACGTTTGGCCTCTGCTCCCACAGCAGAAGAGCCAGGATTGAAAGCTGGTGCTCGGCCTGTTCAGCACACAATCACCTTTACATTGGTGCCTCCATCGTTGCTTTCACTGCTCGCTTTCATGGAGGAAAAACATTTGAATGGAATCAGTCCAGAGCCTGCTCTCTGCTGGCAGCGCAGCAACACAGTCAGCACAGAATGAACAGTGGCATCTGCTCCCACGGCAGAAGGACCAGCAGGGAAAGCTAGTGCTGGGCCTCTTCAGCACACAAGCAGCTTTGCAACGGTGTCACCATCATTGCAGTCTCTCCTGGGTTCCATACCTAAAAGTCCATTTGAATCCAAATTCTCAGGTGGTCTCTCTCAGCTGCCCAGCAGCACAGTGAGTACAGCACTAATGTTTGGCCTCTGCTCCCACAGCAGAAGAGCCAGGATTGAAAGCTGGTGCTGGGCCTGTTCAGCACACAATCACCTTTACATTGGTGCCTCCATCGTTGCTTTCACTGCTCACTTTCATACAGGAAAAGCATTTGAATGGAATCAGTCCAGAGCCTGCTCTCTGCTGGCAGCGCAGCAACACATTCAGCACAGAATGAACAGTGGCATCTGCTCCCACAGCAAAAGGACCAGCAGGGAAAGCTAGTGCTGGGCCTCTTCAGCACACAAGCAGCTTTGCAACGGTGTCACCATCATTGCAGTCTCTCCACGGTTTCATACCTAAAAGTCCATTTGAATCCAAATTCTCAGGTGGTCTCTCTCAGCTGCCCAGCAACACAGTGAGTACAGCACGAACGTTTGGCCTCTGCTCCCACGCAGAAGAGCCAGGATTGAAAGCTGGTGCTGGACCTGTTCAGCACACAATCACCTTTAAATTGGTGCCTCCATCGTTGCTTTCACTGCTCACTTTCATGCAGGAAAAGCATTTGAATGGAATCAATCCAGAGCCTGCTCTCTGCTGGCAGCGCAGCAACACATTCAGCACAGAATGAACAGTGGCATCTGCTCCCACGGCAGAAGGACCAGCAGGGAAAGCTAGTGCTGGGCCTCTTCAGCACACAAGCAGCTTTGCAACGGTGTCACCATCATTGCAGTCTCTCCTCGGTTTCATACCTAAAAGACCATTTGAATCCAAATTCTCAGGTGGTCTCTCTCAGCTGCCCAGCAGCACAGTGAGTACAGCACGAACGTTTGGCCTCTGAACCTACAGCAGAAGAGCCAGGATTTAAAGCTGGTGCTGGGCCTGTTCAGCACACAATCACCTTTACATTGGTGCCTCCATCGTTGCTTTCACTGCTCACTTTCATGCAGGAAAAGCATTTGAATGGAATCAGTCCAGAGCCTGCTCTCTGCTGCGCAGCAACACATTCAGCACAGAATGAACAGTGGCATCTGCTCCCACAGCAGAAGGACCAGCAGGGAAAGCTAGTGCTGGGCCTCTTCAGCACACAAGCAGCTTTGCAACGGTGTCACCATCATTGCAGTCTCTCCTCGGTTTCATACCTAAAAGTCCATTTGAATACAAATACTCAGGTGGTCTCTCTCAGCTGCCCAGCAGCACAGTGAGTACAGCACGAACGTTTGGCCTCTGCTCCCACAGCAGAAGAGCCAGGATTGAAAGCTGGTGCTGGACCTGTCCAGCACACAATCACCTTTACATTGGTGCCTCCATCGTTGCTTTCACTGCCCACTTTCATACAGGTAAAGCATTTGAATGGAATCAGTCCGGAGCCTGCTCTCTGCTGGCAGCAACACAGTCAGCACAGAATGAACAGTGGCATCTGCTCCCACAGCAAAAGGACCATCAGGGAAAGCTAGTGCTGGGCCTCTTCAGCACACAAGCAGCTTTGCAACGGTGTCACCATCATTGCAGTCTCTCCTCGGTTTCATACCTAAAAGTCCATTTGAATACAAATTCTCAGGTGGTCTCTCTCAGCTGCCCAGCAACACAGTGAGTACAGCACGAACGTCTGGCCTCTGCTCCCACAGCAGAAGAGCCAGGATTGAAAGCTGGTGCTGGACCTGTTCAGCACACAATCACCTTTACATTGGTGCCTCCATCGTTGCTTTCACTGCTCACTTTCATGCAGGAAAAGCATTTGAATGGAATCAGTCCAGAGCCTGCTCTCTGCTGCGCAGCAACACAGTCAGCACAGAATGAACAGTGGCATCTGCTCCCACAGCAGAAGGACCAGCAGGGAAAGCTAGTGCTGGGCCTCTTCAGCACACAAGCAGCTTTGCAACGGTGTCACCATCATTGCAGTCTCTCCTCAGTTTCATACCTAAAAGTCCATTTGAATACAAATACTCAGGTGGTCTCTCTCAGCTGCCCAGCAGCACAGTGAGTACAGCACGAACGTTTGGCCTCTGCTCCCACAGCAGAGGAGCCAGGATTGAAAGCTGGTGCTCGGCCTGTTCAGCACACAATCACCTTTACATTGGTGCCTCCATCGTTGCTTTCACTGCTCACTTTCATGGAGGAAAAACATTTGAATGGAATCAGTCCAGAGCCTGCTCTCTGCTGGCAGCAACACAGTCAGCACAGAATGAACAGTGGCATCTGCTCCCACAGCAGAAGGACCAGCAGGGAAAGCTAGTGCTGGGCCGCTTCAGCACACAAGCAGCTTTGCAACGGTGTCACCATCATTGCAGTCTCTCCTCGGTTTCATACCTAAAAGTCCATTTGAATCCAAATTCTCAGGTGGTCTCTCTCAGCTGCCCAGCAGCACAGTGAGTACAGCACGAACGTTTGGCCTCTGCTACCACAGCAGAAGAGCCAGGATTGAAAGCTGGTGCTGGACGTGTTCAGCACACAATCACCTTTACATTGGTGCCTCCATCGTTGCTTTCACTGCTCACTTTCATGCAGGAAAAGCATTTGAATGGAATCAGTCCAGAGCCTCCTCTCTGCTGCGCAGCAACACAGTCAGCACAGAATGAACAGTGGCATCTGCTCCCACGGCAGAAGGACCAGCAGGGAAAGCTAGTGCTGGGCCTCTTCAGCACACAAGCAGCTTTGCAACGGTGTCACCATCATTGCAGTCTCTCCTCGGTTTCATCCCTAAAAGTCCATTTGAATCCAAATTCTCAGGTGGTCTCTCTCAGCTGCCCAGCAGCACAGTGAGTACAGCACGAACGTTTGGCCTCTGCTCCCACAGCAGAAGAGCCAGGATTGAAAGCTGGTGCTGGACCTGTTCAGCACACAATCACCTTTACATTGGTGCCTCCATCGTTGCTTTCACTGCTCACTTTCATGCAGGAAAAACATTTGAATGGAATCAGTCCAGAGCCTGCTCTCTGCTGGCAGCGCAGCAACATATTCAGCACAGAATGGACAGTGGCATCTGCTCCCACGGCAGAAGGACCAGCAGGGAAAGCTAGTGCTGGGCCCCTTCAGCACACAAGCAGCTCTGCAACGGTGTCACCATCATTGCAGTCTCTCCTCGGTTTCATACCTAAAAGACCATTTGAATCCAAATTCTCAGGTGGTCTCTCTCAGCTGCCCAGCAGCACAGTCAGTACAGCACGAACGTTTGGCCTCTGAACCTACAGCAGAAGAGCCAGGATTGAAAGCTGGTGCTCGGCCTGTTCAGCACACAATCACATTTACATTCACATTTGCTTTCACTGCTCACTTACATACAGGAAAAGCATTTGTATGCAATCAGTCCAGAGCCTGCTCTCTGCTGCAGAGCAACACAATCAGCACGGAATGAACGTGTGGCCTCTGCTCAGACAGCAGAAGAGCCAGTAGGCAAATCTGGTGCTGGGCCTCTTCAGCACACAGGCAGCTTTGCAACGGTGTCACCATCATTGCAGTCTCTCCTCGGTTTCATACCTAAAAGTCCATTTGAATACAAATTCTCGGGTGGTCGCCCTCTGCTGCCCAGCAGCTCAGTGAGTATAGCTCCAACGTTTGGCCTCTGCTGCCACAGCAGTAGAGCCAGGATTGAAAGCTGGTCCTGGGCCTGTTCAGCACACAATCACCTTTGCATCCGTGCCTCCATCATTGCTTTCATTGCTCACTTTCATGCATGAAAAGCATTTGAATGCAATCAATCCAGAATCTGCGCTCTCCTGCGCGGCAACACATTCAGCACAGAATGAACCTTTGGCATCTGCTCTCACAGCAGAAGGGCCAGTAGGGAAAGCTGGTGCTGGGCCTCTTCAGCACCCAGTCAGCTTTGTAACGGTGTCACCATCACTGCAGTCTCTCTTCGGTTTCATACCTGAAGAATACCTGAATATGCATTGAAAGTTTAGGTTGTGAAATACAAGTGTAGGTTCTCCGTGAACATTGGGCATTGAAACACTAAGTTGAAATATTAATTTCTGAAATAAACAAACTGTCCATTGAAATGCTCAGTTTAATATAGAAACGCTGAGTTCTGCTCTGAAATACTAAATTCTACATTCAAATGCTAAATTCAGCATTCAAATGCTAAAATCTGCATTGAAATGCTATGTCCTGCTTTGAAATGCTCCACTCCCCAGTGAAACGCTAAGTTCTCCATTGAAACGATACATTCTCCAATTAGACACAAGGTTCTCCAATCACAGACCTGGATCATCTATTAGATAACAAGTTCTCTTTTGAGACAGTACATTCTCCAATTAGACGCTAATTTCTAAAACTTTTAAGTTCTAAAAGCATCCAAGCTCTAAAAACATGTTAAATTGACAACCCACATTCAATGGCAAGAGAAAAGCCCAAATGCAAGAATTGCCTACACATGCTTGCATGAATCTATATATGCTCAGATACATACCAAATGCATTCCCCTGCCACTGGCATCACGGGCCCAAAACCTGCCTCTGCTCTTCCCTACTGACACGTACCCCTGCCTTGATGAGAATAAATACATAGGCACCCCTGTCCCAGGAACATCCTGCACATCAAAACTCTGTCCGTGCAGCAAACATTGCTGAAACATAGGCATTGACAAATGGTGCCACGCAAACCGGCTGGGACTGGGAAAAAAATTCCCTGGCCGGAGAGGGAGAAAAACAATATCCACCATCTGCGATTTTTTGTTTCTAAATATCTGAAAATCCAAAAAGGAAAAGACATTTTAAATCGACAGTCCACCTCACACGCATACACACAAGCCCTAAATCGACAACAACCCACAAACTAACATTGACATGCATTCTAAAACTCATACCATGATTTTGATACTAAGATCAGCATTCTAAGTCATACTTTCTAAGACAGACATGCACCCTAAGACTAACACCAGAAGTCTAAGATGAACACCAACATTCTGAGATTAGGACATGGATTTTAAGACTAAGAGCAGCATTTTAGCACTAAGACTTTCGTTTTAAGACTAACACCAGAATTCTAGGACTAAGACATTCATTTTAAGTTGAACAGCAACTTTCCAAGACTAGCAGTGACATTCTATCCCTAACACCAGCATTCTAAGGGCAATATCATTAACATTTACCTTACATGAACTTAATTAGTAGCATCATACATTTCATTTAAATGCATTTACATACATAAATGACACAGTTCACTTTTTACAGTTCATCCTTAGAAAACCAGCAAGGCTTTACTACTTACACAAAATGCTCGACAGGTAGCATGCTTTGTCAGATAGCCATCAGATGTCCTTATACACACAGCAATGCAGCCTTCCATTTGACATGGATAGGTTTCCTGTCTCCATCTGAAATCTTCTACATGTTGCAAGCAGCCATCCAGAACAGATGGAGCTCCTCTGGAATCTACAGGTTCTCAACATAATAACCTGCAAACAGAAACACATTTCTATCAATATCATTACAATATGACCTCTAAACATCCTCCCCTCCATTTATTTACCCATATGTCTGTAAAGCTATATATTTGCACCCAACCGACAGCACTCACTGCACCAAAACATAGTTCACCGCCACCTACACCCATATATGAAACTTAAAGGCTGCCACACCAACTGTGATATGTTCTTTCCTAATACAAAACAACACACCACACCTCCCCCCCCCCCCCAGCCTGGATTCAGGAATTCTCAGCAACTAAATTCCCTGAAGCCTCAAAATTACCGTACCTGAAAACACCGTATGTGCACCGACCCCTGCTCAACCATAGGTGGTGACGAACATCACCTTGGTGACTGGCTGGAAGCACTAAAAAAAGCCTAAATGGGGGAGGAAAAGAAAAAAAAGCCCATGTCTGCTATTTTAGTTTCTAAACATCTAAAGACCTGAAAAGAAAAAATATTTAAAATCGACAAGCCATGTCCCATGCACACACACAAGCCCTAAGTGTAGAACCACCCTCACACGCTTCCACGTATCTACGTCCGGTCACTCGCTTGGCAAATGCAGCAGCCTGATGCCTTTCACACAGGCTCAAACTATACCTCCACTAGTCCCCGACAAGAACACCTCTGCACTGCTAGAATAAATTTGCGGGAAACATATTCCCAGGAACTTAGTAAGAAACCTGGCTGCCAAAACTATGTCGCTGCAAAGACCGTTGCTCAAAGATAAGCCATGAGAAATGCTGTCCGCCATAGAAATGATTAAAGGTACAAAACTATACTGTAATTATAAAATACCACCACAGATGTTCAAAAGTTGAAAAATTCCAGGTGACAAAAAAACAGACAAAAATATAGAACTGTCAACAAGCTTAAGAGTACCAAAAAATTTTCAAATATCGCAAGATAAGCAATACCAAACACTACTACTACACGCATTGAATACATTTTACTCAATTCTAACCTATCTCAAACACATACAAACCCCTTACCTCCTCACAGCCCTCCCCACTTGGCCCCTTCACCTCTCCCGAGTTACCTGCGGCACCTGAAACATAAAGGCAAACAGACAAACCCTGAGAGAGGGTTCAAAGTCACACCCTCCCCTCCGGAAGCCCCCGCTCCCTCTCCCGTCGCTCTGCTACTCCTCTGCTGGCCTTTGCTCCGCTTCCCTCCTCTTCCTTGAGCCCACGCACCGCCTGCAGAACACAACAGGAAGAGCTGGTTTTCATTTCACAAAAGTTTCAAGACGCTCACTCACTCAGTCACTCGCTGCTGCAGTCTGCTAAGCAGAACTCATCGAGTGCAGGACAGCTCTGGAGCACCCAGCTCCACTTCGCTCCTCGCTCCGCACCTACCGATTTAAAAACACACAGCCAGGCATAAGATAAGCACCCCCAGGAGAATCAACTGGAACTGGCTGCTGACACCGCAAAGTGACTCACTTGGTACCCTCACTCAGCTCAACCCTCCTCCATCAGCCTCTCACACGGGGCTAACCACCAAGCCATCTGCGAGAACAACCGGGCCTTCTTCAAAGCAACGCCAAGCAAAAGCTTATTCTGCCTCTAAGTCTCAGCCCAAGCTCACGCCGACCCGCAGGTTTGACAGGCATACACAGACTCATATTCAGACAATCTCAACACAGACCCTCACACCCTCTGGCTCACACACTCACTCGACATAGACTATCACACCCACTCCCAAGCAGACTCCCTGGCCCCGTCTCATTAACTACAAGCTTATTCTCAGAGCTCTCCTGTCCATTCACACAGCTCATCAAGAGGAGAGAACTACACTGTCAATATAAAACCCCAACACCTACCTTCCACAGTTCAAGAATTCCAGCTGACAGAAAAGCAGAGACAAGCAGAAAACTCACAGCTAGCTTATTAATAGAGAAAACTATACAGATAGCAAAGCATGCTTCTCATGGTTCCTTATCTTACCAACCCCAAGGACCCCGGGAAGACCATCGGCAAACCAGCTCCGACAATCGTCATGGCAGTGCCAGGTGGCAGGCCCAACCTTAGCGGGCGTCCCCGCGCAGGCAACCTTCACCTGCCTGGGATGAGCTTCTGCCTCCCTCACACAGCATGAGGCTCGGGCTTTCATACTCACAAAAACGCATGCTCATTGCTACGCAGGGGGCCAGCCCACGTCCCAAGAAGCGGCCAACCGTATCTAGGAAGGTCTCCCAGGATCAGGACTTCTCCAGGCACTTCTAAAGCACAACTCTCTGTTTAGGAACCAAAGCTTGAATTTTTGGGGAGCAGCCAAAGCAGAACACTTCAAGAAGGAGCCAAAGAGGACAAACAGTACTTTCTATCTTTGTGTGTTTCACCAAGGACCGTTACCTATAGTCCCTGACACGACACCCCAGACTTGAGCGCCACAAACGGCACCTTTTCATCCTGGCATTTAACTCTCAGGCACTACCTATGGTAAAACTGACCATTCCCCTCCCAGGCACCTCCAAGCATCTTCTCAGACATTCTGCTTCACATACTACATTGGAATGCTACATCTCAAATCCTTCCTGCCATTCTGACATTGTCCCCCACCCCTTCGCTTCTTAAAGGAGTCACTCTACGTCCATAGTGCCATGGGTCTCGAGGCAGCCTCCCTGCTCACAACTCCCACGGCAGACACCAGCCATGTTTCAGCCACTGCCAAGTTCCTCTTCATCATCTGCCAGAAACAAAGAAATAAAGGGTAACATGCTGCGCAGGCCGTCATCTCCACCACCCCAGCCATTGATGCCAGCCTCTTCTGTAGCTCTACTTTGCCTTCTTAGTATTATGTTCACCTTCTACTAATCTACTGCAAAATATGATGCTGGGCTTCTCCTCCCCTGCAGGACCTAGGAGTACAATAGGGAGAATCGACCATGGTGCTTGCAAAGAGTGACGGACCCCCAAAACCACTATTGTTACCTCTCTGCCTCACCTCAAACACTCATCTGACTTCAGAGATAGAAGGGAGGACCTGCAATAACAAACATAAGTACTGAACCCTTTGCCATGTTATTCTCAGCTCTGAGGCACCACTCACACAAACAAGCCTTCTACCTTCTCCCAGCCCTCTGCAGTTGGCAGCTTGACCTCTCTCGAGTTACTTGTGGCACCTAAAAACAAAATTGAAACAAGCACACACAGAGAGAAAAATAGAAGCTGTAGCCGACCCTGAAATAAGTTATTACTTGGGTGTTTCAAGCACAGCTCACCTTGACTGAGTCCTCTGAATGTTAGTTTTCAGCTAGACAGTGAGAGCGAGTTTGAGCCAGGGAGCCTTATCCAAGTAGTTTGAACCAGAACTTCTGTGATACAATCAGTAAGAGATTTATGTGGATGTATGAGCCAGTCAGTGTCAGACTGAGCCTAAGTGAGCGTGAGGCAAAATCTGAGCCAGAGAGTGTCTGTGCAATTTAAACGCGAGTATGAGTGTGAACCAGTCTGTGTGAGAAGGAACCTGCGTGGTCTCCGAGTCTTGAATGTGAGTTAAACCACAGAAAGAAAGTCAGAAAATGAAAGCTGGGGAGCAGCCAATGAACCTGAGGCAGGTAAAATAAGACCCAGCTGTGGATTGTTAGGGTGTTTTTATCCCAGCTGGGGGTTTGCCCCACCCCTAACTCAGGGCACTAAGGGAAGGGTTGTGGGGGACATCCTCACTCCATAACACAGTCAAGCTGTAGCAGCCCTACCCATGTAAGCTCATGCGGCAAAGTAACCCCCTGTCTTCCCCTCAGCCCCATGCTACACTTCAAACCCCTTCCTGCCCTCCTGACCTTGTCTCTCACTCTCCAGTCCCAAGCAGCAATCCTTCTACTTAACTTCCATAGTGCCATGGGTCTCATGGATGCTCAGGACACCCACATCAAAGTCTTGGGATCTTGCCTCAGCTACCAAGTTCCTCTGTCTAACCTGCAACAAACAAAGGAACCAACAGGAACACCCTGTGCTGGCCATCATCATCACCACCACCCCACCCACCAATACTGACCTAGTCTGTAACAGCCCTCTTCTTCCTTCAAAGCTCCTCAACATTATGTTTTCCTGTTCCAATCCCATAGTAGAGTCCAACACTGAGCCTCTCCTTCTCTCCGGGTCCTAGGAGTACAACAGAAACAAATGACCACAGTGCTTAGAAAAAGTGCCCAACCTGACAACCCTTCTCCTTGCCTCCCTCACTCACCTCAAGCACTCATCTGACTCCAATGGAAGAAGGCAGGCCCTGCAACACCAAATACAAATATTGAACCCCTTTGCCATGCTCTTCTCAAATCTAAATCACCTAACACACCCAGACAGCCCCCTTACCTTCTCACAGCCCTCCTCAGTTTGCAGCTTCACCTCTCTGGAGTTATCTGCAACACCTACAAAAGAAATGGAAACAAGGACACACAAAGAAATATAGAAGCTGCACCCTTGCCTCAGCAACTATCATTTCTCTCTCCTGTCATTTCACTACTCATCCACTAAACTTCAAAGGTTTTCCATCCCTTTATTCTAACATGTACACCCCTTAGAAAACACTAACAAGAAGTAAAAAATACAGTTTTATGAAAATGACAAGACCATGAAATAAGTTGTTACTTGGGTGTTCTAAGCATGGCTGACCCTGGCTAAATAACCTCAATGTCTTTTTTCGCTTAAAGTGTGAAAGCAAGTCTGAGCCAGGGAGTCTGTGTTAGTCTCAATGTATGACTTGTATGGATGTGTGAGTCAGTGAATGCCAGCTTGAGCCCAAGTCTCAGCTGGAGTGTCTGTGCAGTTTAAATACATGAGACTGAACCAGCCTGTGTGGAAAGAAACCCATGTGAGTCTGAGCCCCAAAAAGCTTTTTGTCTGAGACAAAAAAAACCTATGTGGTCTGAAACCAAATATAATTCAAAATCTAACAGAATAAAAGTAAAGCTATGTAGTTTGCAAATTCTGAATGCAAATTTAAAGAAAAAAAATTAAGCCCAAAAAGTTCAAACCACAAAGCAACCAAGAAACAAAACCCAGATTAAAAAGATCCAGCTGTACCTTGTCAGGCTGTTTTTATCCTAGCTGGTAATTTGCCCCACCCCTGAGCCAGGGAATTGAGGGAGGGGTTCTGGGTAGGGCCTGGGGTATATAAGGCACAGCTTTGACTCAAAGGGGCTTTTTTAAAGCTGGGCTCTTGCTATGGTAAGGTTTCTGGGGTGTTTTGTGTTTTTAAAGTTTTCTGTTTTTTTGTAGCTTTTAACAATGTTTTTTTTTAAGTCTAAGTTTTAAGCTGTCAGAATATTTAGGTGTATATGTGCCACTAAAGTCTTTTGTGCTGTGTTTTTTCTTTGAGATGTTATTGGTGGTACTAAGCTAAGTGTTTTTTTTCTGTTGTTTTCAGCTACAGAAATAATCGCAGAAGTTTGTTTTGGTTTATGTTCTCATTAATGGTAGATTGTTTCTGTGCTTTTTTGCATGTTGTGGTTACTGAATAAATATACAGGTTACGTGGCTAAGGGCTTTTATAAGAGTGCTTTTGGGTCTGTGGTATTATAAAAGCTAAGTTCAATGCTTAGGTTTACAGAACACTAAAAGGGAATATTATTATTGTTTTGCGATGAGGCTCTTAAAGAAATGGTGGTATTTGGTAGAGAAAGGCCTAAGAATGGTTTATAGTCAGCTCTTTCATTATGTTAAAAGTCTAAAGCATAGGAGAGGCTGGTTCTTCACAGTCTGCATGTAGTTAAGATTTCAGAGTATTTCTCTTTGTTTGCTTTTAAAATCTTATATGGCTACAATGTTGTTTTTATTTTTTCCTGTTGTTATGGCAGATGAGAGAAATGATTTGGGTGGATGCTGTAAACACTCAGGTGTCTAGTATGGGACCCCTGAGCAGTAAGTATTATTTGAGACTTAGGTTGTTATAAAATCTAAGCAGAAACACTACTTTTTGGCAGAAGAGGGATGGGGAACAGCATCAGAATAGCAAGAATAGGTCAGAAATGTGCCATAAAGATGACAAAAATGAAATGGGATTTTTTATAGCACCATCTCATAGTGGGCGGGGTAGTACAGCTTGACAGTTTCAATGAGTGCATTTGATTGTGATCTGTGTTGTCACTTACACATCACTACTAAAACTAAACATGGTAAGCCTGTTGTTTGGACTTGTTCTTCATATTCTGATTGATTACATTGGCTATTTAAAAGTGGGCTATGTGTTTCTTTTCTGTACTTACAAGAGTTCAGAAAAGAACAGATTTTGCCTCAGACAACTCAGCAATTGTCTTCTGGGGCACTGCTCCAGGTTCCTCTTCCGGGTGTGAAAAGGTGAGGGTTTGTTTTAGAGTGCGGTGACTCAGTGTTCAGAAGAACACAGCAAAGGACTTCAGTTTTGTGTTAGATATTGCAGGTCTTGCCCTGGATATTTGGAATCGGATAAATGCTTGTGGTGAGTCAGGGAGGTAAGGAGAAGGATTGCGGGCTCGGTGACTTTTGCAAGAACCGTGGCCATTGGATTTTTTTGCTCTTGTAGGGCATGGAGAGCAGGAGACGCTTGGAATCAGACTGTGGAATGGCTTTGGGACAGGCGAGGCCAGTGTTGAGGAGCTTTGGAGGAGCCCGAGGGTTGGTAAGGAACAGGCCGGGCGGGATGTCTGGGGGGGGGGATGGAGATGAGGGCCACCACAAGCTGTTCCCTGTTTTTGGTTTGTTTCTGGCAGATGACGAAGAGGAACTTGTCAAGGTCTGCAGCATGGCTGGCGTCTGCCGTGGGAGCTGTGAGCAGTGAGGTTGCCTCGAGACGCGTGGAACTATGCACGCTAAGTAGAGGGACTCTTTTGCGAGGCGAGGGGCTGGGGCACAGTGTCAGAATGGCAGGAAAGGCTTTGAAACGTAGCCTTCCCGTGTAGTATGTGAAGCAGAATGTCTGAGAAGACGCTTGGGAGGTGCCTGGGAGGGGAATGGTCAGTTTCAGCGTAGGTAGTGCCTGGGAGTTAAATGCCAGGATGAGAAGGTGCCGTTTGTGGGGCTTGAGTCTGGGGTGTCGTGTCAGGGGCAGTAGGTAACGGTCCTTGGTGAAGCAGGCAAGGGTGGGAAAGTAGTGTTTGTTGCCTTTGGCTCCTCGCAGAGAGTTGCGCTGTGGCTGCTTCAGGCGAAGTCCAGCTTTGGTTCCTAGCCAGAGAGTTGTGCTTTAGAACTGCCTGGAGAAGTCCTGACCCTGGGAGACCTTCCTAGATACGGTTGGCCGCTTCTTGGGACGCGGGCTGGCCCCCTGCGTAGCAATGAGCGTGCGTTTTTGTGAGTATGAAAGCCCGAGCCTCATGCTGTGTGAGGGAGGCAGAAGCTCATCCCAGGCAGGTGAAGGTTGCCTGCGCGGGGACGCCCGCTAAGGTTGGGCCTGCCACCTGGCACTGCCATGACGATTGTCGGAGCTGGTTTGCCGATGGTCTTCCCGGGGTCCTTGGGGTTGGTAAGATAAGGAACCATGAGAAGCATGCTTTGCTATCTGTATAGTTTTCTCTATTAATAAGCTAGCTGTGAGTTTTCTGCTTGTCTCTGCTTTTCTGTCAGCTGGAATTCTTGAACTGTGGAAGGTAGGTGTTGGGGTTTTATATTGACAGTGTAGTTCTCTCCTCTTGATGAGCTGTGTGAATGGACAGGAGAGCTCTGAGAATAAGCCTGTAGTTAATGAGTCGGGGCCAGGGAGTCTGCTTGGGAGTGGGCGTGATAGTCTATGTCGAGTGAGTGTGTGAGCCAGAGGGTGTGAGGGTCTGTGTTGAGATTGTCTGAATATGAGTCTGTGTATGCCTGTCAAACCTGCGGGTCGGCGTGAGCTTGGGCTGAGACTTAGAGGCAGAATAAGCTTTTGCTTGGCGTTGCTTTGAAGAAGGCCCGGTTGTTCTCGCAGATGGCTTGGTGGTTAGCCCCGTGTGAGAGGCTGATGGAGGAGGGTTGAGCTGAGTGAGGGTACCAAGTGAGTCACTTTGCGGTGTCAGCAGCCAGTTCCAGTTGATTCTCCTGGGGGTGCTTATCTTATGCCTGGCTGTGTGTTTTTAAATCGGTAGGTGCGGAGCGAGGAGCGAAGTGGAGCTGGGTGCTCCAGAGCTGTCCTGCACTCGGTGAGTTCCGCTTAGCAGACTGCAGCAGCGAGTGAGCGTCTTGAAACTTTTGTGAAATGAAAACCAGCTCTTCCTGTTGTGTTCTGCAGGCGGTGCGCGGGCTCAAAGCAGAGGAGGGAAGCGTAGCAAAGGCCAGAGGAGGAGTAGCAGAGCGACGGGAGAGGGAGCGGGGGCTTCCGGAGGGGAGGGTGTGACTTTGAACCCTCTCTCAGGGTTTGTCTGTTTGCCTTTGTGTTTCAGGTGCCTCAGGTAACTCGGGAGAGGTGAAGGGGCCAAGTGGGGAGGGCTGTGAGGAGGTAAGGGGTTTGTGTGCATGTGCGGTAGCTTAGAATTGAGAAGAAGGTGTTCAGTGCTTTTAGTATTTGTGTTTGGTATTGCAGGTCTTGCCCTGGACCTCTGGAGTCGGCTGAGAGCTTGTGGTGAGTCAGGGAGGTAAGGAGAAGGATTGCGGGCTCGGTGACTTTTGCAAGAACCGTGGCCATTAGATTTTTTTGCTCTTGTAGGGCATGGAGAGCAGGAGACGCTTGGAATCAGACTGTGGAATGGCTTTGGGACAGGCGAGGCCAGTGTTGAGGAGCTTTGGAGGAGCCCGAGGGTTGGTAAGGAACAGGCCGGGCGGGATGTCTGGGGGGGGGTGGAGATGAGGGCCACCACAAGCTGTTCCCTGTTTTTGGTTTGTTTCTGGCAGATGACGAAGAGGAACTTGTCAAGGTCTGCAGCATGGCTGGCGTCTGCCGTGGGAGTTGTGAGCAGTGAGGTTGCCTCGAGACGCGTGGGACTATGCACGCTAAGTAGAGGGACTCTTTTGCGAGGCGAGGGGCTGGGGCACAGTGTCAGAATGGCAGGAAGGGCTTTGAGACGTAGCCTTCCCGTGTAGTATGGGAAGCAGAATGTCTGAGACGACGCTTGGGAGGTGCCTGGGAGGGGAATGGTCAGTTTCAGCGTAGGTAGTGCCTGGGAGTTAAATGCCAGGATGAGAAGGTGCCGTTAGTGGGGCTTAAGTCTGGGGTGTCGTGTCAGGGGCAGTAGGTAACGGTCCTTGGTGAAGCAGGCAAGGGTGGGAAAGTAGTGTTTGTTGCCTTTGGCTCCTCGCAGAGAGTTGCGCTGTGGCTGCTTCAGGCGAAGTCCAGCTTTGGTTCCTAGCCAGAGAGTTGTGCTTTAGAACTGCCTGGAGAAGTCCTGACCCTGGGAGACCTTCCTAGATACGGTTGGCCACTTCTTGGGACGCGGGCTGGCCCCCTGCGTAGCAATGAGCGTGCGTTTTTGTGAGTATGAAAGCCCGAGCCTCATGCTGTGTGAGGGAGGCAGAAGCTCATCCCAGGCAGGTGAAGGTTGCCTGCGCGGGGACGCCCGCTAAGGTTGGGCCTGCCACCTGGCACTGCCATGACGATTGTCGGAGCTGGTTTGCCGATGGTCTTCCGGGGGTCCTTGGGGTTGGTAAGGAACAGGCCGGGCGGGATGTCTGGGGGGGTGGAGATGAGGGCCACCATGGGCTGTTCCCTGTTTTTGGTCCATTCTCAGGTGGTCGCTCTCAGCTGCCCATCAGCACAGTGAGTACAGCACGAACATTTGGCCTCTGCTCCCACAGCAGAAGAGCCACGAGGGAAAGCTGGTGCTGGGATTCTTCAGCACACAGGCTGCTTTACAACGGTGTCACCATCATTCCTGACACTGATCACTTTCATAGGTAAAAGTCCATTTGAATTGTACCTCTCCGGAGCTTGCTCTAGGGGGCCAGCAGCACAGCGAGGAGTGGACGAACGTTTGCCCTCTGCTTCCACAGCTGAAGAGCCAGGAGGGAAAGCTGGTGAGAGTGATCTTCAGCACACAGTCAGCTTTGCAACGGTGCCTCCATCATTGCTCTCACTGCTCACTTCCATATCTGAGAGAGCATGTGAATGTAACATCTGCGGAGCTTGCTATCGCCTACCCAGCAGCACAGTGAGTAGAGCATGAACGTTTGTTCTTTACTCCCACAGCAGAAGAGCCAGCAGGGAAAGCTGGTGATGGGAATCTTCAGCACACAGTCAGCTTTGCGACTCTTTCAGCATCAATCCTGTCTCTCCTCAGTTTCATACCTAAAAGTCCATTTAACTACAAATTCCTGACTACAAATTCTCGGGTGGTCTCTCTCAGCTGCCCAGCAGCACAGTGAGTACAGCACGAACGTTTGGCCTCTGCTCCCACAGCAGAAGAGACAGGAGGGAAAGCTAGTGCAGGGCCTGTTCAGCACACAATCACCTTTGCATTGGTGCCTCCATCATTGCTTTCACTGCTCACTTCATACAGGAAAAGCATTTGAATGGAATCAGTCCAGAACCTGCTCTCTGCTGCGCAGCAACACAGTCAGCACAGAATGAACGTTTGGCATCAGCTCCCACAGCAAAAGGACCAGCAGGGAAAGGTAGTGCTGGGCCTCTTCAGCACACAGTCAGCTTTGCAACGGTGTCACCATCATTGCTTTCACTGCTCACTGTCATACATGAAAGTGCATTTGAATGCAACCTCTCTGGAGCCTGCACTCTGCTGCCCAGCAACACACTGAGTAGAGCATGAATGTTTGGCCTATGCTCCCACAGCAGAAGAGCCACGAGAGAAAGCTGGTGCTGGGATTCTTCAGCTCACAGTCAGGTTTCAAGTGTGTCACCATCATGGCTGTCACCTTTCACTTTCATACCTGAAATAGCATTTGAATACAACCTCTCTGAATCCTGCACTCTGCTGCCCAGCAGCACAGTGAGTAGAGCATGAGCGTTCGTTCTTTACTCCCACAGCAGAAGAGCCAGCAGGGAAAGCTGGTGCTGGGCCTCTTCAGCACACAGTCAGCTTTGTGACTCTTTCAACATCAATCCTGTCTCTCCTCGGTTTCATACCTAAAAGTCCATTTGACTGCAAATTTTCGGGTGGTTGCTCTCAGCTGCCCAGCTGCACAGTGAGTACAGCACGAACTTTTGGCCTCTTCTCCCACAGCAGAAGAGCCAGGAGGGAAAGCTGCTGCTGGGCCTGTTCAGCACACAATCACCTTTACATTGGTGCCTCCATCGTTGCTTTCACTGCTCACTTTCATAGAGGAAAAGCATTTGAATGGAATCAGTCCAGAGCCCGCTCTCTGCTGCGCAGCAACACAGTCAGCACAGAATGAACAGTGGCATCTGCTCCCACAGCAGAAGGACCAGCAGGGAAATCTGGTGCTGGGCCTCTTCAACACACAAGCAGCTTTGCAGCGGTGTCACCATCATTGCAGTCTCTCCTCGGTTTCATACCTAAAAGTCCATTTGAATCCAAATTCTCAGGTGGTCTCTCTCAGCTGCCCAGCAGCACAGTGAGTACAGCACGAACGTCTGGCCTTTGCTCCCACGGCAGAAGAGCCAGGATTGAAAGCTGGTGCTGGACCTGTTCAGCACACAATCACCTTTACATTGGTGCCTCCATCGTTGCTTTCACTGCTCACTTTCATACAGGATAAGCATTTGAATGGATTCAGTCCAGAGCCTGCTCTCTGCTGCGCAGCAACACAGTCAGCACAGAATGAACGTTTGGCATCTGCTCCCACAGCAGAAGGACCAGCAGGGAAAGGTAGTGCTGGGCCTCTTCAACACACAGTCAGCTTTGCAACGCTGTCACCATCATTGCAGTCTCTCCTCGTGTCGTGGTTTAAACCCAGTCAGGTAACTTGTTCACTCGCTCCCAGTGAGCGCTGCTGAGCTGACAACGATCGAGGTCTGTGTCTGTCTCCCCCAACCCCCCGCACCGGGGCTCTCCCCTTTCCCGCTCACGGCGGAACGGGGAGGCGGATCGAGAGAGTGCAACTCCTACGGGTTGAGACAAGAACAGTCCAGCAACAAATCACCACCGCTACTATCAGCTAAAACAATGATAAGGGAAAATAACAAGGGAAGAGAATACGATACCACCGGCCAAGAAAGCGAGTTCCACCCGGAAGCCCGTGTCCTTCCGGGTAACTCCCAGTTCCCCCCCACCACGGGCATGACGTGCTGTGGTATGGAATATCTTCCCGGCTAGCCCGGGTCAGGCGCCCCATCTCTGCTTCCTCACAGCTTCCCCTCCTCCCTGGCAGACCATGAGCCTCACAGAGTCCTTGGTCAGGGTAAACATCAGTTAGCAACAACCGAAAACATCGGCTTCACCAACACTGTTCTCAAGTTAGAAGTCAAAACACAGCGCTGCACCAGTTAACACAAAGGAAAAACGTGACTGCTACTGCTGAACCCAGGACATTATCCACCCCTTATTCCATACCATTCACGTCGTGCTCAGATCCCACATTTTCAATACACCATTGCTCTCCCACATATATACATCCATATACATACAGACCAAGAGGAAAAAATAATTTTCTTAGTGCATGGACCAATCCCTATAAGGCTGCCGAGTCCATTCGGTCCATGATGTTCAAAGTTCATTCTCTGTTGGGATGATGGCTGGAGGGAAGTCGGGGCCAGTCGCTGGTGACCTGGAGACATCTAGTTGATGGGCTATAAAAGCATTAGACAGCAGGCAACAGCATACAATTGAGTTCACTGGCTGTTTTCCCCTAAAATCAACTCCCTTGAGGTATACATCGGACTTCCCCATCTTCCCGCATTACCCACCAAGTATATCCAGGTCCCTGAGCAAAAGCAATCCCACAAGTGGGTTTGCCTTTACCTGAAGCAGGAATAACCCAGACTGTCTTCCCCAGCAAATTCTTCATATGCACCACGGGAACTTTGTCCCCCTCTACAATATGTAAAAGTTCTGACTGGGCTGGGCCGGCCCTGTTGGCAGATCCTCTGGTGTTGACCAACCAGGTGGCCTTTGGTAAGTGTGTCTCCCAATGCTTGAAAGTTCCCCCACCCATTGCTCTCAGTGTAGTTTTTAACAGCCCATTGTACCATTCGATTTTCCCAGAGGCTGGTGCATGGTAGGGGATGTGATATACCCACTCAATGCCATGCTCTTTGGCCCAAATATCTATAACGTTATTCCGGAAATGAGTCCCATTGTCTGACTCAATTCTCTCTGGGGTGCCGTGTCGCCACAAAATCTGTTTCTCAAGGCCCAGGATAGTGTTCCGGGCAGTGGCATGGGGCACAGCGTATGTTTCCAGCCAGCCGGTGGTTGCTTCCACCATGGTAAGCACATGGCGCTTGCCTTGGCGGGTTGGTGGCAGTGTGATATAGTCAATCTGCCAGGCCTCCCCATATTTATACTTCAACCATCGTCCTCCATACCAAAGAGGCTTTAACCGCTTGGCTTGTTTAATTGCAGCACATGTTTCACACTCATGAATAACCTGGGCAATAGTGTACATTGTTAAGTCCACCCCTTGGTCACGGGCCCATCTATATGTTGCATCTCTGCCCTGATGGCCTGAAGTGTCATGGGCCCACCGGGCCAAAAATAATTCACCTTTATGTTGCCAATCTAAGTCCATCTGAGCCACTTCAATCTTAGCCGCTTTATCCACTTGTTGGTTGTTCTGGTGTTCCTCAGTGGCCCGACTCTTGGGTACATGGGCATCTACATGACATACCTTCACCACCAGGTTCTGCACCCTGGCAGCAATATCTTTCCACAGTGCAGCAGCCCAGATGGGTTTACCTCTGCGTTGCCAGTTGCTCTGCTTCCATTGCTTCAACCACCCCCACAGGGCATTTGCCACCATCCATGAGTCAGTATAGAGATAAAGTACTGGCCACTTTTCTCGTTCAGCAATGTCCAGGGCCAGCTGGATGGCTTTCACCTCAGCAAATTGACTCGATTCACCCTCTCCGTCAGCAGTTTCTGCAACTTGTCGTTGGGGTCTCCATACAGCTGCCTTCCATCTCCGATGCTTTCCCACGATACGGCAAGAGCCATCAGTAAACAAGGCATACTGCTTTTCACTTTCTGACAGTTTATTATATGGTGGGGCCTCTTCAGCACGCATCACCTCCTCCTCTGGTGACATTCCGAAATCTTTGCCCTCTGGCCAGTCCATGATGACTTCTAGAATGCCTGGACGACTGGGATTTCCTATTCGAGTTCGTTGTGTAATTAGTGCAGCCCATTTACTCCCTGTAGCATCAGTTGCATGATGTGTAGAGGAGACCCTGCCTTTGAACATCCAGCCCAGCACGGGCAGCCGGGGTGCCAGGAGGAGCTGTGCTTCAGTGCCAATCACTTCCGAAGCAGCTCGAACCCCTTCATAGGCTGCCAGTATCTCTTTCTCAGTTGGGGCATAGCTGGCCTCAGATCCTTTGTATCCCTGACTCCAAAAGCCGAGGGGTCGACCTCGAGTCTCCCCTGGAGCTTTCTGCCAGAGGCTCCAGGTAGGACCGTTCTCCCCAGCTGCAGTGTACAGCACATTTTTTACATCTGGTCCGGTCCGGACTGGTCCAAGGCCTACTGCGTGAACTATCTTGCGTTTAATTTGCTCAAAGGCTTGTTGCTGCTCAGGGCCCCATTTAAAATCATTCTTCTTCTAGGTCACATGATAGAGAGGGCTTACAATCGAACTGTAATTTGGGATGTGCATTCTCCAGAGCCCCACTGCACCCAAGAAAGCTTGCGTTTCTTTCTTATTAGTTGGTGGAGACATTGCTGTTATCTTGTTGATCACATCTGTGGGGATCTGTCTACGTCCATCTTGCCATTTTATTCCCAAAAATTGAATCTCCTGTGCAGGTCCCTTGACCTTACTCCGTTTTATGGCAAAACCGGCTTTCAGCAGAATTTGGATTATTTTCCTCCCTTTCTCAAAGACTTCTTCCGCTGTATCGCCCCACGCAATAATGTCATCAATGTATTGCAGGTGTTCTGGAGCTTGCCCCTGTTCCAGTGCAGTCTGGATCAGTCCATGGCAAATGGTAGGGCTGTGTTTCCACCCCTGGGGCAGTCGGTTCCAAGTGAACTGGACACCCCTCCAAGTAAAAGCAAACTGTGGCCTGCACTCTGCTGCCAAAGGAATTGAGAAAAATGCATTGGCAATATCAATCGTGGCATACCACTTGGCTGCCTTTGACTCTAGTTCATACTGAAGTTCTAGCATGTCCAGTACGGCAGCACTCAATGGTGGTGTGACTTCATTCAGGCCACGATAGTCTACTGTTAGTCTCCATTCTCCATTAGACTTTTGCACTGGCCATATGGGGCTATTGAAGGGTGAGCGGGTCCTGCTGATCACCCCCTGACTCTCCAGTCTACGGATCAACTGATGGATGGGAATCAGGGAGTCTCGGTTGGTGCGATATTGCTGCCGGTGCACTGTTGTGGTCGCAATTGGCACTTGTTGTTCTTCAACTTTCAGCAACCCGACAGCAGAGAGATCTTCTGAGAGACCAGGCAAGGTGGACAGCTGCTCAATTTCCTCAGTCTCCAAAGCAGCAATACCAAAAGCCCACCGGTACCCTTTTGGGTCTTTGAAGTGCCCTCTCTTGAGGTAGTCTATGCCGAGAATGCATGGAGCCTCTGGACCAGTCACAATAGGGTGCTTTTGCCATTCCCTCCCAGTCAGGCTGATTTCAGTCTCCAGCACAGTCAACTCTTGGGATCCTCCTGTTACTCCAGAAATATAGATGGGTTCCACCCCTTGACAGCTTGATGGCATCAGGGTACACTGTGCACCGGTATCTACTAGAGCCTTATACTTCTGTGGGACTGATGTGCCAGGCCATCTGATCCACACAGTCCAGTAAATCTGATTGTCCCCTACCTCCACCTGGCTGGAGGCAGGGCCCCTCTAATGGTCGTCACAGCATTGGACACTTAAGTCGTGTTGAAAGGGATTATTCTTCATTATCACAGGAGCTGGAGTAAAATCAGCTCTTCCACTCCATCTGGGAAACTGATCACCAGAGACTGAAGCCGTAGCTCTCATGGGACGATCAGTCTTGGCCCTTGCTCCCCTCTTCAGTTCACTCACCCGTTCCTCCAAAGCTGAAGTATGTTTTCCATCCCACTTTGTCATGTCTTCTCCGTGATCCAGCAGGTAAAACCATAGGGTACCCTGTGGCGTATACCTTCTGTATCTCCTCTCTTGAACAATAGGACGCCTTTTGTTAATAGCTGAGACGTGTGTTGGTACACGTGAGGAGCTGGATAAATCAGATAGATTGTCCCTCAATTGTTCGAGGTCCTGGGACAGTTTTTTCACAGCTGAGATGATGGAAGGGGTGAGATTGTCTTCGAACTCTCGGAGTTTATGAACCATTTCATCCACTGTTAGTGGTACTATGTCATTCCAGGTCACTGTTGCCAATGAATGGGCATATGATGACGGTGCATTCCGTGTAAGTTTTCGCCACATGGGTCGTGTACATTCAACTTCATCTGGATCTATAGGTGTATCCCCGTTATTCGGCTTGATGTGATAGATCATCTCTACGATGGCTGATTCCCTCAGAGACTGGATGCCTTTGTCTATAGTAGTCCACTTGGCCGAACGACTCATAACATCGTCCTTGTACGGAAACCTTTCTTTCACAGCTGCCAAGAGCCTCCTCCAAAGGCTGAGGGACTTTTTCTCTCTTGAGATTGCTTTGTCAATTTCCCCTTCTCTAGCAAGTGATCCCAGCTGCTTGGCTTCTGTACCTTCTAGTTCGTGACCATCGGCCCCATTGTCCCAGCATCGGAGTAACCAGGTGATGATGTGCTCCCCTGGTTGACGGGTAAAATCTTTTCGCATATTCCGCAGCTCGGTTGAGGTCCGAGGTCAAGAAGTTACCTCTTCTTCTTCTTCTTCGTCATGTGATGATGACTCCTGATCAGATTCTGGACCGGGTGGTGAATTCATTGGTTCTTCATCTCGCTTCACCCTTTTTGCCTCCTTTTTGCTTGTTCTCTTGCGTACAGGGGCAACTGATATTGGTACGAATTGGTCCTCTGGTTTGGCTGCAGTGATTATCACTGTGGTTTGAGTAGCGACTGTACTTGTTGCTGGGGGTGGTGTAGCTACTGTGCTTGGAGCTGGGGTAACCGCGCTGTCTGTTGCAGTTGAAGTTTGAGCAGCTGCTGTACTTGCCGCTGGGGTAGCTGCGCAGTTCATTGCAGCCAAAGTTTGAGTAGCGACTGTCGCTTTGCCCTCAAATCCGCCAACATTCTTTTCCTTTTGAAGGTGCTGGATAGTGTTGAACAAGGCCCTGTAAGCATAGGCCAAGCCCCAGCACGTTGCCGTGATTTGTCCATCTCTGGTATGGCCAGAATGACCACACACCTCATTTAAGTGTTTTACTAATTCTTCTGGATTTTGCAGTTGTTCGGTAGTGAAATTCCAAAGTACTGGAGGGGCCCACTGACCTAGATACTTGCCCATACTATCCCACACACCCTGCCACTCATGGCTGTCCAGCCTCAGGGAAAATCTCTTGGTCCTCCTACATCGTCGTTTGACCCCAGACAAGACCCAAACCTGAATCTGCTTAACTCTTGAAATCAGTAGTGGGCAAAAGACACTCTGTATGCGTGTTAGCATGGTGATTCCCATCACCATCAGCAAACAAGTCTCAGCAGCATTAAAAGGCCATTCAAAAAATTCAAAACTCTCAAATGTAAATGGTCTGGGGGGACGACTAGGAGGGTAAAAGGATGTCTCCTTCACAGGTTGAGCACCTGAGGAGGAGAAAAAAGATGTGTAATTGCTAAGCACCTCCATCATATACCTCCCAAAGTATAAAGGTGGTGACCACACTGGGAACATAAGCCAGATCAGTTTCATGATCAATGATTCTATTGTATTACAAGTCAATACCATAAAGTACAATGGGATAAAAACCTTAGCCCAGCCCCACACTTGAAAAACACTAATACAGCAAATACCGGATGGAGGTAAGATATGATATACTGAAACTGTGAGATCAAGAGGAACAACCTAGAGAGCCAATAAATCAGCATTGTGACGAGTGACTATCAATGCAGTCAGATCTGTTCTTATCTCAACCCCTCGTGCCCCACGTTGGGCGCCAAAAATAACTGTTGTGGTTTAAACCCAGTCAGGTAACTTGTTCACTCACTCCCAGTGAGTGGTGCCGAGCTGACAACAATCGAGGTCCGTGTCCGTCTCCCCCGCACCGGGGATCTCCCCTTCACCGCTCCCGGAGGAAAGGGGAGGAGGATCGAGAGAGTGCAACTCCTACGGGTTGAGACAAGAACAGTCCAGCAACAAATCACCACCGCTACTATCAGCTAAAACAATGAAAAGGGAAAATAAAAAGGGAAAAGAATATGATACCACCGGCCAAGAAAGCAAGTTCCACCTGGAAGCCCGTGTCCTTCCGGGTAACTCCCAGTTACCCCCCCACCACGGGCATGATGTGCTGTGGTATGGAATACCTCCCCGGCTAGCCCGGGTCAGGCGCCCCGTCTCTGCTTCCTCACAGCTACCCCTCCTCCCTGGCAGACCATGAGCCTCACAGAGTCCTTGGTCAGGGTAAACATCACTTAGCAACAACCGAAAACACCGGCTTCACCAACACTGTTCTCAAGCTAGAACTCAAAACACAGCACTGCACCAGTTAACAAAAAGAAAAACGTGACTGCTACTGATGAACCCAGGACACATACCTAAAAGTCCATTTGAATACAAATTCTCGGGTGGTCTCTCTCAGCTGCCCAGCAGCACAGTGAGTACAGCACGAACGTTTGCCCTCTGCTCCCACAGCAGAAGAGCCAGGAGGGAAAGCTGGTGCTGGGCCTGTTCAGCACACAGTCACCTTTGCATCGGTGCCTCCATCATTGCTTTCACTGCTCACTTTCATAGAGGAAAAGCATTTGAATGGAATCAGTCCAGAGCCTGCTCTCTGCTGCGCAGCAGCACAGTCAGCACAGAATGGACAGTGGCATCTGCTCTCACAGCAGAATTGCCAGAAGGGAAAGCTGGTGCTGGGCCTCTTCAGCACACAGTCAGCTTTGCAACGGTGTCACCATCATTGCAGTCTCTCCTCGGTTTCATACCTAAAAGTCCATTTGAATGCAAATTCTCGGGTGGTCGTTCTCAGCTGCCCAGCAGCACAGTGAGTACAGCACGAACGTTTGGCCTCTGCTCCCACAGCAGAAGAGCCAGGAGGGAAAGCTGGTGCTGGACCTGTTCAGCACACAATCACCTTTACATCTGTGCCTCCTTCGCTGCTTTCACTGCTCACATTCATACAGGAACAGCATTTGAATGGAATCAGTCCAGAGCCTGCTCTCTGCTGGCAGCGCAGCAACACATTCAGCACAGAATGAACAGTGGCATCTGCCCCCACGGCAGAAGGACCAGCAGGGAAAGCTAGTGCTGGGCCTCTTCAGCAGACAGGCAGCTTTGCAACGGTGTCACCATCATTGCAGTCTCTCCTCGGTTTCATACCTAAAAGTCCATTTGAATCCAAATTCTCAGGTGGTCTCTCTCAGCTGCCCAGCAGCACAGTGAGTACAGCACGAAGGTTTGGCCTCTGCTCCCACAGCAGAAGAGCCAGGATTGAAAGCTGGTGCTGAACCTGTTCAGCACACAATCACCTTTACATTGGTGCCTCCGTCGTTGCTTTCACTGCTCACTTTCATACAGGAAAAGCATTTGAATGGAATCAGTCCAGAGCCTGCTCTCTGCTGCGCAGCAACACAGTCAGCACAGAATGAACAGTGGCATCTGCTCCCACGGCAGAAGGACCAGCAGGGAAAGCTAGTGCTGGGCCTCTTTAGCACACAGGCAGCTTTGCAACGGTGTCACCATCATTGCAGTCTCTCCTCGGTTTCATACCTAAAAGTCCATTTGAATCCAAATTGTCAGGTGGTCTCTCTCAGCTGGCCAGCAGCTCAGTGAGTACAGTGCGAACGTTTGGCCTCTCCTCCCGCAGCAGAAGGACCAGCAGGGAAAGCTATTGCTGGGCCTCTTCAGCACACAGTCAGCTTTGCAACGGTGTCACCATCATTGCAGTCTCTCCTCGGTTTCATACCTAAAAGTCCATTTGAATCCAAATTCTCAGGTGGTCACTCTCAGCTGCCCAGCAGCACAGTGAGTACAGCACGAACGTTTGGCCTCTGCTCCCACAGTAGAAGAGCCAGGATTGAAAGCTGGTGCTGAACCTGTTCAGCACACAATCACCTTTACATTGGTGCCTCCAGCGTTGCTTTCACTGCTCACTTTCATACAGGAAAAGCATTTGAATGGAATCAGTCCAGAGCCTGCTCTCTGCTGCGCAGCAACACAGTCAGCACAGAATGAACACTGGCATCTGCTCCCACGGCAGAAGGACCAGCAGGGAAAGCTAGTGCTGGGCCTCTTCAGCACACAGGCAGCTTTGCAACGGTGTCACCATCATTGCAGTCTCTCCTCGGTTTCATACCTAAAAGTCCATTTGAATCCAAATTCTCGGGTTGTCTCTCTCAGCTGCCCAACAGCACAGTGAGAACAGCACGAATGTTTGGCCTCTGCTCCCACAGCAGAAGAGCCAGGATTGAAAGCTGGTGCTGGACCTGTTCAGCACACAATCACCTTTATATTTGTGCCTCCATCGCTCCTTTCACTGCTCACTTTCATACTGGAAAAGAACTTGAATTGAATCAGTCCAGAGGCTGCTCTCTGCTGCGCAGCAACACAGTCAGCACAGAATGAACAGTGGCATCTGCTCCCACGGCAGAAGGACCATCAGGGAAAGCTAGTGCTGGGCCTCTTCAACACACAAGCAGCTTTGCAACGGTGTCACCATCATTGCAGCCTCTCCTCGGTTTCATACCTAAAAGTCCATTTGAATCCAAATACTCAAGTGGTCTCCCTCAGCTGCCCAGCAGCACAGTGAGTACAGCACGAACGTTTGGCCTCTGCTCCCACAGCAGAAGAGCCAGGATTGAAAGCTGGTGCTGGACCTGTCCAGCACACAATCACCTTTACATTGGTGCCTCCATCGTTGCTTTCACTGCTCACTTTCATACAGGAAAAGCATTTGAATGGAATCAGTCCAGAGGCTGCTCTCTGCTTCGCAGCAACACAGTCAGCACAGAATGAACAGTGGCATCTGCTCCCACAGCAGAAGGACCAGCAGGGAAAGCTAGTGCTGGGCCTCTTTAGCACACAAGCAGCTTTGCAACGGTGTCACCATCATTGTAGTCTCTCCCCATTTTCATACCTAAAAGTCCATTTGAATCCAAATTCTCGGGTGGTCTCTGTCATCTGCCCAGAAGCACAGTGTGTACAGCACGAACGTTTGGCTTCTGCTCCCACAGCAGAAGAGCCAGGATTGAAAGCTGGTGCTGGACCTGTTCAGCACACAATCACCTTTACATTGGTGCCTCCATCGTTGCTTTCAATGCTCACTTTCATACAGGAAAAGCATTTGAATGGAATCAGTCCAGAGCCTGCTCTCTGCTGCGCAGCAACACAGTCAGCACAGAATGAACAGTGGCATCTGCTCCCACAGCAGAAGGACCAGCAGGGAAAGCTAGTGCTGGGACTCTTCAGCACACAAGCAGCTTTGCAACGGTGTCACCATCATTGCAGTCTCTCCTCGGTTTCATACCTAAAAGTCCATTTGAATCCAAATTCTCAGGTGGTCTCTCTCAGCTGCCCAGCAGCACAGTGAGTACAGAACGAACGTTTGGCCTCTGCTCCCACAGCAGAAGAGCCAGGATTGAAAGCTGGTGCTGGACCTGTTCATCACACAATCACCTATACATTGGTGCCTCCATCGTTGCTTTCACTGCTCACTTTCATACAGGAAAAGCATTTAATGGAATCAGTCCAGAGGCTGCTCTCTTCTTCGCAGCAATACAGTCAGCACAGAATGAACAGTGGCATCTGCTCCCACAGCAGAAGGACCAGCAGGGAAAGCTAGTGCTGGGCCTCTTCAGCACACAAGCAGATTTGCAACGGTGTCACCATCATTGCAGTCCCCCTCGGTTTCATACCTAAAAGTTCATTTGAATCCAAATTCTCAGGTGGTCACTCTCAGCTGCCCAGCAGCACAGTGAGTTCTGCACGAACGTTTGGCTTCTGCTCCCACAGCAGAAGAGCCAGGATTGAAAGCTGGTGCTGGACCTGTTCAGCACACAATCACCTTTACATTGGTGCCTCCATCGTTGCTTTCACTGCTCACTTTCATACAGGAAAAGCTTTTGAATGGAATCAGTCCAGAGGCTGCTCTCTGCTGCGCAGCAGCACAGTCAGCACAGAATGAACAGTGGCATCTGCTCCCACAGCAGAAGGACCAGCAAGGAAAGCGAGTGCTGGGCCTCTTCAGCACACAGTCAGCTTTGCAACGGTGTCACCATCATTGCAGTCTCTCCTCGGTTTCATAACTAAAAGTCCATTTGAATCTAAATTCTCAGGTGGCCCCTCTCTGCTGCCCAGCAGCACAGTGGATACAGCACGAACGTTTGGCCTCTGCTCCCACAGCAGAAGAGCCAGGATTGAAAGCTGGTGCTGGACCTGTTCAGCACACAATCACCTTTACATTGGTGCCTCCATCGTTGCTTTCACTGCTCACTTTCATGCAGGAAAAACATTTGAATGGAATCAGTCCAGAGACTGCTCTCTGCTGGCAGCGCAGCAACACAGTCAGCACAGAATGGACAGTGGCATCTGCTCCCACGGCAGAAGGACCAGCAGGGAAAGCTAGTGCTGGGCCTCTTCAGCACACAAGCAGCTTTGCAACGGTGTCACCATCATTGCTGTCGCTCCTCAGTGTCATACCTAAAGGTCCATTTGAATGCACCCTCTTCGGAGCTTCCTCTAGGCTGCCCAGCAGCACAGTGAGTAGAGCACGAACGGTTGCCGTCTGCTCCCACAGTCGAAGAGCCAGGAGGGAAACATGTGCTGGGCATCTTCAGCACACAGTTAGCTTTGCAACGGTGTCACCATCATTGCTGTCGCTCCTCGCTTTCATACCTAAAAGTCCACTCGAATGCAACTTCTTCGGAGCTTGCTCTGAGCTGCCAAGTAGCACAGCAATTAGAGCACGAACGTCTGGCCTCTGCTCCCAGAGCCGAAGAGCCAGGAGGGAAAGCATGTGCTGGGCATCTTCAGCACACAGTCAGCTTTGCAACGGTGTCACCATCATTGCTGTCGCTCCTCGCTTTCATACTTAAAAGTCCATTTGAGTGCAACCTCTCCGAAGCTTGTTCTCGGCTGCCCAGGGGCAGAACGATTAGTGCACGAACGTCTGGCTTCTGCTCCCAGATCCGAAGAGCCAGGAGGGAAAGCATGTGCTGGGCATCTTCAGCACACAGTCAGCTTTGCAACGGTGTCACCATCATTGCTGTCGCTCCTCGCTTTCATACCTAAAGGTCCATTTGAATGCACCCTCTTCGGAGCTTGCTCTCGGCTGCCCAGCTGCACAGTGAGTAGAGCACGAACAGTTGCCGTCTGCTCCCACAATCGAAGAGCCAGGAGGGAAAGCTGGTGAAAGCTTAGGGTTAGGGTTAGGGTTAGGTTTAGGGTTAGGGGTTAGGGTTAGGGTTAGGGTTAGAGTTAGGGTTAGGGTTAGGGGTTAGGGTTAGGGTTAAGGTTAGGGTTAGGGGTTAGGGTTAGGCTTAGGGTTATGGTTAGGTTTAGGGTTAGGGTTAGGGTTAGGGGTAGGGTTAGGGTTAGGGTTAGGGTTAGTGTTGGGTTAGGTTTAGGGTTAGGGTTAGGGTTAGGGTTAGGGTTGCCGTCTGCTCCCACAGTCGAAGAGCCAGGAGGGAAAGCATGTGTGGGGCATCTTCAGCACACAGTCAGCTTTGCAATGCTGTCACCATTATTGCTGTCACTCCTCGGTTTCATACCTAAAAGTCCATTTGAATCCAAATTCTCGGGTTGTCTCTCTCAGCTGCCCAACAGCACAGTGAGAACAGCACGAATGTTTGGCCTCTGCTCCCACAGCAGAAGAGCCAGGATTGAAAGCTGGTGCTGGACCTGTTCAGCACACAATCACCTTTATATTTGTGCCTCCATCGCTCCTTTCACTGCTCACTTTCATACTGGAAAAGAACTTGAATTGAATCAGTCCAGAGGCTGCTCTCTGCTGCGCAGCAACACAGTCAGCACAGAATGAACAGTCGCATCTGCTCCCACGGCAGAAGGACCATCAGGGAAAGCTAGTGCTGGGCCTCTTCAACACACAAGCAGCTTTGCAACGGTGTCACCATCATTGCAGCCTCTCCTCGGTTTCATACCTAAAAGTCCATTTGAATCCAAATACTCAAGTGGTCTCCCTCAGCTGCCCAGCAGCACAGTGAGTACAGCACGAACGTTTGGCCTCTGCTCCCACAGCAGAAGAGCCAGGATTGAAAGCTGGTGCTGGACCTGTCCAGCACACAATCACCTTTACATTGGTGCCTCCATCGTTGCTTTCACTGCTCACTTTCATACAGGAAAAGCATTTGAATGGAATCAGTCCAGAGGCTGCTCTCTGCTTCGCAGCAACACAGTCAGCACAGAATGAACAGTGGCATCTGCTCCCACAGCAGAAGGACCAGCAGGGAAAGCTAGTGCTGGGCCTCTTTAGCACACAAGCAGCTTTGCAACGGTGTCACCATCATTGTAGTCTCTCCCCATTTTCATACCTAAAAGTCCATTTGAATCCAAATTCTCGGGTGGTCTCTGTCATCTGCCCAGAAGCACAGTGTGTACAGCACGAACGTTTGGCTTCTGCTCCCACAGCAGAAGAGCCAGGATTGAAAGCTGGTGCTGGACCTGTTCAGCACACAATCACCTTTACATTGGTGCCTCCATCGTTGCTTTCAATGCTCACTTTCATACAGGAACAGCATTTGAATGGAATCAGTCCAGAGCCTGCTCTCTGCTGCGCAGCAACACAGTCAGCACAGAATGAACAGTGGCATCTGCTCCCACAGCAGAAGGACCAGCAGGGAAAGCTAGTGCTGGGACTCTTCAGCACACAAGCAGCTTTGCAACGGTGTCACCATCATTGCAGTCTCTCCTCGGTTTCATACCTAAAAGTCCATTTGAATCCAAATTCTCAGGTGGTCTCTCTCAGCTGCCCAGCAGCACAGTGAGTACAGAACGAACGTTTGGCCTCTGCTCCCACAGCAGAAGAGCCAGGATTGAAAGCTGGTGCTGGACCTGTTCATCACACAATCACCTATACATTGGTGCCTCCATCGTTGCTTTCACTGCTCACTTTCATACAGGAAAAGCATTTAATGGAATCAGTCCAGAGGCTGCTCTCTTCTTCGCAGCAATACAGTCAGCACAGAATGAACAGTGGCATCTGCTCCCACAGCAGAAGGACCAGCAGGGAAAGCTAGTGCTGGGCCTCTTCAGCACACAAGCAGATTTGCAACGGTGTCACCATCATTGCAGTCCCCCTCGGTTTCATACCTAAAAGTTCATTTGAATCCAAATTCTCAGGTGGTCACTCTCAGCTGCCCAGCAGCACAGTGAGTTCTGCACGAACGTTTGGCTTCTGCTCCCACAGCAGAAGAGCCAGGATTGAAAGCTGGTGCTGGACCTGT